>NW_018745067.1:615000-1010576 GCF_001683475.1 Chenopodium quinoa | reverse complement strand
GCTACTCCATCCTTCTCACCTTTGAAAGGAGGAAATCACAATCAGAACCAACAATACATTTAACCTTGCTCCAAATGAATCGAGCCAAACACCAATCCAACCCAATTTCTCAATCCACAAAAAACCCCTACACGCTCCGAAACAGAACCAACATTGCCCTGACTCCTTTCAACCACTCCAAAACCCCCTCCAATCCAAAACAACCCAGCCACCCCGAAAACCCATCTCCACTCTCTCGGTGACCCTACCAGCCACCACGAAAACCCATCTCCACTCCCGACAACCCCACCCATCAACATTCACAATTTTCCATCCAGCCATCCCAAAAACCCCAGCTCACCACCCAACCCACCCCCCACCCCACTGCCACCTTAACCCCCACACACCAGAACCGTACCACGTAACCCACCATAACCCACCCCAACCCACCCTACCAACAAATTTTCGCACTAAATTAATCTTAATAATCATAATAAACACAAAATTTCGAACTAAATTTCGCACTTGAACCCTAAACCCTAAACTTCTTAATTCTTATGAACCCTAAACTCAAAAAAACCAAAAAAAAAACAGAAATTCGAAAGAGATGAACTAAAAATAAGAAATTCAACATGCAAACATCAAACAATCATTAAAAGCAATTGAAAATTTGAAACAAGAATAAACATATAAATTCTCACACTTAATTTATTATTTCGAATTAAAAATACCAAAATTATAAGCAAATACTTACCAGATATTATCGGTGAGCATCGCCTGAGAGAATGAGGGAGGTGTCGCCAGTGGGCGGTGGCCGGAGCGAGTTGGGACAGCCGGACAGCCGCGTTGAGAAGTTGAGATTGAGGGAGGCTGAGAGTTTGGGCTTAGGGAGTTAGGGTTAGAACTTAAAAATATGAAAGAGATTGAGGGAGGCTGAGAGAATCAGATATTTTTTTTTTTTTTTTAATTACGATTTCCCGGGTTTCAGGTCCGGACCTGAAAACCCCGGGTTTGAACCGGGTCCGGACCGGGACCGGGAACCTGGATTTTTAAGAACCGGGACCGGACCTGAATCAACAGGTCCGGGTCAGGTCCGGTCCGATTCAGGTCGATTCAGGTCCGGTTTCAGGTCCGGGCCAATTTTTGTACACCCCTAGGGACAAGGATATATAATCTTTATCCTATGTTTGGTAAGTAGGGAAAAGAAAATAGGGATAAGTAATAAATTTATAAAAATACCCTTACTAACTTCTACCCTTCTCCTTACTTTTTCAATTTCATTAAGGGTAATTTAGTCTTTTAAAACCCATTTTAATCCCTTCCCCTTATACGGTTATACCACCTCCCCTTAGTTATAAAAATGGAGGGATAAGTGGGTGATTTAATTCCTATCCCTAACCCCTTATAATCCCCATCCCTCTAAACAAACACTACGTTCCTTCCATCCCTATTTTTTATCCTTGTCCCACCCTTTTATCCCCTAAACAAACACCCTCTTCATGCCTAAAACTGCTAATTTGAGTTACAAATTTTATCTCATTTCGAGAAACAGAGACGTCCTCAGGGCAAAGGGCAAAGGGCAAATCTAATTCTATGACCCAAATTGTGTCAAGCAAGGTTTATGAATTGGAACTTAGATCTTCATCATCTAGGTACTAGTTAGTCTAGATGTGTTGTATATTCTCCTCGGCGGATCAAAACATTTTCCTTACCAGATATAAATTCGTAGGTTGCCATCGTTTAAGTTTTAAGCCACACCAAATTTTTAAGTTTTATGAATGGTTTTGAACTGGTGGTTGTACTTTGAACAATGTTATTAGTCTGTTTATTAAATCCCTATTTTTTGCATCAATTTACTAATGGGCCTCATAATCCAACCCCAACATCTACTTCAGGCCCAAATATATCTTAGACTCATCTTCGTTCCACCACAAAGGTTTGTTTGTTTGCTTTTTATTTTTCAATACTTTGTATGATTTTTTTTTTTTTTTATTTTTTTAAAAGTTCGTTGGACTTATTAGTTATTAACTAGTGTTGGCCGGGGCAATGCACCGGGATTTACTTTGAATATCAAAACATATTATTTGAGCTATTAAATTATAAGCTATATAATTACAAAAAGTAATTGAAAAAAAAATAATAATAATAACTAATGAAACTAAATAAACGCTCTTAAAAAATAAACGCTCTAAAACTGATGTTTTGTACAAATTAAAATATTTAGTGTATTATGATAAAATATGAATCATAATTAAAATATAGCAAAAGTGGTAAGGCCATTAATTCATTTGTTATTGGTCTTGTGTTCAAACCTTGTGATGAACATTTTTATTGCCGTTGAAAGATCTTAGTAAGTTAGTAGCAATGGATGACTTGGCATATAACGGTGATGAGGCATACTTCTAATACATGTGAAGTGTATCACGTGGCATATACTGTGTTAGAAACGCTTTTTAATAAATAAGTATAGATAGATATAGATTTGTATTTCTTCCATTCGTTTTTTCTTAACACGTTATCTTTATCATGTTTGTCAAATGTATTGCTCTAGTTAGATAGTGTGCAGCTAAGGAATCAATTTCATAACAATTAAAAGGTCAAGGTAAATACTTTACAATTGATTTCTTGTACAAGATAGTAGGTGTTAAAATACACTGTAACCAAATCAAAGATATGAAAAGATTGCAATGAGAGAAATGGATCAATTCATTGATATGCATATCAAGAAAAATATCAAATCATGATATTGTTCTCACAGGCATAAATATTACATAAAAATATCAAAATCTATAATTTCAGCGTTACCCTCAAAAAAAATAATAATAATAATTTCAGTGTTGGCATTATTAGCTCTTGACTTACCAGAGCTTCTATGGAATCGTTATATATAGGAAATTTGAGATAAAACTACCTTTTAAATGTGTGTTTTTTTTTTAATTTATTTATTTATTTATTTATTGGCATAAAACCACCTTTTAAAAACAATATTGCAAAAAATCACCAATTCAAAAAACTTTGTGCAACTTACCACTTTTTAGCCAAATTCATCAACCGTTTTACATTGAATTGTGGTAAGTTGCAACAAAATTTTTAAATTGGTGGTCTTTTGTAACATTTTTTTTAAAAGGTGGTTATATACAAAAAAAAAAAAAAAAAAAAGATTTAAAAGGTGATTTTATGCAAAATTTACTTATATATTGACTAAAAAAATTGTTATCATGAAAATACATGTTAGAAACAAATTTAACAAAAAATCATAAACCATGACATTGTTTTTTCTCATATACGAATAAATTATCAATGTCATCAACTATTAAATTTGATCACATCAGTTCCAAATAAGAAAATAAAAAGAAAATTTTAAAATAATTTGAGACAAAGGAAATAGAGAAGTATAAAGTTATAAAAATCGAGCATAATTCATGTGTCACATTTGAGTTTGAATGGGAATATGAAATAGCTCTTTACATATCGTGATTAATGTTATGGTCATGAGTCATGACATGGTTAGTTTAACATTTGTCTTAAATTAAACCATAGTACAAACCATTTCTACATCATAATCGTGCAAGAAACAACGATGTTAATGTATTTAAAAATCCACTTGTATACATTTCTAAGAGAAGACTTCATCAACAACTAATTAATTGCTAAGATATCGTCAAACATAAAATGTATTGCTTCTTTTATAAAGATTTTAGGGTAGAACAACCCAACCAAATACAAATTGCCACAAAAAAGCTCTGAATTCTTCATCTTTACATACATTTGATCGACATGGCTGAGGAAATCTTCGCCGAGGAGGGCAATAAGCACGTTCGACGAGGCCTTTCCTTACCAGAATATAGTGTTAAAGATCGCAACACGATTTATAAGCTAACACTATCGATGAAGAAAAGATTTAACCCTCAAGATAACACATCAGAAACAACATCCCCTGTCGAGGCAGGGGAGGTTAGGAATTTGCTTGATCGTTTGGTAGAAATCGACAACGAAAGCCGTGTACTTCTTAGCAAGGTGTTTCCATTGCTAGAGAAGGATGAGAATCTTGAAGAGTATGTGAAGAAAAGGATTGAAGATCCTAAAGTTAGTAAAATGTGGCAACTTGTTGAACAAGTCCTTGCTTTCCAAGAAAGTGAATTAAATGTTAAAGATATGATTATGAATGATGATGATGATGATGATGATGATTTGAGTGATTATGTTATTAGTGAAAAGGGTATAAAAGAGAGAGACGAACCCGAAACCGAGAAGAAGAATGAACGGTTTAAGGTTAAGAATTGTTTCGGGTGAAAACAATGGGACCTTGCCGAAGGTCCGCTGGAACGAAGAAGACTGGATCGGTCCAAGTTATGTTGGGCCGAAGGTTTCCTGCACAGTAAACACACGTAAACTAGCCTCGGGGGTGTTGCCGAGGAAGGCCCCTCCGATGCTAAAGTCAGTACAATGTGTAGAAAGAGAACACTATGCAAGAGAATTTGTTGCTTGAGGCTTTTTTTTGAGTATATCAGAATATATGAATCTTATGAATATTGATGGCTTTTATACCTCTTCATACATGGAGAAGTTGGGCCTTAGCCCAATTGGCTTGCTTTGAGGGCTGACCTTTGACTTTAGCACAATTGGAGAGTTGAACCTTGACCTTGGGCTTTTAATTGGATCATTTAATGCCTAGGCCCAATTGGACTAAATTGGACCCAAACAACTTGCCCCCAGACCCGATTTGGAAGGATGACGGGTCGGGTTTGATTTAATTCAGAAAAAGGAGGGAAGTAAATGATTTAATTAATCCAAAAATTTGAATTTAAACCGTAATTAATGAGATAACAACGGTTAAGGCGGATGATTGTGGAAGTTGTACGGATAATGGGCAGTTTAATCGCAAGGTCGTGTGTTTAACGGTTACTTAGTGGGGTATTTAAGAGAAATTGAAACGCGGACTCCCCGTATTCCCATTTCTGGAGATATAATCAGAGGCGTCATCTCTCCTTACTTATTCACCAACACAAACCCAGAATTCTCTAGAGAACCCAAGAATTCGCATCAAAACTTTGCAAATTCCCCGAGCATTAAGCTTAGAAACTGAGACTTGCCACTACGAACTCGTAAATCGGCAACTTTCGCTTCAGATTAAGGTAAATTCCTTTGATTTCAGTTTATTTTTCTTCGAATTCGAACTCCTTCCTTTTTTTTCGACTTTTTTCTTCGAAATAATCAATGGCAAGAGGAGTTAGAGGTAGAGCTCATGCTCCAAGAAGAGCAAGGCCTATTCCCGATCCTAGGAACAGGATTGGGACCTGGAATGGACAAAGGCCAGAGTCTGACCCTGCTGAAGGGATTAGGGCGACTCCAATTTCCTCGGCTCCTCCTCAGAGAACGGAGGGGCCGAGCGCTTCTGGACGGGACGATGAAGTTCCCGCTGTCCTTTGGGATATCCTCCCCGGGTTTTCAGAGTGGGAGAATGCCGAAGTAGCTTCGGCCATGATAAAGAACCGCCCCTACTCATGGTGGGTGGAGAATGCCGAACAATATCAGTTTGCCGAGCAAATTGAGTTGCATTACGGCATTTTTGAAGCTGATGGGTATTGGTGCCGAATGCCCGCGGCATCCGATAGAATCCATCGTCCACCCCCGAGGTATGTGGGGGTGTACACAAGACAGCTTCAGTACGGGCTGAGGTTCCCTTTGGACGTATTTGTCCGAGACTTGCTGATCCATTACAATATCTCCCTATGTCAGCTAACTCCTACCAGCATCCGAAGGGTGATGACATACCTATGGGTCTGCAAGTTCTTCAAGTATGTGCCGAACCTGCACTGCTTCAAAAAGCTTCATCGGCTAGTGCCAAATATTCAAAGTGGGCACGAAAGCCATGGTTCTGGGTGGTACCGAATTGAGTCTCGGCCCCAGTACCTGACCATGTGGCCGAACGACTCTTCAAACAAGGACTGGAGAGGTCAATGGATTTGGGTTAGGGTACCCACAGATCCGGACCACCCTTGCGTCTTCAGCGCTCCCCGGTACCTTGCTGAGCCTGATCCCGACATGGGAAGTCTAGGTCCCCCCGCAGATAACGGGCCGGATCCGAACCTTGATCAACAAAATATCTTCGGCAAGCTGCCGAACCGGGGGGGCAGCGGCCGAATGCAGCATATCCCGGAGACTTGGCTCCCCGATACGCATTATGTTTTCCAAGAGAACATGCTAGCAGCTATTGGCCTCAGCCGAAAGTTTAAGGATGGTAAGATTCTTCGGCTGGGGCCGAGGCTTTTTAATTATCTCTTTTTCTCCTCACTTCACTTTTTTATGCTGTGCCAACCTAACTGAACTGACCTTTCCCCTTTTCTTTTTTAGAGTGGGACGAGACCAACGTTGGCATTAACTACGCTCGTCTTGGCGTCAACCGAGAACGAGTTGTAACTGATCGGGCCCCGTCTATCACTAAACCGAGGCATAGGGAAATTCATCTAGACTCTTCCCACTTCCAAATTGAGGCTGTTGCTCTGTATCAGAGGCAGAAGCCTTGGTGGAAGAAGAGAGACCCCTGGTTTCAGCTGCTGGACGAAGAAGCTGAAGCTGCCCGTACAGCCGAAGAGGTTGCACGGGTTCTCGAAGCTTGCGAAGGAGGAGAAGGGTCCTCCAGAGCTGCTGAAGAGGAAGCTGCAGCTAGGGCAGCTGAAGAAGACGAGGCTTTGCTGAAGACCTCGGTGAGCTTTCAGACTTAACTTTTCTTCTTTTTTTTTTTTTTTTTTTGTACTCACATTCTTCCTCCCCCCTGTCTGTTACAGTCTGAAGAGAGTAACAAACACAGAGAAGGGAAAGCCCCTGTTCGTCCCGAAGACCAAATACAAGAAGAGTCTTCAGACTCAGACATGGACGAGCAGCCCCTTCAGAAATGGCGCCGAAGAATGGCCATCATCGGGCCGCATGACTTTCAGCGGAGGCCGATGACCATCGGCGTTGAAATAAGGGAACCCGAAGAAGGCAATGGATCGCCGAGGGTTCCCCGGCCACAACCTCAATCACCTCAAAAGACCCCTCCGCCACCTCCTGAGATGGAGGTGGATCAAAAAACTCCCGAATCTAAGGGAGGGGTCCAAGAAGAAGTTCTGGAGAGTGCTGCTGAGCACAAGAATAAGGATGCCGTGATGCCCAGTGCTGAGGGTTTCACGGCAGACATTGCAAGAGAGGTTGAGGCTTTCTTCCTCACCCCTGAAGAAGAAGAGGTCATAGTAATTGACTCCTCTGAGAAGGATGATGCTGAGCCATCCAAAGCTAAACAAGCTCCATCGTCATCCTTTCCCTCCTTCCAGACTCTGCAATCTGGAGAAATGGGTTTCTCGGTCCCCCGAATTCCAATCCCAGATCACATCTGGGACCTCATATGGGGTCAGAACCGAGAAGGTGTTGCAGCCTACTTCGGCGATTTTGCTGGCATGTCCGAAGTAGATAGGGCAAGAATCTGGTCGCTGAAGGCCACTGCTGGGATGGGCGAATCCAGCAGATCAGTTCCTGACCCAGCCAAGTCTAACCAACTGCTGATGATGCAGGTGATTTTCCTTGCCTTTATTTCCTCTAAAATTCAGCTCTATTTTTATTTATTTTTATTTTTTAACTTGTTCTCCTGTTTTTAGTTCGTGCACAATCAAACTCTTACTGTAGAGCTGATAGATACCCTACAAGATAGGGTAGACGCTGCCGAGCACGACAAGAAGGTAGCTGAAGAGGAATTAAAGCTTGCTAAGCTGAAGCAAGCAGCAGCTGAAGAGAAGCAGCAGAAGGGTGAGGAGTACGAGAAAAAAGCTGCTGAAGCCCTCAAAACCTTCTGCGACGCTATGGAGAAGGAAGTTTTTCCCCCACTGATGGAAGGGGAAAATTCCTCCAGGAGCACATGGGAGTGGACGTCTCCAAATTCAAGGTTGCCGTTGATAGCCGTATTCAGGAAGGAGCTGCTGCACAAGCTGAAGTGCAGCAACGGCTAGAAGCTCTTGAAGCCAGCAGAATGGCTGCTGAAGAGCTGCTCCAGGCCAGGGATGTCCAACTCTCAGAGGCTGCTGCTGCTGCTGAAGCTCAGAGAGCTAAGCTCCAAGAGGCTGAGGATCTGCTGATGGCCAAAAAAGAAGAAATGGCCCAGGCTAAGACAGAGGCTTCCCAAGTTCAGCAGGAGTTGAATGAGCTGAAAGGTTCCTCCTCCAAGCTCGCCGATGAGCTGAGGAAATCCAAGGAAGACTTGGAGGAGACCTAGAAGAAGTTGGTTGATGCTGAGGCTCTACTCAAAGTCCGTGTCTATACCCAGGAAGAATATGAAATGGGTTTCAGAAACGGGTTCAGAGTATGCCGAAGAGTCTGCCTTCATGCTGAGCCGAAGCTGGACTGGTCCAAGTGTGTTGAATGGGTCAAGAATCCCGAAGACCCTCATATGAAGTATGCAACTCCAGTCGAAGCTGAAATTCTTAAGGCTGAGGAAACCGAAGAAGAAGCTGAGAGAATGGAGTTGGAGGCTGAACAGAGGGAAAGGGAGGCTCGGCAGAGTGCAAAGCCTGCTTCTTCTGCTGCTGGGGTTGAGGCCACCATGGGGCTCAACAATGCTGATCAGTTTGATTCTCGGGCTGAAGCATAGGAACTCGGGCAGTCGTCTTCAGAATCTTGCGGTTCATCATGCGCTTAACTTTAGACTTGCCGCTTTCTGAATTTTTTGCCTTGTTTTTTGCTTCAGCTTGCCTTGTCGTACAACAGTTTATTTTTTTGCTTATGTACGTATTTCGGCAGCTGTTATTTTCCGCTTGTGGGCGGCTGCCGATACAGTTTAATTGAACTTGTAGCTCAATTTCTGAGCATAAATTATTAATTTGATGCTCTTTTCTTCAGCTGCTTTGTTTTTGAATGCTTTACTGTTTCTTCAATTATGCTGAACATAAACTTGCACTGATAGTGCTTCTTGCCCCCCAGAAATTAAAGTATGGCTTCAGCTGAATAAACAATTTCTTCACTTCTTAAAAATGGGTATCCGAAACACAGGGCCAACTGAAGGCAATGTTTTGGATAATGGCTTTTTGGGATACAAGGCTCAGTTAAGGCAGTATCCCAGAATTATCCATGGACTCGTCTTTGGAGAACAAGTCTTACTGAAGTTGGACTTCAGCTGAAAGACCAGTGTTCTTTAAAAAGACGAGTTTTGTCAGCAATCTGAAACCCAGTTACCCGAAGGCGAAGGTTTCAGACGAGGCTGAATAAACAATTTTCAACTGTTGTTGTTATCCTTGATTTTCTGTCTATCTTTGAAAAATGGATACCCGAAACACAGGGCCAACTTAAGGCAATGTTTCGGATAATGGCTCTCTGGGATACAAGGCTCAGTTAAGGCAATATCCCAGAATTGTCCATGGACTCATGTCTTTGGAGAACAAGTCTTACTGAGGTTTGACTTCAGCTGAAAGACCAGTGTTCTTTAAAAAGACGAGTTTTGTCAGCAATCTGAAACCCAGTTACCCGAAGGCGAAGGTTTCAGACGAGGCTGAATAAAAAACCCTTAGAGAGTAGATAGAACAAAGAAAACTTTGAAAGGATAAAAAGTTGTAAACATTTATATAAATGGCGGCTCCAAGGCCTTTCATTAGTTCAAAATGTACTTACAAAGATTGTTCTGCCCCGAAGGGTTTACACATGATATTTTTTCAGTACATCAGCGTTCCAGTGATTTTTCAACTCAGTTCCATCCAACTGCCGAAGTCGGTATGTCCCTGGCTGAAGCTCATCATAGATTTCATAAGGTCCTTCCCATGCAGCTGAGAGTTTCCCATGGATTCGGCCTTTCTGAACTGCAGCAGCATTCCGAAGGTCAAGGTCTCCAATTTTGAGAGGCCTTGCATGGACCCTTCGGTTATAAAATTTGTTGATTCTCTGCTTATAAGCGGCCATTCTATCTCGGGTTGAGTCTCTTACTTCGTCGAGGAAATCGAGAGATTCCCTCATCAGTCGCTCATTCTCAGCCGAGAAGTGGTGCACTCGTAGGCTCTCAGAGCCAATTTCCACTGGAAGGACGGCTTCGGCACCATACACCAGTTCAAAAGGTGAATAGCCCGTTGCCTCTTTTTCAGTTGTCCGAAGGGACCAAAGGGTTCCTGGGAGCTCCTCAAGCCACTTGGACTTTTGATCTTCTACCCTCTTCTTGAGGGCATTAAGATCTGTTTATTTGCAGCTTCGGCTTGTCCGTTACTTTGCGGGTGGCATACCGCTGAATATGCCAGTTTGATGCCGAACTGATCTGTATACCGCTTCAGCGGTAAGTTATCAAATTGCCTCCCATGATCGAAGACAAATACTCTCGGGATGCCAAATCGAGTGATGATATTCTGCCAGATAAATATTCTGACAGTTTGCTCTGTAATGTTCGAGGCTGCTTCGGCCTCGATCCATTTACTGAAGTAGTCGACACCAACTATCAGCCATTTTTTCTGGTCCCAGTATATCCAGTCCCCATTGGGCGAACGGGAGTGGATTAAGGATCGGCTGAAGATCCCTTGCTGGCTGATGGATAACTGGAGCGTACTTTTGACATTTTTTCGCATTTCCGAACCAGCTCCTTAGCATCTGCGATCATGGTGGGCCAGTAATATCCAGCCCTCAATGCCTTGTGGGCTAAGGTCCTTCCCCCAATGTGGTTCCCACAGATGCCGAGATGAATCTCCCGTAGGATATAATCTGCATCTGTTGGTCCCACGCATTTCAGCAATGGGGCTGAGAAGGACTTTTTCAGAAGTTCCCCCCTGAAGACAATGAACCTAGAGCTGGTTCTCTTTATCTTGGAGGCCAAAGCTTTATCTTCGGGAGTTTCTCCCCGAAGCTTGAAAGCTAGGATGGGGTCCATCCAACTAGGCTCTGGGTCAGCGCAACACACTTCAGGTGCTTCGTCGACACTTCTCTCTCGGCGCACTTCTACATATACAGATCTGTTCAGCTCGGTAAGAGATGAACTGGCAAGTTTGGAGAGTGCATCGGCTTGAGTATTTTGACCCCTTGGGATCAGCTGAACGTCAAAAGTTTTCAGCACTGCAATGACTGACTTGATCTTGGCAAGATAAGCTATCATGGAGGGCTCTTTGGCCTCGTAGCTGCCGCTAATCTGATATGCAACTAGCTAAGAGTCTGTTTTCAGGCAGACATGATCGGCTTCCAGGGAGATGCACAATTCTAGGCCGGCGATTGCTGCCTCATATTCGGCTTCATTGTTCGAGGCCTTAAAAGAAAATTTTAGTGCATACTCAAAGGATTTGCCTTCGGGAGAAGTTATCACCACTCCTGCCCCCGAACCGTTTTCGGTGGAAGATCCATCCGTAAACACGGTCCAAACTTTCTTTTCACTGTCTAGCGCTTCTTGGTATGAGCATTCGGCCAAGAAATCCGCTAGAGCTTGAGCCTTAATGGCAGCCCTCGGACGGTAGCTGATGCTGAATTCGGTGAGCTCAAAAGCCCACTTGGCTAGCCTACCAGATTTTTCAACCTTGCCGAGAACTTTTTCCAACGGCTGATCAGTTAAGACCACTATCTGATGGAAATCAAAATAGGGCCTCAGCTTCCGAGCAGCTACTACTACCGCGAAAGCGACTTTCTCGAGTAGAGGATAGCGAGTCTCGGCATCCGTCAGTGTATGACTGACAAAATAGATCGGCTGCTGACTTTTTACTTTCTTCCTTCAGCAATACTGCGCTGATGGTGGCTGGGCTAACGGCCACATATAGGTACAAAGTTTCTCTTTCAGCTGGGCTAGACAGCGTTGGGAGTTGAGCCAGATGCTCCCGAAGCTGTTTAAAGACGTCTTTTTGCTCTTCCTCCCAAACGAGCTCTTTTGTTTTCGGGGGTTTCAGGGCTTTGAAGAAAGGTAACCCCTTATCCGAAGCTCTGAAAATGAACCTCGAGAGGGCTGCCATTCTTCCGGTGAGCCGCTGAACATCCCGCTTCGTTTTCGGCTCAGGAAGGTCGAGCGCCGCTTTGACTTTAGAGGGATTGGCATCAATCCCCCTTTTGCTGACTATGAACCCAAGGAATTTCCCTGACTTCACGCCGAAGACACACTTCTTCGGATTCAGCTTCATTTGATGCTTTCTCAAGGTGGCGAAAGTTTCAGCCAGGTCCTTTACATGGTCCTCTGGTTTTTTGCTTTTGACGATCGAATCGTCAACATAGACTTCCATGTTTCGGCCCTTTTGATCGGCAAAAACTTGATCCACCAGCCTTTGATAGGTTGCCCCCGCATTTTTCAATCCGAAGGGCATCATTTTGTAATTGTACACCCCAGCGTTCGTGACGAATGCTGTCTTTGCTCGATCGTCGGGGTGCATAAAGATCTGATGATACCCCGAGAATGCGTCCATGAAACTAAGCAAGGCATGGCCACTTGTCGAATCGACTAGCTGATCGATCCTCGGCAAGGGATAGAAATCCTTTGGACAAGCCTTATTTAGGTCCGTGAAGTCAACGCACATCCTCCAGGTACCATTGGCCTTCTGAACCATCACCACATTTGCCAGCCATTCTGGATATTGGCAAGGTTCGATGAATCCTGCCTCCAGCAATTTTTTGACCTCGGCTGCGATGTCTCGGTTCTTATTGGCGGAGTAATTCCGCTTCTTTTGCTTAACTGGTCAACACGTTGGGTCAACATTAAGCTTATGGGAGATGAGGTCTGAACTTATCCCGGGCATATCAGCTGCCGAGAAAGCAAACACATCTCTGTTGTCCCGAAGGAGCTGAATAAGTTCACAACGGGTGTTCGGATCAAGGTCCATCCCGATTGTTACACATTTCTCAACGTCTCCTTCGGCCAACTCAACTGTTTCAATCTGTTGGTCCATGTCCATTGCTGATGGACTGGACTCTTCATAATCTGGCCTGCTGCCAATGTCAACAGGTGTCCCAGTCTTTTTGTTCTTCGGCTGGCTCTCTGAGTCTTGCGGCTCAGCTGAAGAGCTAGCCTTTTCCCTTTCGGGCCCTTTACCTCTGGGTACAGATCCTTGGGCCGAAGCACTTAGGCCTTTCGGCTTTTTTGTGCTTGGCTCTCTTTCTTTTTCTTTCTCCTCCTCATCCTTGTCGTCATCTGGGCGACTACTGGATGGCTTGAGGTAGTTGCACCTTCGGGCGTCCTTGACTGCGCACGCTTGATTCCTTGCCGCCGAGTCGGTCGAGGACGCTTCGGCGAACAGTCTCAGGTTCTCGGTGAGTAGATTCTGGCCGAGAAGCTGAGCTGCTGCTCTTATGCATTTCTGGTCGTGAGGATGAGGATCCTTTTAAAAATTGAGGGTTCTTTTTCCTCTCTTTTTCATTCTTCCGGGTATCCTCTTCCCACTCTTCCAGTTCCCGGAAGGAAGGAAGCTTCCCACCATCATGGTCTAACTTCCTCCGCTGATGCCGGGTATGCGGAGGAGTTCGATCACGAGGTGGTGGCATATTTTGTGCCCTCATCGCCTCCATGAGTACTGCCAGCGCTCTTGCCACCTCTTCCGAGCTGGGCCCCGTCAAAGGGGTCCTCGGCCGAGTATGGGAATGAGGGCGCACAGCCGATGGTTGGCTTTGGGGCACTGAATGTGTCCTATGATCGGACTCACCCCTGCTAGACCGAGAGTGACTCGGCCTATGATGAGAGTCATGAATTACGGGAGAAAGGGAATCCTCCTTGTATGATCCTCCCCCCGAGCTGGCACCCTTGGGAGAGTTCCGGTCCGGCGGGGGTGATGGTGTAGGGATTTTAGGCTTTTCGCCCGCTCCTTGACGGAGGCTTTTGCTCTTGCGGTTCTTAGCCATTGCTACTAAGATAATTGCAAGATGATCTTGGTTAGAAATTTGGCTTAAAGATTTTTAAAAGTCTTCCCCACAGACGGCGCCAAATTGTTTCGGGTGAAAACAATGGGACCTTGCCGAAGGTCCGCTGGAACGAAGAAGACTGGATTCGGTCCAAGTTATGTTGGGCCGAAGGTTTCCTGCACAGTAAACACACGTAAACTAGCCTCGGGGGTGTTGCCGAGGAAGGCCCCTCCGATGCTAAAGTCAGTACAATGTGTAGAAAGAGAACACTATGCAAGAGAATTTGTTGCTTGAGGCTTTTTTTGAGTATATCAGAATATATGAATCTATGAATATTGATGGCTTTTATACCTCTTCATACATGGAGAAGTTGGGCCTTAGCCCAATTGGCTTGCTTTGAGGGCTGACCTTTGACTTTAGCACAATTGGAGAGTTGAACCTTGACCTTGGGCTTTTAATTGGATCATTTAATGCCTAGGCCCAATTGGACTAAATTGGACCCAAACAAGAATATTGGGAGTGGTGGTGGTGCTCAAGCTGGTGCTGCCTCTGGTGGTAGTAGTGCTGGTGCTGCATCTACTAAAACTGCTGGATCTACTTCTTCTACTAATAAAACTAAATAAAAGGGAAACGTTGAATTATGTAATATGGAGTACAATTTGATTTTTGTTACTTTTTTTTGTTTGTATCATGATATTTGATTTATTTGATTTTTGAAACCATTTTAAGAATAAGACACCATTTACAAGGGTGAAAGGTATTTTACTCATCTTGCTTAGGTTTATTTATTTATTTATTATTATTATTATTATACTTTGACGTTATCTTATTATTATTATTATTATTATTATTATTTTTAATCTTTTCTTTTTTATTTATAAAGCAAAGAAACATTTTATTTATTTAAGTTGTTGTACGTTATTGTTCGATATTTTAGGGTTTTTTAGGCTTTAAATTCCTTTTTTTTCAATAAATATCTTATTATATTTTAAGGGAAATAAAAGTTTTGGCGGGAATGTTTTAGTTGTGAACGTGACATGTGTACTTATGTGATATTTTTTTTGGTGATTACTTTAGTGTATAGTATTGATTGATTGATTGGAGTTCAAAGTAGGTACAATGACAATTAGCTTAAAAGCTTGTCATTGAAGTTGCTCTTGACTATCATTAACGGTTTTTTTTTTCTTTTTTTTTTTTTACAGGAAGATTGTAGTTGTTACGAGTATTTAACACTCTGTTTTTTCACAATTAGTGCCCAACTTTGACCGAAAATTTCCAAATTTTTTTAAGTTCTATGTTTGAGGCTTGTTTTTATACAACAAAAAACGGGGCTGATTCTAGTTTGGTTAATTTGTTGGTGAGGTTAAAACTTAATAGTTATAGATGTAACAAAATGTAAATGTTTATCTTAAATACAGTACTGTAATACAATACCTAACAAAAGAGGGAGCTCCATTTAATTTTCGTGATAAACAAAAATCATTATTTAGTGACAATTTTATAAATAAATCAACAAAATATCCAATTCTGCATGATATTTTCATAGTTTAAATACTTCCCCTCTCTTTTTATTAAATCTTTGAACGATGATGTAATATTTCTAGGCCAGGGACATGATGTGTACGATATCATTTTGGGTTGGCCTATGGGCAACCAACAACTATTTGTGAACTTTAACCTTTTTTTTTTTTTTTTTTTTTGAATAGTTGTAAACTTTAACTTAATATCGTAATATAAGTCCTCCTCCCCCACCCTACCCCCCCACCCACCCACTCACCCAAAAAAAAAAACACTTTCTTAAATAAATCAACATTTAAGAAACTCGCATTTAATGAAATTATTGACTTATTTACAGAATTATCACTAGATAAACACCTTTTTTTTTTTAATATGAAGATAAAAACTTGTATTTTTTCCTAACAAATAAAGTCGTTGGTATGAATGTATGATGGTATAGAATTATATATCAAGCCATCAAGACAGAGATGAATGGACCAGAATTTGGCCAATTATTTAAGGAAATAAATGTTAGCTTACCTATCTGTCATCTTGGCCATCATAGTTATTGTTTTAGGTACAAATCGTTGTTGGAACCTTTTATGAGTCTGGACCAAAATAGTTATTGTTTTAGGTACAAATATCTTTTATTCCAAATTTCTGTTATAATATATATAAACTAATCATTAAATTATGTAATAGTCGTCAATGTTTTTCTTAAAACATAATTATAAGGTACTGTACCAAGACAGTAGCACAGCATTACAAAGTCTTGCTTGCTTTAACAAAATACAGAGTATTTCCATTATTAAGTCCTTGCTAGAATGTTAGTATAGTAGTACCAACAGAAAAGTCAAGCCATCATAAACTAATGTCTTTCAAGTTTCAACTGAAGGGACGTACATATTTCCTTAAATTTATAAATCTAATGGAATGAGTTTATTTCTTTATTAACTTATTTCCCTTAATACCTATGTATACCCTCCGTGTTTTAATAAGTGTTACACTTTGACCGACTTATAATTTTAAGCAATTTAATTGACTTAAATAAAATAAAAGGTAAGTGGGAGGCAGTTGAAGTATTAAAAAATTGTAAAAGAAAATTAGTAATAGTTGGTTCGTGGAGGCGGATGTACGATCCACATGGTGCATCCGCTCCAAAATACAAAAAGGCGGAATGAACATTCAGATATATACTAATGAACATGGTCATATAAAAGAACATAGTAGCCATTAATAATGTACATGAACATATACATAAAAGAACATAGTGTTCATTTATAATGTACATCAGCTTTTTATGCAACACTTTTTTTTTTTTAAAGAAATTTTGCATAATGAAATAGATAAATAGTACTATAAATATTTTTTTTTTACCATACATTAATTACAAATCATTTCAATTTTTTTTTTTACCAAAAGTTCACTTTCTCTCTCCAAACAAAACTTCAAACCCATTTAAATTCCTCAAACCTCAAACAAAATTTCAAGAAATTCGAAATTTTGAGGTAAAAATTGTTCAAGATGACAAATAAAAACAATAGGTAAGACCAAATTCGACATTTATACTTGTTTATTTGACATTCATACTTGTTTATTTTGAGTTTGAGTGTTTGTTTTTTATAAATTTGATTGAAAATTGTAATATTTGATTTTATTGAAAATTAATTGCGATTTTGATATAATTTTGTTATTGCAATGAAAAATAAAATGAAATTCTTGAAGAAGATCAACCGATTAATATATTTTGGAAGAAGAAAACAAGCAAATAGACAAATTTAGAAAAAGTTGTAGATCCAAATAATACAATGTACATTAAAATACAGTAAAATGTTCTTTTTTCATATACTTACATGATGCAAATAATACAATGTACATAAAACATGTAACCAACATTATAACATATATGTTCATTAGAATATAGTACAATGTACATTATAATACAGTAAAATGTACATTTTCATATACATACATGATCATTTATACCAAAAGTACATTTATTATATGAATAATGTTCTTTAATATTATCTTGTTCTTTACTAATATTACAAATGTTCTTTAGATTTACAAAAAAAAACATATAAAAATGGATGTTCTTTATAAAATAGCTATATGTTCTTTACAAAATAACTATATGTTCTTTAAGGAATAGCTAAATGTTCATTCTGCCTTTTTTTTAAAGAACACTGGATGCACCAAGCATCCGCCTCCACAGAAAAAATTTCAGTTCAATTCATTTCAGTTTATGTTTAATGATATTACTAATGATATAAAGCCAAATTTCATACTTTTAATCTTATATTACAACGACGACAATAATAATGATGATGATGATGATGATGAATATTATACGGTTATACCATATTTCACTTAGGATCAAGTTAGCTTTTAAAAAAGACCGTCCCAACTTTTTTTTTGAAAAAATTAGAAAAAAATAATCCCAACTTTTATCAATTTTGGTAGAATAATCTCAACTTTCATTTATTTTGGAATAATCCGAACTTTGGGGATCTTCTTTTTCTTCAATCCCAAATACCGACTCCGGTTGAATGGGTTTCTTGTTTTTTTAAGTGACACGTGTCACGCATTAATTGGTTAATAATAATAATAATAATAATAATAATAATAATATCAATAATAATAATAATATATTACTCCGGATAATGAAACTTTTTACCGAAAAAAAGTGCAACACGGAGAAAGTATATACTACCTCCGTTATATGTTATTTGCAACGATTAGACATTATTCCTCTCTACTTTATGTCAAATCGTTGCAAATAATATGTAACGAAGGTAGTATATAACTTTTATATACTCTATAACTCTTAAGTGATTTATAGTAGATGCTACAGAGTATGATAAGTTTAAATGGTGTCTTTTTAGCTCAGTGGTAGAGCGCGTGGCTTTTAACCATGTGGTCGTGGGTTTGATCCCCACAGACGGCATTTATAGTTTTAATTTTCTTTTTGATGTTTTATTTTAAGATGAGAATAGTGTGTCAAAGGGTCCTTCTTTTTGATGTTTTATTTTAAGATAAGAATAGTTTGTTCTTTTTGATGTTTTGTTTTAAGATAAGAATAGTTTGTCAAAGGGTCCGATTTCATCAAACTAGATAGTTGTAGAATATGAGAATATCCCAAAGTTCCCCTTCTTAATTGGCCTCTTAAAAATCATAACAGGAATTTGAAAATTAAAAACGTAAATATATCACCACTTACCAACAAAACAGAAAAACAGAAAAAGGAATGGAAGAATTACGGTACAGTAACACACTAATTATAATACAATACCTAACAAAAAAAGAAAAGAAAAAGGAATCAAACTAACCAACAAATAATACTATCATTCCGGTATGAAGTATTCAACCAACTAACTAATCAACATGCACAAGAATCAACGATGTTTTCATATATCATAAATACTACGTAATAAATATATAGACTTTTATTCTTTTACGGAGTAACAACTCGTTGATTACTAGTCAAACCTAAGACTACGTATTGCTTCTCCTTTATAAATAATTTTGTTTAGAATTCCAAACAATATTTCCTATATAAATCCTGAATTTTTTTGTTGTCATATTTCATCCATAACACAAATTCTTATTTATTCAACTTTTTTTTTTTTTTTTTCCAAGATGGCCGAGAAAAACAACTTAGACAAAGAGAGCAACATACAAGCTCATCATCTAGAGTTGCCAAAATATGGTACTAATCACCACAGCACAATTTACAAGCTAACACTATCGATGAAGCGACAGTTTAGTCCACAAGTATGCACACCTATCCCGTCCCCTGAAGGGGCGGGGGAGGTGAGGAATTTGCTCCAACGTTTAGTCGAAATCGACAACGAAAGCCGGGAGCTCCTTGGTAAGGTGTTTTCATTGTTAGAGAAAGATGAGAGTCTCGAAACTTTCGTGAAAAAGAGAATTGAAGATCCAAAAGTTAGTAGGATGTGGCAACTTGTTGAACAAGTCCTTGCTTGTCAAGAAGGTGAATCTAATCTTAATGAGGTGATTAAGGGAGATGATAATTCAAGTAATTATGATACTTATAGTACTAATAAGAGTATAATAGAAAATGATGGATTGGAGGAAGAAAAAAGGAATGAGAGGTTCAAAGTTAGAAATATTAGTAGTGGTAGTCAAATTGGTTGTCCTTCTACACTACTACAACCTAGCTTGTCAAAGTAAAAATTAATTGTAATCCTCTGGTGTTCTTTTTATGAGGGTTTTTCTGGTTACCTCTAAGGTTTTTCTTATGGATGATTTTTCTAGCTTCTATTGCTAGATTTTTACTTTTGTTTTGAAAGTTTTCCTTTACACTTCTCTCTTTTCTCTCTAGTTTGGATTGTGTATCTTTTTAGGGGCTTCCACTGATATTCTTACTGATGGCAAGTCCCAATTTTTTTAATCTCTTTAATAGATCCTTTTTTAAGATAGTGGTTAATTTTTTATGTTTATTTTCTTTATATGTTCATCTGGTTATGATTGAAAATCTAGAGATTTAAAATCTCCGAAAGTATCCAAAACACAATATGAGTATTTTTACTCAAGCAACAACGCATCAGCGGATTTCAACCAAATTAATACATGCTAATTCATATGTTGTATTGCTTCGGATGAAGTTTTTAATCAAGGATCAATCGTTGATCGAATCTGCGATGTAATTAGTTCAAAGGTGATGTGTACTTGTGTTAGAATTTTAGCTTTTTAAGGAAGTTTGTAAATATCTTTTGACTATATTTTGGAAGATTATTATAAAGAAGATTACTTTATGGGATTTTACATATCTCAATGGGACTCAATCTATTATGTTTGGTGTGTATTACAAATATTGAATTGAATAATTAAATTGTGTGTGTGTGTTTTCTTTTCGGTATCACTTAATTAGTAAGTAGGAGGCACTTGAAACCGTATGAGTAAACATCACCGGTTGTTTGATTATGTTGTATGACTGTATCATTTTATTCATTTTTACGACACTGTTACTTCCTCCATTTCCTTTTTCTTTATTGTTTAACTTGTTTATTAGAGAATTTTTGATGAAAAGCTACAATACCTTGTAAGTTATAACTTACCTTAATTGACACATCAAACATTTAGCTAATATACTTTGTAGCTACAAAGTGCTTTAATGGTGAGCAATAGCATATTGAAGCTTCTTGGAAAAAAAATATGTAAATTATTAAAATAGTTTTTATCAAGCACATGTCATAATTTAAGTGGATAAAGTTTTCTTTGAAAAATCAAGTAATGTAGCTTGTTCTTAATCTAGTTACATCAATAATTTAGCTCCAATGGTAAGCTACATGTTTTTTATTTTATATAGTTTGCAAGCAAATCCCTTTCACATACCACTGGAGACGCTCTTATTTGCGTAATCATGCAAGAAATTTTTGTCATATTTTATAATTCAATTAGTAACTAATGTAAAAACATTTAGGCCTAATTGACAGTGCAAAAAATCATAACATACATATAAAATACGATAATTTATTGTCTCTCATTTAATGATGAAAGAGACTAGTGTGATGGTTGTCAAAAAAAAAAAAAAATCTAGTGTGCTAATAAATAAAAACAACGATTGTAGAAGTCTTTTGAAGATCAAATATATTTTCGTCGGCGGCGGACCCATGAAGGCATAACCTTGAAACAAAAGGTTGTTTAAAGAGATCTGTTATCTTAAATGTCATATATGTAGGGTCTGTTCTGATTTGCTGAACTAAATAGAATTAAACTGAATTGAACTGAACTGAACTGATTGGAGCTAAACTAAGCTGAAATTAATTGTTTATGAGCGAAGGAAATTAGGAACTGAACTGAACTAATTGGAGCTGAACTGAAATTAAGCTGAAGAGAACAGGCTTGAAGTAACAGGTCTCTTAAGGTTTTGAATTTTTATTTTTTAAAAAAAAAATAAAACTACTTATACTTATATTTGTGCATAATTATTAATTTTCTATACATCCATTTTTTTTCCTTTAAATGGCTGTCATTTAAGTTGTAGAATATTATAAATAGTAGAATCTATGATTTTAAAGTTATAATATATATATATACGAAAAATATACGAAAAATAACGAAAAATATAAACTACGTCTATTCTTAAAGAATTCTTTATTTGATGAAATTCTTCCCATTTTTATTGCACTTTTAATTTCAATGCACATATTTATTTGGTAAGTATATATTTATGAGTAAAGCAATAATTTATACGGAGTATTATATAAATAATTTCATAGATTTATATTTCATTTTTATAAATAGTATACCAGTTGGCAGTTGCGGATCCAATATGGATTCAATGGGTTCAGCTGAACCTTTAATTGATCAAGGAAAAAAATCGGAAAAAATAAAATAAAAGGGTTAAATAGAAAACATTGCAGTACACTGGTATGCACCTAGTGATGTAATGGTGGACCGGTGGGGGCTTAAATTTTTTAGAAGGTTTGATTTTTTATATTTTATTTTTTTTGAAGTTGTAAATTTGTTAGTTATTTGTAAAATTGTTGATTAAAGACTTGAGGTTGTAGCATTGAGTGAAGTTTTAATATACCAATATTGTTGAATTGCATCTCAAAATTGTTGATGGAACTTGTAAAATTGTTGATTTAAGCTGTTCATTTGTTGATTAAAGTAGTAAATTTGTTGATTAAAGTGGTGAAGTTGTTGATTGACGATGTAAAATTATTAAATGAAATGAGTATTGGTTTTTTTTTTTAAACAACAACATGAGTATTGGTTAAATGACGTGAAATAGTAAATGTTAATATAAATATAATTTGGCCTTTTTACAACTTGGAGATGAAGGACATGTTCGGCAAAATATAGCTATGAAGCTAGTTGTAGCTGTGAAGGTAGCTGTGAGCTGTGTATGTAGCTGTTAGCTGACAACAAACTGTTAGCTGTGAAGATAAATAATTTAGATATGAGTGTTCGTTAAAGTAGCGATTGACTAGCTGTTACATATAAAAATCAACATTTTATTTTTAAAACTATAGATTAAATTTTCAACAGCTACCTCAAAAGCTTCCTCCAATTTCAAAAGCTAATCTTTCTAACTTTTCATAAAAGCTACCTCTACCATTAAAAGCTACCCTAACCACTACTTTGTCAAACAATCACATTTTTTCTCAAGTAATGATTTGACTTGGTCAAACCACTAATAGCTACCTAAAAGCTACTCAAAAGCTAGCGCCGAACACGCCCGAAAGGTATACAATATTATATTTTTGGAAATATCATCTGTCAAAACATAAAATCGTCTGCTTTTTTCCTCCCCAAATTTAATTCGAATTGATGTCTCTGATCCGCCTCAAAAAAAACCTTCAACGCCTCAAAATTGACATGTACTCCCTCCGTTTTTAAATATTTGATCCATATATATTTTTTACAATATTCATTTGTCCTAATTTGACTAATATTTATGATTTATACATTAGAAAAAATATAGACTTGTAGGTACTTGTTGGAATCGTATCAATGAATAAATTATTAATTTTCAATTGTTAGAATTTATACTTATTGATAATTAAAGATATAACTAATTATTGACCCGGGCAATGCCCCGGTTCATCATAAATTCATAAGTTCGATCAAATTAATTTAGAAGAGTTAATGTTGAACAATATTAATAGCTAAATGAAAATATAATAAAAGGTAAATATGAAAAGGTTTTCAAATAAATTAAACACTACTTATATAGCATTAAATTTAGACCACTAAAGAGTTTTTAATTTGTTAAAGACGCTAAACATTAATACAATTCAATATGGTGAAAGAAGAGGCCGGGATGATACACAGGATAACATGTAGTGCACATGTGGCATATGGGTGACATATGTCGTTAGCATGTTGTCACCATGAGTTTTAATAATATTATAGATTGATCAGTGATAAGCATTGACATACGTGCCTAACAGAAATAGAGCAAATATTTGAATACGAAGACAATATTATTGTGCACACCTAAATGATCACTTTTCATTGTATGCAATTGGAGGTCCGAACCCATAACGACAAATTCCTAGACTTACCACTGTAGTATACTAGTATAAATTACCATATACTTCGTAGTTTTTAACCTTATGAATAATAAATACGGTTTACATACAAAAGTATACTACGAGTATTAACTTATCAGAATGAATGTTTAAAATTTAAAGCTAATTATTAAACGATAAAATATACTATAGTAACTCATTTATACACTTTTTTTTTCCTTATTGTTTTATGCTACCCCTATTAAGAAATCCTAGATCTCTGCTGATTGTCGCTATATATATAGTAGCGGACTTCCTGTTAATCACATCTCTCATGAAAGAAACCTGATAAATGGCACACTAATAAGCTGCTTACGAAACAAAGATGGAGAAAGGGTAGATCAAGAAATTTCAAGTTTCTCAATATGAGAATCAATCCATGTTTTTCAAATGGTAAGGTCGTAAATATATGCCTTTCTTTTATACTTTTCCGGGGTGTTTGGTTGGAAGGATGGGAATAAGAGGGATAAGAAGGGAGGATAAAGATAGGGGATTAATAGGTGGGACAAGTAGGGGTGTACACCGGTCCAAAACCGGACCGACCTAGACCGGACCTGTTTGGACCGGGGACCTGAATTGGGTAATTATGAGGACCGGGGACCGGACCTGAATTAACAGGTCCGGTTCCGGGCCAGACCTGAAAAATCAGGTCCGGTCTGGGTTTGGACCTGAATGGACCTGTTTTGTGTCTTTTTCGTTTTTTTTTTTTTTTTAATACAAAACCTGTTGGACCTGCATATGGACCTGCATATGGACCTGTTTTGTGATTTTTAGACCTGTTGCATAATTTAATAATTACATACAAACCAAAATTATCAATTACAAAACTACATAAAGTCTATAAAGTCCCGATTCTCAAACACCAAAAATACAAATGAGTCCACCGAAAATACAAATAAGTCCACGAAAACTCATAAAATTACATAAATTCTCTTAAGTCTCAACTCTCAAGTACTAGGAATACATAAATTCTCCAACGAGTTGTTTTCCCTTTGATCGCGTGATTCACACTAATGAGTCCACGAAAACAACTTCATCGTCTACATCGTTAGATTCACCACGTTGCACCTCTAAATAAAATACAATATAGAATATATTAATGATTGATAACAATGAAATAATAAATTTGGTGTAACAAAATTTCAAATACATAAAATTATTACTACCTTTCTCTATTTCCTCTAACTCTTTCAAATTTTCTTCCACATCAACAATTGGCACTTCCTTAGCTCTAAGCCAATCTTGTGTGCAAAGTAACGCTTGAACCATCTTCAATACAAAAATATTACACAAATATGTATAAACAAAGTCATATTAAGATATAAACAAGGTGAGTCAATCAGAGATATAAAATTTGACGAGGAAGCTATTTGGGTTCATCTCGATGAGGTACCTCTGAACTTATGTGAGATTAATGACGTTAAACCAATGCTTACTCTGGCTGGAAACATTCTGTGTATTGATGACCCCACTCCACGATCAATTAGATGCTTAGTTAGAGTAAAACTTTAAATTCATGTTTTGGAACCATTATTATCTGGTTGTTACTTGGACCTTGGACACTCTTGAGTGTAAATGGATTAATTTCAGATATGAGAATTTGTTTATTTTGTGCTCTAGGTGTAATAGAGTTGGCCATAAGCAGATACTTTCTCTTTGAATCCTTATATGTCTGTTCCTTTTTTGGTTGACAAGAGTGGGTTATGTAAGTCTGCTATATTGCTTGCCCAGAATCTCTCAAACATGAATATTGGCCTAAAGAGAACTGAAAAATTTAGAACAACCACAGTGAATCTCAAGAGTTTTTTCAAAACCATCGACCCACCTCAACCCCAGAACATTCAATCCAACAAAAGACCCCGTGAGTTTGCTACTCCATCCTTCTCACCTTTGAAAAGGAGGAAATCACAATCAGAACCAACAATACACATTTAACCTTGCTCCAAATGAATCGACCCAAACACCAATCCAACCCAATTTCTCAATCCACAAAAAACCCCTACACGCTCCGAAACAGAACCAACATTGCCCTGACTCCTTTCAACCACTCCAAAACCCCCTCCAATCCAAAACACCACCCAGCCACCCCGAAAACCCATCTCCACTCTCGGTGACCCTACCAGCCACCACGAAAACCCCATCTCCACTCCCGACAACCCCATCAACATTCACAATTTTCCATCCAGCCATCCCAAAAACCCCAGCTCACCACCCCAACCCACCCCACCCCACCCCACTGCCACCCCTTAACCCCCACACACCAGAACCGTACCACCGTAACCCCACCATAACCCCACCCCAACCCACCCTACCACACAAATTTTCGCACTAAATTAATCTTAATAATCATAATAAACACAAAATTTCGAACTAAATTTCGCACTTGAACCCTAAACCCTAAACTTCTTAATTCTTATGAACCCTAAACTCAAAAAAACCAAAAAAAAAAAACAGAAATTCGAAAGAGATGAACTAAAAATAAGAAATTCAACATGCAAACATCAAACAATCATTAAAAGCAATTGAAAATTTGAAACAAGAATAAACATATAAATTCTCACACTTAATTTATTATTTCGAATTAAAAATACCAAAATTATAAGCAAATACTTACCAGATATTATCGGTGAGCATCGCCTGAGAGAATGAGGGAGGTGTCGCCAGTGGGCGGTGGCCGGAGCGAGTTGGGACAGCCGGACAGCCGCGTTGAGAAGTTGAGATTGAGGGAGGCTGAGAGTTTGGGCTTAGGGAGTTAGGGTTAGAACTTAAAAATATGAAAGAGATTGAGGGAGGCTGAGAGAATCAGATATTTTTTTTTTTTTTTTTAATTACGATTTCCCGGGTTTCAGGTCCGGACCTGAAAACCCCGGGTTTGAACCGGGTCCGGACCGGGACCGGGAACCTGGATTTTTAAGAACCGGGACCGGACCTGAATCAACAGGTCCGGGTCAGGTCCGGTCCGATTCAGGTCGATTCAGGTCCGGTTTCAGGTCCGGGCCAATTTTTGTACACCCCTAGGGACAAGGATATATAATCTTTATCCTATGTTTGGTAAGTAGGGAAAAGAAAATAGGGATAAGTAATAAATTTATAAAAATACCCTTACTAACTTCTACCCTTCTCCTTACTTTTTCAATTTCATTAAGGGTAATTTAGTCTTTTAAAACCCATTTTAATCCCTTCCCCTTATACGGTTATACCACCTCCCCTTAGTTATAAAAATGGAGGGATAAGTGGGTGATTTAATTCCTATCCCTAACCCCCTTATAATCCCCATCCCTCTAAACAAACACTACGTTCCTTCCATCCCTATTTTTTATCCTTGTCCCACCCTTTTATCCCCCTAAACAAACACCCTCTTCATGCCTAAAACTGCTAATTTGAGTTACAAATTTTATCTCATTTCGAGAAACAGAGACGTCCTCAGGGCAAAGGGCAAAGGGCAAATCTAATTCTATGACCCCAAATTGTGTCAAGCAAGGTTTATGAATTGGAACTTAGATCTTCATCATCTAGGTACTAGTTAGTCTAGATGTGTTGTATATTCTCCTCGGCGGATCAAAACATTTTCCTTACCAGATATAAATTCGTAGGTTGCCATCGTTTAAGTTTTAAGCCACACCAAATTTTTAAGTTTTATGAATGGTTTTGAACTGGTGGTTGTACTTTGAACAATGTTATTAGTCTGTTTATATAATCCCTATTTTTTGCATCAATTTACTAATGGGCCTCATAATCCAACCCCAACATCTACTTCAGGCCCAAATATATCTTAGACTCATCTTCGTTCCACCACAAAGGTTTGTTTGTTTGCTTTTTATTTTTCAATACTTTGTATGATTTTTTTTTTTTTTTTTATTTTTTTAAAAGTTCGTTGGACTTATTAGTTATTAACTAGTGTTGGCCGGGGCAATGCACCGGGATTTACTTTGAATATCAAAACATATTATTTGAGCTATTAAATTATAAGCTATATAATTACAAAAAGTAATTGAAAAAAAAATAATAATAATAACTAATGAAACTAAATAAACGCTCTTAAAAAATAAACGCTCTAAAACTGATGTTTTGTACAAATTAAAATATTTAGTGTATTATGATAAAATATGAATCATAATTAAAATATAGCAAAAGTGGTAAGGCCATTAATTCATTTGTTATTGGTCTTGTGTTCAAACCTTGTGATGAACATTTTTATTGCCGTTGAAAGATCTTAGTAAGTTAGTAGCAATGGATGACTTGGCATATAACGGTGATGAGGCATACTTCTAATACATGTGAAGTGTATCACGTGGCACATATACTGTGTTAGAAACGCTTTTTAATAAATAAGTATAGATAGATATAGATTTGTATTTCTTCCATTCGTTTTTTCTTAACACGTTATCTTTATCATGTTTGTCAAATGTATTGCTCTAGTTAGATAGTGTGCAGCTAAGGAATCAATTTCATAACAATTAAAAGGTCAAGGTAAATACTTTACAATTGATTTCTTGTACAAGATAGTAGGTGTTAAAATACACTGTAACCAAATCAAAGATATGAAAAGATTGCAATGAGAGAAATGGATCAATTCATTGATATGCATATCAAGAAAAATATCAAATCATGATATTGTTCTCACAGGCATAAATATTACATAAAAATATCAAAATCTATAATTTCAGCGTTACCCTCAAAAAAAAATAATAATAATAATTTCAGTGTTGGCATTATTAGCTCTTGACTTACCAGAGCTTCTATGGAATCGTTATATATAGGAAATTTGAGATAAAACTACCTTTTAAATGTGTGTTTTTTTTTTTAATTTATTTATTTATTTATTTATTGGCATAAAACCACCTTTTAAAACAATATTGCAAAAAATCACCAATTCAAAAAACTTTGTTGCAACTTACCACTTTTTAGCCAAATTCATCAACCGTTTTACATTGAATTGTGGTAAGTTGCAACAAAATTTTTAAATTGGTGGTCTTTTGTAACATTTTTTTTAAAAGGTGGTTATATACAAAAAAAAAAAAAAAAAAAAAAGATTTAAAAGGTGATTTTATGCAAAATTTACTTATATATTGACTAAAAAAATTGTTATCATGAAAATACATGTTAGAAACAAATTTAACAAAAAATCATAAACCATGACATTGTTTTTTCTCATATACGAATAAATTATCAATGTCATCAACTATTAAATTTGATCACATCAGTTCCAAATAAGAAAATAAAAAGAAAATTTTAAAATAATTTGAGACAAAGGAAATAGAGAAGTATAAAGTTATAAAAATCGAGCATAATTCATGTGTCACATTTGAGTTTGAATGGGAATATGAAATAGCTCTTTACATATCGTGATTAATGTTATGGTCATGAGTCATGACATGGTTAGTTTAACATTTGTCTTAAATTAAACCATAGTACAAACCATTTCTACATCATAATCGTGCAAGAAACAACGATGTTAATGTATTTAAAAATCCACTTGTATACATTTCTAAGAGAAGACTTCATCAACAACTAATTAATTGCTAAGATATCGTCAAACATAAAATGTATTGCTTCTTTTATAAAGATTTTAGGGTAGAACAACCCAACCAAATACAAATTGCCACAAAAAAGCTCTGAATTCTTCATCTTTACATACATTTGATCGACATGGCTGAGGAAATCTTCGCCGAGGAGGGCAATAAGCACGTTCGACGAGGCCTTTCCTTACCAGAATATAGTGTTAAAGATCGCAACACGATTTATAAGCTAACACTATCGATGAAGAAAAGATTTAACCCTCAAGATAACACATCAGAAACAACATCCCCTGTCGAGGCAGGGGAGGTTAGGAATTTGCTTGATCGTTTGGTAGAAATCGACAACGAAAGCCGTGTACTTCTTAGCAAGGTGTTTCCATTGCTAGAGAAGGATGAGAATCTTGAAGAGTATGTGAAGAAAAGGATTGAAGATCCTAAAGTTAGTAAAATGTGGCAACTTGTTGAACAAGTCCTTGCTTTCCAAGAAAGTGAATTAAATGTTAAAGATATGATTATGAATGATGATGATGATGATGATGATGATTTGAGTGATTATGTTATTAGTGAAAAGGGTATAAAAGAGAGAGACGAACCCGAAACCGAGAAGAAGAATGAACGGTTTAAGGTTAAGAATTGTTTCGGGTGAAAACAATGGGACCTTGCCGAAGGTCCGCTGGAACGAAGAAGACTGGATCGGTCCAAGTTATGTTGGGCCGAAGGTTTCCTGCACAGTAAACACACGTAAACTAGCCTCGGGGGTGTTGCCGAGGAAGGCCCCTCCGATGCTAAAGTCAGTACAATGTGTAGAAAGAGAACACTATGCAAGAGAATTTGTTGCTTGAGGCTTTTTTTGAGTATATCAGAATATATGAATCTTATGAATATTGATGGCTTTTATACCTCTTCATACATGGAGAAGTTGGGCCTTAGCCCAATTGGCTTGCTTTGAGGGCTGACCTTTGACTTTAGCACAATTGGAGAGTTGAACCTTGACCTTGGGCTTTTAATTGGATCATTTAATGCCTAGGCCCAATTGGACTAAATTGGACCCAAACAACTTGCCCCCAGACCCGATTTGGAAGGATGACGGGTCGGGTTTGATTTAATTCAGAAAAGGAGGGAAGTAAATGATTTAATTAATCCAAAAATTTGAATTTAAACCGTAATTAATGAGATAACAACGGTTAAGGCGGATGATTGTGGAAGTTGTACGGATAATGGGCAGTTTAATCGCAAGGTCGTGTGTTTAACGGTTACTTAGTGGGGTATTTAAGAGAAATTGAAACGCGGACTCCCCGTATTCCCATTTCTGGAGATATAATCAGAGGCGCGTCATCTCTCCTTACTTATTCACCAACACAAACCCAGAATTCTCTAGAGAACCCAAGAATTCGCATCAAAACTTTGCAAATTCCCCGAGCATTAAGCTTAGAAACTGAGACTTGCCACTACGAACTCGTAAATCGGCAACTTTCGCTTCAGATTAAGGTAAATTCCTTTGATTTCAGTTTATTTTTCTTCGAATTCGAACTCCTTCCCTTTTTTTCGACTTTTTTCTTCGAAATAATCAATGGCAAGAGGAGTTAGAGGTAGAGCTCATGCTCCAAGAAGAGCAAGGCCTATTCCCGATCCTAGGAACAGGATTGGGACCTGGAATGGACAAAGGCCAGAGTCTGACCCTACTGAAGGGATTAGGGCGACTCCAATTTCCTCGGCTCCTCCTCAGAGAACGGAGGGGCCGAGCGCTTCTGGACGGGACGATGAAGTTCCCGCTGTCCTTTGGGATATCCTCCCCGGGTTTTCAGAGTGGGAGAATGCCGAAGTAGCTTCGGCCATGATAAAGAACCGCCCCTACTCATGGTGGGTGGAGAATGCCGAACAATATCAGTTTGCCGAGCAAATTGAGTTGCATTACGGCATTTTTGAAGCTGATGGGTATTGGTGCCGAATGCCCGCGGCATCCGATAGAATCCATCGTCCACCCCCGAGGTATGTGGGGGTGTACACAAGACAGCTTCAGTACGGGCTGAGGTTCCCTTTGGACGTATTTGTCCGAGACTTGCTGATCCATTACAATATCTCCCTATGTCAGCTAACTCCTACCAGCATCCGAAGGGTGATGACATACCTATGGGTCTGCAAGTTCTTCAAGTATGTGCCGAACCTGCACTGCTTCAAAAAGCTTCATCGGCTAGTGCCAAATATTCAAAGTGGGCACGAAAGCCATGGTTCTGGGTGGTACCGAATTGAGTCTCGGCCCCAGTACCTGACCATGTGGCCGAACGACTCTTCAAACAAGGACTGGAGAGGTCAATGGATTTGGGTTAGGGTACCCACAGATCCGGACCACCCTTGCGTCTTCAGCGCTCCCCGGTACCTTGCTGAGCCTGATCCCGACATGGGAAGTCTAGGTCCCCCCGCAGATAACGGGCCGGATCCGAACCTTGATCAACAAAATATCTTCGGCAAGCTGCCGAACCGGGGGGGCAGCGGCCGAATGCAGCATATCCCGGAGACTTGGCTCCCCGATACGCATTATGTTTTCCAAGAGAACATGCTAGCAGCTATTGGCCTCAGCCGAAAGTTTAAGGATGGTAAGATTCTTCGGCTGGGGCCGAGGCTTTTTAATTATCTCTTTTTCTCCTCACTTCACTTTTTTATGCTGTGCCAACCTAACTGAACTGACCTTTCCCCTTTTCTTTTTTAGAGTGGGACGAGACCAACGTTGGCATTAACTACGCTCGTCTTGGCGTCAACCGAGAACGAGTTGTAACTGATCGGGCCCCGTCTATCACTAAACCGAGGCATAGGGAAATTCATCTAGACTCTTCCCACTTCCAAATTGAGGCTGTTGCTCTGTATCAGAGGCAGAAGCCTTGGTGGAAGAAGAGAGACCCCTGGTTTCAGCTGCTGGACGAAGAAGCTGAAGCTGCCCGTACAGCCGAAGAGGTTGCACGGGTTCTCGAAGCTTGCGAAGGAGGAGAAGGGTCCTCCAGAGCTGCTGAAGAGGAAGCTGCAGCTAGGGCAGCTGAAGAAGACGAGGCTTTGCTGAAGACCTCGGTGAGCTTTCAGACTTAACTTTTCTTCTTTTTTTTTTTTTTTTTTTGTACTCACATTCTTCCTCCCCCCTGTCTGTTACAGTCTGAAGAGAGTAACAAACACAGAGAAGGGAAAGCCCCTGTTCGTCCCGAAGACCAAATACAAGAAGAGTCTTCAGACTCAGACATGGACGAGCAGCCCCTTCAGAAATGGCGCCGAAGAATGGCCATCATCGGGCCGCATGACTTTCAGCGGAGGCCGATGACCATCGGCGTTGAAATAAGGGAACCCGAAGAAGGCAATGGATCGCCGAGGGTTCCCCGGCCACAACCTCAATCACCTCAAAAGACCCCTCCGCCACCTCCTGAGATGGAGGTGGATCAAAAAACTCCCGAATCTAAGGGAGGGGTCCAAGAAGAAGTTCTGGAGAGTGCTGCTGAGCACAAGAATAAGGATGCCGTGATGCCCAGTGCTGAGGGTTTCACGGCAGACATTGCAAGAGAGGTTGAGGCTTTCTTCCTCACCCCTGAAGAAGAAGAGGTCATAGTAATTGACTCCTCTGAGAAGGATGATGCTGAGCCATCCAAAGCTAAACAAGCTCCATCGTCATCCTTTCCCTCCTTCCAGACTCTGCAATCTGGAGAAATGGGTTTCTCGGTCCCCCGAATTCCAATCCCAGATCACATCTGGGACCTCATATGGGGTCAGAACCGAGAAGGTGTTGCAGCCTACTTCGGCGATTTTGCTGGCATGTCCGAAGTAGATAGGGCAAGAATCTGGTCGCTGAAGGCCACTGCTGGGATGGGCGAATCCAGCAGATCAGTTCCTGACCCAGCCAAGTCTAACCAACTGCTGATGATGCAGGTGATTTTCCTTGCCTTTATTTCCTCTAAAATTCAGCTCTATTTTTATTTATTTTTATTTTTTAACTTGTTCTCCTGTTTTTAGTTCGTGCACAATCAAACTCTTACTGTAGAGCTGATAGATACCCTACAAGATAGGGTAGACGCTGCCGAGCACGACAAGAAGGTAGCTGAAGAGGAATTAAAGCTTGCTAAGCTGAAGCAAGCAGCAGCTGAAGAGAAGCAGCAGAAGGGTGAGGAGTACGAGAAAAAAGCTGCTGAAGCCCTCAAAACCTTCTGCGACGCTATGGAGAAGGAAGTTTTTCCCCCACTGATGGAAGGGGAAAATTCCTCCAGGAGCACATGGGAGTGGACGTCTCCAAATTCAAGGTTGCCGTTGATAGCCGTATTCAGGAAGGAGCTGCTGCACAAGCTGAAGTGCAGCAACGGCTAGAAGCTCTTGAAGCCAGCAGAATGGCTGCTGAAGAGCTGCTCCAGGCCAGGGATGTCCAACTCTCAGAGGCTGCTGCTGCTGCTGAAGCTCAGAGAGCTAAGCTCCAAGAGGCTGAGGATCTGCTGATGGCCAAAAAAGAAGAAATGGCCCAGGCTAAGACAGAGGCTTCCCAAGTTCAGCAGGAGTTGAATGAGCTGAAAGGTTCCTCCTCCAAGCTCGCCGATGAGCTGAGGAAATCCAAGGAAGACTTGGAGGAGACCTAGAAGAAGTTGGTTGATGCTGAGGCTCTACTCAAAGTCCGTGTCTATACCCAGGAAGAATATGAAATGGGTTTCAGAAACGGGTTCAGAGTATGCCGAAGAGTCTGCCTTCATGCTGAGCCGAAGCTGGACTGGTCCAAGTGTGTTGAATGGGTCAAGAATCCCGAAGACCCTCATATGAAGTATGCAACTCCAGTCGAAGCTGAAATTCTTAAGGCTGAGGAAACCGAAGAAGAAGCTGAGAGAATGGAGTTGGAGGCTGAACAGAGGGAAAGGGAGGCTCGGCAGAGTGCAAAGCCTGCTTCTTCTGCTGCTGGGGTTGAGGCCACCATGGGGCTCAACAATGCTGATCAGTTTGATTCTCGGGCTGAAGCATAGGAACTCGGGCAGTCGTCTTCAGAATCTTGCGGTTCATCATGCGCTTAACTTTAGACTTGCCGCTTTCTGAATTTTTTGCCTTGTTTTTTGCTTCAGCTTGCCTTGTCGTACAACAGTTTATTTTTTTGCTTATGTACGTATTTCGGCAGCTGTTATTTTCCGCTTGTGGGCGGCTGCCGATACAGTTTAATTGAACTTGTAGCTCAATTTCTGAGCATAAATTATTAATTTGATGCTCTTTTCTTCAGCTGCTTTGTTTTTGAATGCTTTACTGTTTCTTCAATTATGCTGAACATAAACTTGCACTGATAGTGCTTCTTGCCCCCCCAGAAATTAAAGTATGGCTTCAGCTGAATAAACAATTTCTTCACTTCTTAAAAATGGGTATCCGAAACACAGGGCCAACTGAAGGCAATGTTTTGGATAATGGCTTTTTGGGATACAAGGCTCAGTTAAGGCAGTATCCCAGAATTATCCATGGACTCGTCTTTGGAGAACAAGTCTTACTGAAGTTGGACTTCAGCTGAAAGACCAGTGTTCTTTAAAAAGACGAGTTTTGTCAGCAATCTGAAACCCAGTTACCCGAAGGCGAAGGTTTCAGACGAGGCTGAATAAACAATTTTCAACTGTTGTTGTTATCCTTGATTTTCTGTCTATCTTTGAAAAATGGATACCCGAAACACAGGGCCAACTTAAGGCAATGTTTCGGATAATGGCTCTCTGGGATACAAGGCTCAGTTAAGGCAATATCCCAGAATTGTCCATGGACTCATGTCTTTGGAGAACAAGTCTTACTGAGGTTTGACTTCAGCTGAAAGACCAGTGTTCTTTAAAAAGACGAGTTTTGTCAGCAATCTGAAACCCAGTTACCCGAAGGCGAAGGTTTCAGACGAGGCTGAATAAAAAACCCTTAGAGAGTAGATAGAACAAAGAAAACTTTGAAAGGATAAAAAGTTGTAAACATTTATATAAATGGCGGCTCCAAGGCCTTTCATTAGTTCAAAATGTACTTACAAAGATTGTTCTGCCCCGAAGGGTTTACACATGATATTTTTTCAGTACATCAGCGTTCCAGTGATTTTTCAACTCAGTTCCATCCAACTGCCGAAGTCGGTATGTCCCTGGCTGAAGCTCATCATAGATTTCATAAGGTCCTTCCCATGCAGCTGAGAGTTTCCCATGGATTCGGCCTTTCTGAACTGCAGCAGCATTCCGAAGGTCAAGGTCTCCAATTTTGAGAGGCCTTGCATGGACCCTTCGGTTATAAAATTTGTTGATTCTCTGCTTATAAGCGGCCATTCTATCTCGGGTTGAGTCTCTTACTTCGTCGAGGAAATCGAGAGATTCCCTCATCAGTCGCTCATTCTCAGCCGAGAAGTGGTGCACTCGTAGGCTCTCAGAGCCAATTTCCACTGGAAGGACGGCTTCGGCACCATACACCAGTTCAAAAGGTGAATAGCCCGTTGCCTCTTTTTCAGTTGTCCGAAGGGACCAAAGGGTTCCTGGGAGCTCCTCAAGCCACTTGGACTTTTGATCTTCTACCCTCTTCTTGAGGGCATTAAGATCTGTTTATTTGCAGCTTCGGCTTGTCCGTTACTTTGCGGGTGGCATACCGCTGAATATGCCAGTTTGATGCCGAACTGATCTGTATACCGCTTCAGCGGTAAGTTATCAAATTGCCTCCCATGATCGAAGACAAATACTCTCGGGATGCCAAATCGAGTGATGATATTCTGCCAGATAAATATTCTGACAGTTTGCTCTGTAATGTTCGAGGCTGCTTCGGCCTCGATCCATTTACTGAAGTAGTCGACACCAACTATCAGCCATTTTTTCTGGTCCCAGTATATCCAGTCCCCATTGGGCGAACGGGAGTGGATTAAGGATCGGCTGAAGATCCCTTGCTGGCTGATGGATAACTGGAGCGTACTTTTGACATTTTTCGCATTTCCGAACCAGCTCCTTAGCATCTGCGATCATGGTGGGCCAGTAATATCCAGCCCTCAATGCCTTGTGGGCTAAGGTCCTTCCCCCAATGTGGTTCCCACAGATGCCGAGATGAATCTCCCGTAGGATATAATCTGCATCTGTTGGTCCCACGCATTTCAGCAATGGGGCTGAGAAGGACTTTTTCAGAAGTTCCCCCCTGAAGACAATGAACCTAGAGCTGGTTCTCTTTATCTTGGAGGCCAAAGCTTTATCTTCGGGAGTTTCTCCCCGAAGCTTGAAAGCTAGGATGGGGTCCATCCAACTAGGCTCTGGGTCAGCGCAACACACTTCAGGTGCTTCGTCGACACTTCTCTCTCGGCGCACTTCTACATATACAGATCTGTTCAGCTCGGTAAGAGATGAACTGGCAAGTTTGGAGAGTGCATCGGCTTGAGTATTTTGACCCCTTGGGATCAGCTGAACGTCAAAAGTTTTCAGCACTGCAATGACTGACTTGATCTTGGCAAGATAAGCTATCATGGAGGGCTCTTTGGCCTCGTAGCTGCCGCTAATCTGATATGCAACTAGCTAAGAGTCTGTTTTCAGGCAGACATGATCGGCTTCCAGGGAGATGCACAATTCTAGGCCGGCGATTGCTGCCTCATATTCGGCTTCATTGTTCGAGGCCTTAAAAGAAAATTTTAGTGCATACTCAAAGGATTTGCCTTCGGGAGAAGTTATCACCACTCCTGCCCCCGAACCGTTTTCGGTGGAAGATCCATCCGTAAACACGGTCCAAACTTTCTTTTCACTGTCTAGCGCTTCTTGGTATGAGCATTCGGCCAAGAAATCCGCTAGAGCTTGAGCCTTAATGGCAGCCCTCGGACGGTAGCTGATGCTGAATTCGGTGAGCTCAAAAGCCCACTTGGCTAGCCTACCAGATTTTTCAACCTTGCCGAGAACTTTTTCCAACGGCTGATCAGTTAAGACCACTATCTGATGGAAATCAAAATAGGGCCTCAGCTTCCGAGCAGCTACTACTACCGCGAAAGCGACTTTCTCGAGTAGAGGATAGCGAGTCTCGGCATCCGTCAGTGTATGACTGACAAAATAGATCGGCTGCTGACTTTTACTTTCTTCCTTCAGCAATACTGCGCTGATGGTGGCTGGGCTAACGGCCACATATAGGTACAAAGTTTCTCTTTCAGCTGGGCTAGACAGCGTTGGGAGTTGAGCCAGATGCTCCCGAAGCTGTTTAAAGACGTCTTTTTGCTCTTCCTCCCAAACGAGCTCTTTTGTTTTCGGGGGTTTCAGGGCTTTGAAGAAAGGTAACCCCTTATCCGAAGCTCTGAAAATGAACCTCGAGAGGGCTGCCATTCTTCCGGTGAGCCGCTGAACATCCCGCTTCGTTTTCGGCTCAGGAAGGTCGAGCGCCGCTTTGACTTTAGAGGGATTGGCATCAATCCCCCTTTTGCTGACTATGAACCCAAGGAATTTCCCTGACTTCACGCCGAAGACACACTTCTTCGGATTCAGCTTCATTTGATGCTTTCTCAAGGTGGCGAAAGTTTCAGCCAGGTCCTTTACATGGTCCTCTGGTTTTTTGCTTTTGACGATCGAATCGTCAACATAGACTTCCATGTTTCGGCCCTTTTGATCGGCAAAAACTTGATCCACCAGCCTTTGATAGGTTGCCCCCGCATTTTTCAATCCGAAGGGCATCATTTTGTAATTGTACACCCCAGCGTTCGTGACGAATGCTGTCTTTGCTCGATCGTCGGGGTGCATAAAGATCTGATGATACCCCGAGAATGCGTCCATGAAACTAAGCAAGGCATGGCCACTTGTCGAATCGACTAGCTGATCGATCCTCGGCAAGGGATAGAAATCCTTTGGACAAGCCTTATTTAGGTCCGTGAAGTCAACGCACATCCTCCAGGTACCATTGGCCTTCTGAACCATCACCACATTTGCCAGCCATTCTGGATATTGGCAAGGTTCGATGAATCCTGCCTCCAGCAATTTTTTGACCTCGGCTGCGATGTCTCGGTTCTTATTGGCGGAGTAATTCCGCTTCTTTTGCTTAACTGGTCAACACGTTGGGTCAACATTAAGCTTATGGGAGATGAGGTCTGAACTTATCCCGGGCATATCAGCTGCCGAGAAAGCAAACACATCTCTGTTGTCCCGAAGGAGCTGAATAAGTTCACAACGGGTGTTCGGATCAAGGTCCATCCCGATTGTTACACATTTCTCAACGTCTCCTTCGGCCAACTCAACTGTTTCAATCTGTTGGTCCATGTCCATTGCTGATGGACTGGACTCTTCATAATCTGGCCTGCTGCCAATGTCAACAGGTGTCCCAGTCTTTTTGTTCTTCGGCTGGCTCTCTGAGTCTTGCGGCTCAGCTGAAGAGCTAGCCTTTTCCCTTTCGGGCCCTTTACCTCTGGGTACAGATCCTTGGGCCGAAGCACTTAGGCCTTTCGGCTTTTTTGTGCTTGGCTCTCTTTCTTTTTCTTTCTCCTCCTCATCCTTGTCGTCATCTGGGCGACTACTGGATGGCTTGAGGTAGTTGCACCTTCGGGCGTCCTTGACTGCGCACGCTTGATTCCTTGCCGCCGAGTCGGTCGAGGACGCTTCGGCGAACAGTCTCAGGTTCTCGGTGAGTAGATTCTGGCCGAGAAGCTGAGCTGCTGCTCTTATGCATTTCTGGTCGTGAGGATGAGGATCCTTTTAAAAATTGAGGGTTCTTTTTCCTCTCTTTTTCATTCTTCCGGGTATCCTCTTCCCACTCTTCCAGTTCCCGGAAGGAAGGAAGCTTCCCACCATCATGGTCTAACTTCCTCCGCTGATGCCGGGTATGCGGAGGAGTTCGATCACGAGGTGGTGGCATATTTTGTGCCCTCATCGCCTCCATGAGTACTGCCAGCGCTCTTGCCACCTCTTCCGAGCTGGGCCCCGTCAAAGGGGTCCTCGGCCGAGTATGGGAATGAGGGCGCACAGCCGATGGTTGGCTTTGGGGCACTGAATGTGTCCTATGATCGGACTCACCCCTGCTAGACCGAGAGTGACTCGGCCTATGATGAGAGTCATGAATTACGGGAGAAAGGGAATCCTCCTTGTATGATCCTCCCCCGAGCTGGCACCCTTGGGAGAGTTCCGGTCCGGCGGGGGTGATGGTGTAGGGATTTTAGGCTTTTCGCCCGCTCCTTGACGGAGGCTTTTGCTCTTGCGGTTCTTAGCCATTGCTACTAAGATAATTGCAAGATGATCTTGGTTAGAAATTTGGCTTAAAGATTTTTAAAAGTCTTCCCCACAGACGGCGCCAAATTGTTTCGGGTGAAAACAATGGGACCTTGCCGAAGGTCCGCTGGAACGAAGAAGACTGGATTCGGTCCAAGTTATGTTGGGCCGAAGGTTTCCTGCACAGTAAACACACGTAAACTAGCCTCGGGGGTGTTGCCGAGGAAGGCCCCTCCGATGCTAAAGTCAGTACAATGTGTAGAAAGAGAACACTATGCAAGAGAATTTGTTGCTTGAGGCTTTTTTTGAGTATATCAGAATATATGAATCTATGAATATTGATGGCTTTTATACCTCTTCATACATGGAGAAGTTGGGCCTTAGCCCAATTGGCTTGCTTTGAGGGCTGACCTTTGACTTTAGCACAATTGGAGAGTTGAACCTTGACCTTGGGCTTTTAATTGGATCATTTAATGCCTAGGCCCAATTGGACTAAATTGGACCCAAACAAGAATATTGGGAGTGGTGGTGGTGCTCAAGCTGGTGCTGCCTCTGGTGGTAGTAGTGCTGGTGCTGCATCTACTAAAACTGCTGGATCTACTTCTTCTACTAATAAAACTAAATAAAAGGGAAACGTTGAATTATGTAATATGGAGTACAATTTGATTTTTGTTACTTTTTTTTGTTTGTATCATGATATTTGATTTATTTGATTTTTGAAACCATTTTAAGAATAAGACACCATTTACAAGGGTGAAAGGTATTTTACTCATCTTGCTTAGGTTTATTTATTTATTTATTATTATTATTATTATACTTTGACGTTATCTTATTATTATTATTATTATTATTATTATTTTTAATCTTTTCTTTTTTATTTATAAAGCAAAGAAACATTTTATTTATTTAAGTTGTTGTACGTTATTGTTCGATATTTTAGGGTTTTTTAGGCTTTAAATTCCTTTTTTTTCAATAAATATCTTATTATATTTTAAGGGAAATAAAAGTTTTGGCGGGAATGTTTTAGTTGTGAACGTGACATGTGTACTTATGTGATATTTTTTTTGGTGATTACTTTAGTGTATAGTATTGATTGATTGATTGGAGTTCAAAGTAGGTACAATGACAATTAGCTTAAAAGCTTGTCATTGAAGTTGCTCTTGACTATCATTAACGGTTTTTTTTTTCTTTTTTTTTTTTACAGGAAGATTGTAGTTGTTACGAGTATTTAACACTCTGTTTTTTCACAATTAGTGCCCAACTTTGACCGAAAATTTCCAAATTTTTTTAAGTTCTATGTTTGAGGCTTGTTTTTATACAACAAAAAACGGGGCTGATTCTAGTTTGGTTAATTTGTTGGTGAGGTTAAAACTTAATAGTTATAGATGTAACAAAATGTAAATGTTTATCTTAAATACAGTACTGTAATACAATACCTAACAAAAGAGGGAGCTCCATTTAATTTTCGTGATAAACAAAAATCATTATTTAGTGACAATTTTATAAATAAATCAACAAAATATCCAATTCTGCATGATATTTTCATAGTTTAAATACTTCCCCTCTCTTTTTATTAAATCTTTGAACGATGATGTAATATTTCTAGGCCAGGGACATGATGTGTACGATATCATTTTGGGTTGGCCTATGGGCAACCAACAACTATTTGTGAACTTTAACCTTTTTTTTTTTTTTTTTTTTGAATAGTTGTAAACTTTAACTTAATATCGTAATATAAGTCCTCCTCCCCCACCCTACCCCCCACCCACCCACTCACCCAAAAAAAAAAAACACTTTCTTAAATAAATCAACATTTAAGAAACTCGCATTTAATGAAATTATTGACTTATTTACAGAATTATCACTAGATAAACACCTTTTTTTTTTAATATGAAGATAAAAACTTGTATTTTTTCCTAACAAATAAAGTCGTTGGTATGAATGTATGATGGTATAGAATTATATATCAAGCCATCAAGACAGAGATGAATGGACCAGAATTTGGCCAATTATTTAAGGAAATAAATGTTAGCTTACCTATCTGTCATCTTGGCCATCATAGTTATTGTTTTAGGTACAAATCGTTGTTGGAACCTTTTATGAGTCTGGACCAAAATAGTTATTGTTTTAGGTACAAATATCTTTTATTCCAAATTTCTGTTATAATATATATAAACTAATCATTAAATTATGTAATAGTCGTCAATGTTTTTCTTAAAACATAATTATAAGGTACTGTACCAAGACAGTAGCACAGCATTACAAAGTCTTGCTTGCTTTAACAAAATACAGAGTATTTCCATTATTAAGTCCTTGCTAGAATGTTAGTATAGTAGTACCAACAGAAAAGTCAAGCCATCATAAACTAATGTCTTTCAAGTTTCAACTGAAGGGACGTACATATTTCCTTAAATTTATAAATCTAATGGAATGAGTTTATTTCTTTATTAACTTATTTCCCTTAATACCTATGTATACCCTCCGTGTTTTAATAAGTGTTACACTTTGACCGACTTATAATTTTAAGCAATTTAATTGACTTAAATAAAATAAAAGGTAAGTGGGAGGCAGTTGAAGTATTAAAAAATTGTAAAAGAAAATTAGTAATAGTTGGTTCGTGGAGGCGGATGTACGATCCACATGGTGCATCCGCTCCAAAATACAAAAAGGCGGAATGAACATTCAGATATATACTAATGAACATGGTCATATAAAAGAACATAGTAGCCATTAATAATGTACATGAACATATACATAAAAGAACATAGTGTTCATTTATAATGTACATCAGCTTTTTATGCAACACTTTTTTTTTTTTAAAGAAATTTTGCATAATGAAATAGATAAATAGTACTATAAATATTTTTTTTTTACCATACATTAATTACAAATCATTTCAATTTTTTTTTTTACCAAAAGTTCACTTTCTCTCTCCAAACAAAACTTCAAACCCATTTAAATTCCTCAAACCTCAAACAAAATTTCAAGAAATTCGAAATTTTGAGGTAAAAATTGTTCAAGATGACAAATAAAAACAATAGGTAAGACCAAATTCGACATTTATACTTGTTTATTTGACATTCATACTTGTTTATTTTGAGTTTGAGTGTTTGTTTTTTATAAATTTGATTGAAAATTGTAATATTTGATTTTATTGAAAATTAATTGCGATTTTGATATAATTTTGTTATTGCAATGAAAAATAAAATGAAATTCTTGAAGAAGATCAACCGATTAATATATTTTGGAAGAAGAAAACAAGCAAATAGACAAATTTAGAAAAAGTTGTAGATCCAAATAATACAATGTACATTAAAATACAGTAAAATGTTCTTTTTTCATATACTTACATGATGCAAATAATACAATGTACATAAAACATGTAACCAACATTATAACATATATGTTCATTAGAATATAGTACAATGTACATTATAATACAGTAAAATGTACATTTTCATATACATACATGATCATTTATACCAAAAGTACATTTATTATATGAATAATGTTCTTTAATATTATCTTGTTCTTTACTAATATTACAAATGTTCTTTAGATTTACAAAAAAAAACATATAAAAATGGATGTTCTTTATAAAATAGCTATATGTTCTTTACAAAATAACTATATGTTCTTTAAGGAATAGCTAAATGTTCATTCTGCCTTTTTTTTAAAGAACACTGGATGCACCAAGCATCCGCCTCCACAGAAAAAATTTCAGTTCAATTCATTTCAGTTTATGTTTAATGATATTACTAATGATATAAAGCCAAATTTCATACTTTTAATCTTATATTACAACGACGACAATAATAATGATGATGATGATGATGATGAATATTATACGGTTATACCATATTTCACTTAGGATCAAGTTAGCTTTTAAAAAAGACCGTCCCAACTTTTTTTTTGAAAAAATTAGAAAAAAATAATCCCAACTTTTATCAATTTTGGTAGAATAATCTCAACTTTCATTTATTTTGGAATAATCCGAACTTTGGGGATCTTCTTTTTCTTCAATCCCAAATACCGACTCCGGTTGAATGGGTTTCTTGTTTTTTTAAGTGACACGTGTCACGCATTAATTGGTTAATAATAATAATAATAATAATAATAATAATAATATCAATAATAATAATAATATATTACTCCGGATAATGAAACTTTTTACCGAAAAAAAGTGCAACACGGAGAAAGTATATACTACCTCCGTTATATGTTATTTGCAACGATTAGACATTATTCCTCTCTACTTTATGTCAAATCGTTGCAAATAATATGTAACGAAGGTAGTATATAACTTTTATATACTCTATAACTCTTAAGTGATTTATAGTAGATGCTACAGAGTATGATAAGTTTAAATGGTGTCTTTTTAGCTCAGTGGTAGAGCGCGTGGCTTTTAACCATGTGGTCGTGGGTTTGATCCCCACAGACGGCATTTATAGTTTTAATTTTCTTTTTGATGTTTTATTTTAAGATGAGAATAGTGTGTCAAAGGGTCCTTCTTTTTGATGTTTTATTTTAAGATAAGAATAGTTTGTTCTTTTTGATGTTTTGTTTTAAGATAAGAATAGTTTGTCAAAGGGTCCGATTTCATCAAACTAGATAGTTGTAGAATATGAGAATATCCCAAAGTTCCCCTTCTTAATTGGCCTCTTAAAAATCATAACAGGAATTTGAAAATTAAAAACGTAAATATATCACCACTTACCAACAAAACAGAAAAACAGAAAAAGGAATGGAAGAATTACGGTACAGTAACACACTAATTATAATACAATACCTAACAAAAAAAGAAAAGAAAAAGGAATCAAACTAACCAACAAATAATACTATCATTCCGGTATGAAGTATTCAACCAACTAACTAATCAACATGCACAAGAATCAACGATGTTTTCATATATCATAAATACTACGTAATAAATATATAGACTTTTATTCTTTTACGGAGTAACAACTCGTTGATTACTAGTCAAACCTAAGACTACGTATTGCTTCTCCTTTATAAATAATTTTGTTTAGAATTCCAAACAATATTTCCTATATAAATCCTGAATTTTTTTGTTGTCATATTTCATCCATAACACAAATTCTTATTTATTCAACTTTTTTTTTTTTTTTTTCCAAGATGGCCGAGAAAAACAACTTAGACAAAGAGAGCAACATACAAGCTCATCATCTAGAGTTGCCAAAATATGGTACTAATCACCACAGCACAATTTACAAGCTAACACTATCGATGAAGCGACAGTTTAGTCCACAAGTATGCACACCTATCCCGTCCCCTGAAGGGGCGGGGGAGGTGAGGAATTTGCTCCAACGTTTAGTCGAAATCGACAACGAAAGCCGGGAGCTCCTTGGTAAGGTGTTTTCATTGTTAGAGAAAGATGAGAGTCTCGAAACTTTCGTGAAAAAGAGAATTGAAGATCCAAAAGTTAGTAGGATGTGGCAACTTGTTGAACAAGTCCTTGCTTGTCAAGAAGGTGAATCTAATCTTAATGAGGTGATTAAGGGAGATGATAATTCAAGTAATTATGATACTTATAGTACTAATAAGAGTATAATAGAAAATGATGGATTGGAGGAAGAAAAAAGGAATGAGAGGTTCAAAGTTAGAAATATTAGTAGTGGTAGTCAAATTGGTTGTCCTTCTACACTACTACAACCTAGCTTGTCAAAGTAAAAATTAATTGTAATCTTCTGGTGTTCTTTTTATGAGGGTTTTTCTGGTTACCTCTAAGGTTTTTCTTATGGATGCTTTTTCTAGCTTCTATTGCTAGATTTTTCTTTTGTTTTGAAAGTTTTCCTTTACACTTCTCTCTTTTCTCTCCTACTCTAGTTTGGATTGTGTATCTTTTTAGGAGCTTCCACTGATATTCTTACTGATGGCAAGTCCCAATTTTTTTAATCGCTTTAATATATCCTTTTTTAAGATAGTGGTTAATTTTTTATGTTTATTTTCTTTATATGTTCATCTGGTTATGATTGAAAATCTAGAGATTTAAAATCTCCGAAAGTATCCAAAACACAATATGAGTATTTTTACTCAAGCAACAACGCATCAGCGGATTTCAACCAAATTAATACATGCTAATTCATATGTTGTATTGCTTCGGATGAAGTTTTTAATCAAGGATCAATCGTTGATCGAATCTGCGATGTAATTAGTTCAAAGGTGATGTGTACTTGTGTTAGAATTTTAGCTTTTTAAGGAAGTTTGTAAATATCTTTTGACTATATTTTGGAAGATTATTATAAAGAAGAATAATTTATGGGATTTTACATATCTCAATGGGACTCAATCTATTATGTTTGGTGTGTATTACAAATATTGAATTGAATAATTAAATTGTGTGTGTGTGTTTTCTTTTCGGTATCACTTAATTAGTAAGTAGGAGGCACTTGAAACTGTATGAGTAAACATCACCGGTTGTTTGATTATGTTGTATGACTGTATCATTTTATTCATTTTTACGACACTGTTACTTCCTCCATTTCCTTTTTCTTTATTGTTTAACTTGTTTATTAGAGAATTTTTGATGAAAAGCTACAATACCTTGTAAGTTATAACTTACCTTAATTGACACATCAAACATTTAGCTAATATACTTTGTAGCTACAAAGTGCTTTAATGGTGAGCAATAGCATATTGAAGCTTCTTGGAAAAAAAATATGTAAATTATTAAAATAGTTTTTATCAAGCACATGTCATAATTTAAGTGGATAAAGTTTTCTTTGAAAAATCAAGTAATGTAGCTTGTTCTTAATCTAGTTACATCAATAATTTAGCTCCAATGGTAAGCTACATGTTTTTTATTTTATATAGTTTGCAAGCAAATCCCTTTCACATACCACTGGAGATGCTCTTATTTGCGTAATCATGCAAGAAATTTTTGTCATATTTTATAATTCAATTAGTAACTAATGTAAAAACATTTAGGCCTAATTGACAGTGCAAAAAATCATATCATACATATAAAATACGATAATTTATTGTCTCTCATTTAATGATGAAAGAGACTAGTGTGATGGTTGTCCAAAAAAAAAAAAAAAAAAAAAAAAAAAAATCTAGTGTGCTATATAATAAATAAAAACAACGATTGTAGAAGTCTTTTGAAGATCAAATATATTTTCGTCGGCGGCGGACCCATGAAGGCATAACCTTGAAACAAAAGGTTGTTCAAAGAGATCTGTTATCTTAAATGTCATATATGTAGGGTCTGTTCTGATTTGCTGAACTAAATAGAACTAAACTGAATTGAATTGAACTGAACTGAACTGATTGGAGCTAAACTAAGCTGAAATTAATTGTTTATGAGCGAAGGATATTAGGAACTGAAATGAACTAATTGGAGCTGAATTGAAATTAAGCTGAAAAGAACAGGCTTGAAGTATAAAACAGGTCTCTTAAGGTTTTGAATTTTTATTTAAAAAAAAAAAATAAAACTACTTATACTTATATTTGTGCATAATTATTAATTTTCTATACATCCATTTTTTTTCCTTTAAATGGCTGTCATTTAAGTTGTAGAATATTATAAATAGTAGAATCTATGATTTTAAAGTTATAATATATATATACGAAAAATAATGAAAAATATAAACTACGTCTATTCTTAAAGAATTCTTTATTTGATGAAATTCTTCCCATTTTTATTGCACTTTTAATTTCAATGCACATATTTATTTGGTAAGTATATATTTATGAGTAAAGCAATAATTTATACGGAGTATTATATAAATAATTTCATAGATTTATATTTCATTTTTATAAATAGTATACCAGTTGGCAGTTGCGGATCCAATATGGATTCAATGGGTTCAGCTGAACCTTTAATTGATCAAGGAAAAAAATCGGAAAAAATAAAATAAAATAAAAGGGTTAAATAGAAAACATTGCAGTACACTGGTATGCACCTAGTGATGTAATGGTGGACCGGTGGGGGCTTAAATTTTTTAGAAGGTTTGATTTTTTATATTTTATTTTTTTTGAAGTTGTAAATTTGTTAGTTATTTGTAAAATTGTTGATTAAAGACTTGAGGTTGTAGCATTGAGTGAAGTTTTAATATACCAATATTGTTGAATTGCATCTCAAAATTGTTGATGGAACTTGTAAAATTGTTGATTTAAGCTGTTCATTTGTTGATTAAAGTAGTAAATTTGTTGATTAAAGTGGTGAAGTTGTTGATTGACGATGTAAAATTATTAAATGAAATGAGTATTGGTTTTTTTTTTAAACAACAACACGAGTATTGGTTAAATGACGTGAAATAGTAAATGTTAATATAAATATAATTTGGCCTTTTTACAACTTGGAGATGAAGGACATGTTCGGCAAAATATAGCTATGAAGCTAGCTGTAGCTGTGAAGGTAGCTGTGAGCTGTGTATGTAGCTGTAAGCTGACAACAAACTGTTAGCTGTGAAGATAAATAATTTAGATATGAGTGTTCGTTAAAGTAGCGATTGACTAGCTGTTACATATAAAAATCAACATTTTATTTTTAAAACTATAGATTAAATTTTCAACAGCTACCTCAAAAGCTTCCTCCAATTTCAAAAGCTAATCTTTCTAACTTTTCATAAAAGCTACCTCTACCACTAAAAGCTACCCTAAACACTACTTTGTCAAACAATCACATTTTTTCTCAAGTAATGATTTGACTTGGTCAAACCACTAATAGCTACCTAAAAGCTACTCAAAAGCTAGCGCCGAACACGCCCGAAAGGTATACAATATTATATTTTTGGAAATATCATCTGTCAAAACATAAAATCGTCTGCTTTTTTCCTCCCCAAATTTAATTCGAATTGATGTCTCTGATCCGCCTCAAAAAAAAACCTTCAACGCCTCAAAATTGACATGTACTCCCTCCGTTTTTAAATATTTGATCCATATATATTTTTTACAATATTCATTTGTCCTACTTTGACTAATATTTATGATTTATACATTAGAAAAAATATAGACTTGTAGGTACTTGTTGGAATCGTATCAATGAATAAATTATTAATTTTTAATTGTTAGAATTTATACTTATTGATAATTAAAGATATAACTAATTATTGACCCGGGCAATGCCCCGGTTCATCATAAATTCATAAGTTCGATCAAATTAATTTAGAAGAGTTAATGTTGAACAATATTAATAGCTAAATGAAAATATAATAAAAGGTAAATATGAAAAGGTTTTCAAATAAATTAAACACTACTTATATAGCATTAAATTTAGACCACTAAAGAGTTTTAAATTTGTTAAAGACGCTAAACATTAATACAATTCAATATGGTGAAAGAAGAGGCCGGGATGATACACAGGATAACATGTAGTGCACATGTGGCATATGGGTGACATATGTCGTTAGCATGTTGTCACCATGAGTTTTAATAATATTATAGATTGATCAGTGATAAGCATTGACATACGTGCCTAACAGAAATAGAGCAAATATTTGAATACGAAGACAATATTATTGTGCACACCTAAATGATCACTTTTCATTGTATGCAATTGGAGGTCCGAACCCATAACGACAAATTCCTAGACTTACCACTGTAGTATACTAGTATAAATTACCATATACTTCGTAGTTTTTAACCTTATGAATAATAAATACGGATTACATACAAAAGTATACTACGAGTATTAACTTATCAGAATGAATGTTTAAAATTTAAAGCTAATTATTAAACGATAAAATATACTATAGTAACTCATTTATACACTTTTTTTTTCCTTATTGTTTTATGCTACCCCTATTAAGAAATCCTAGATCTCTGCTGATTGTCGCTATATATATATAGTAGCGGACTTCCTGTTAATCACATCTCTCATGAAAGAAACCTGATAAATGGCACACTAATAAGCTGCTTACGAAACAAAGATGGAGAAAGGGTAGATCAAGAAATTTCAAGTTTCTCAATATGAGAATCAATCCATGTTTTTCAAATGGTAAGGTCGTAAATATATGCCTTTCTTTTATACTTTTCCGGGGTGTTTGGTTGGAAGGATGAGAATAAGAGGGATAAGAAGGGAGGATAAAGATAGGGGATTAATAGGTGGGACAAGGATATATAATCTTTATCCTATGTTTGGTAAGTAGGGAAAAGAAAATAGGGATAAGTAATAAATTTATAAAAATACCCTTACTAACTTCTACCCTTCTCCTTACTTTTTCAATTTCATTAAGGGTAATTTAGTCTTTTAAAACCCATTTTAATCCCTTCCCCTTATACGGTTATACCACCTCCCCTTAGTTATAAAAATGGAGGGATAAGTGGGTGATTTAATTCCTATCCCTAACCCCCTTATAATCCCCATCCCTCTAAACAAACACTACGTTCCTTCCATCCCTATTTTTTATCCTTGTCCCACCCTTTTATCCCCCTAAACAAACACCCTCTTCATGCCTAAAACTGCTAATTTGAGTTACAAATTTTATCTCATTTCGAGAAACAGAGACGTCCTCAGGGCAAAGGGCAAAGGGCAAATCTAATTCTATGACCCCAAATTGTGTCAAGCAAGGTTTATGAATTGGAACTTAGATCTTCATCATCTAGGTACTAGTTAGTCTAGATGTGTTGTATATTCTCCTCGGCGGATCAAAACATTTTCCTTACCAGATATAAATTCGTAGGTTGCCATCGTTTAAGTTTTAAGCCACACCAAATTTTTAAGTTTTATGAATGGTTTTGAACTGGTGGTTGTACTTTGAACAATGTTATTAGTCTGTTTATATAATCCCTATTTTTTGCATCAATTTACTAATGGGCCTCATAATCCAACCCCAACATCTACTTCAGGCCCAAATATATCTTAGACTCATCTTCGTTCCACCACAAAGGTTTGTTTGTTTGCTTTTTATTTTTCAATACTTTGTATGATTTTTTTTTTTTTTAATTTTTTTAAAAGTTCGTTGGACTTATTAGTTATTAACTAGTGTTGGCCGGGGCAATGCACCGGGATTTACTTTGAATATCAAAACATATTATTTGAGCTATTAAATTATAAGCTATATAATTACAAAAAGTAATTGAAAAAAAATAATAATAATAACTAATGAAACTAAATAAACGCTCTTAAAAAATAAACACTCTAAAACTGATGTTTTGTACAAATTAAAATATTTAGTGTATTATGATAAAATATGAATCATAATTAAAATATAGCAAAAGTGGTAAGGCCATTAATTCATTTGTTATTGGTCTTGTGTTCAAACCTTGTGATGAACATTTTTATTGCCGTTGAAAGATCTTAGTAAATTAGTAGCAATGGATGACTTGGCATATAACGGTGATGAGGCATACTTCTAATACATGTGAAGTGTATCACGTGGCACATATACTGTGTTAGAAACGCTTTTTAATAAATAAGTATAGATAGATATAGATTTGTATTTCTTCCATTCGTTTTTTCTTAACACGTTATCTTTATCATGTTTGTCAAATGTATTGCTCTAGTTAGATAGTGTGCAGCTAAGGAATCAATTTCATAACAATTAAAAGGTCAAGGTAAATACTTTACAATTGATTTCTTGTACAAGATAGTAGGTGTTAAAATACACTGTAACCAAATCAAAGATATGAAAAGATTGCAATGAGAGAAATGGATCAATTCATTGATATGCATATCAAGAAAAATATCAAATCATGATATTGTTCTCACAAGCATAAATATTACATTAAAATATCAATATCTATAATTTCAGTGTTACCCTCAAAAAAAAAATAATAATTTCAGTGTTGGCATTATTAGCTCTTGACTTACCAGAGCTTCTATGGAATCGTTATATATAGGAAATTTGAGATAAAACTACCTTTTAAATGTGTTTTTTTTTAATTAATTAATTTATTTATTTATTGGCATAAAACCACCTTTTAAAAAAATATTGCAAAAAATCACCAATTCAAAAAACTTTGTTGCAACTTACCACATTTTAGCCAAATTCATCAACCGTTTTACATTGAATTGTGGTAAGTTGCAACAAAATTTTTAAATTGGTGGTCTTTTGCAACATTTTTTTTAAAAGGTGGTTATATACAAAAAGAAAAAAAAAAAAAAAAAAAGATTTAAAAGGTGATTTTATGCAAAATTTACTTATATATATTGACTAAAAAAATTGTTATCATGAAAATACATGTTAGAAACAAATTTAACAAAAAATCATAAACCATGACATTGTTTTTTCTCATATACGAATAAATTATCAATGTCATCAACTATTAAATTTGATCACATCAGTTCTAAATAAGAAAATAAAAAGAAAATTTTAAAATAATTTGAGACAAAGGAAATAGAGAAGTATAAAGTTATAAAAATCGAGCATAATTCATGTGTCACATTTGAGTTTGAATGGGAATATGAAATAGCTCTTTACATATCGTGATTAATGTTATGGTCATGAGTCATGACATGGTTAGTTTAACATTTGTCTTAAATTAAACCATAGTACAAACCATTTCTACATCATAATCGTGCAAGAAACAACGATGTTAATGTATTTAAAAATCCACTTGTATACATTTCTAAGAGAAGACTTCATCAACAACTAATTAATTGCTAAGATATCGTCAAACATAAAATGTATTGCTTCTTTTATAAAGATTTTAGGGTAGAACAACCCAACCAAATACAAATTGCCACAAAAAAGCTCTGAATTCTTCATCTTTACATACATTTGATCGACATGGCTGAGGAAATCTTCGCCGAGGAGGGCAATAAGCACGTTCGACGAGGCCTTTCCTTACCAGAATATAGTGTTAAAGATCGCAACACGATTTATAAGCTAACACTATCGATGAAGAAAAGATTTAGCCCTCAAGATAACGCATCAGAAACAACATCCCCTGTCGAGGCAGGGGAGGTTAGGAATTTGCTTGATCGTTTGGTAGAAATCGACAACGAAAGCCGTGTACTTCTTAGCAAGGTGTTTTCATTGCTAGAGAAGGATGAGAATCTTGAAGAGTATGTGAAGAAAAGGATTGAAGATCCTAAAGTTAGTAAAATGTGGCAACTTGTTGAACAAGTCCTTGCTTTCCAAGAAAGTGAATTAAATGTTAAAGATATGATTATGAATGATGATGATGATGATGATGATTTGAGTGATTATGTTATTAGTGAAAAGGGTATAAAAGAGAGAGACGAACCCGAAACCGAGAAGAAGAATGAACGGTTTAAGGTTAAGAATATTGGGAGTGGTGGTGGTGCTCAAGCTGGTGCTGCCTCTGGTGGTAGTAGTGCTGGTGCTGCATCTACTAAAACTGCTGGATCTACTTCTTCTACTAATAAAACTAAATAAAAGGGAAACGTTGAATTATGTAATATGGAGTACAATTTGATTTTTGTTACTTTTTTTTGTTTGTATCATGATATTTGATTTTTTTGATTTTTGAAACCATTTTAAGAATAAGACACCATTTACAAGGGTGAAAGGTATTTTACTCATCTTGCTTAGGTTTATTTATTTATTTATTATTATTATTATTATACTTTGACGTTATCTTGCTTAGGTTTATTATTATTATTATTATTATTATTATTATCTCAAAAACAAAAGTCATACAACCTACAATAAATTAGTGGGAAGCCGAGATACAATTTGGTCCCCCACTCCTCTAGTTTTAGCAAAGCCTACCCTAGTGAATATATGAGCTGCAGTACGAGCCCCAATGTTTTGCGTCATTGACAACCTTTGAATCCGCTTCAGCAACACAACAACCTCCTTCTCTAAATCCCCAAGCGAAGAAAAGGAGAAGGGAATGAAACCATATCCAATCGTGACAACAAGCTTCATACTTAGCCCGCTTCCGATGAGCCGCATCAGCCACAACCCGTCCCGTAACAAAGTCAGATAGCCCTGTCACCTTATCCAAAGGTCAATTTGCAAATACTTTGATAAGATAAATGACAAGCATGACTTTTATTTTTTTGACTAAATTAATTTAATGACACAAATGTTTGTATACTTGATCTATGTTAACTTCCAACATTATTCACATATTTTAGTTTGGACATCATCAGTTTGTTATACACTTTGCATAAAGAAAAACATAGTCATGTTTGGAAATTAATTTTGTTGGTTTCATTTTAATGTATAGTTTCAAAACATTAAGTTTTTTTATTATTATTTTTTAAATTGACAATTAACGATATTAAAGATTAAAGTTGTACATTGATAAATATGTACAGTTAAAATGAAACAAAAAAAGGAAACATAGGAAGAATAAGTTTGAAGCACCGTAGTAATTGATCAAATACTTATTTATCGTTTAATTAATTTAAAGGATTTGTTTTTTAAAATAACACCACAAATTTTACAAAAAACGGATTATGACACCACAATTTTTCGAATTTGTATCATAACACCACAAAAAAATCCAAAAATTGGATTTCACCACCATGTAACGGATTCTTGGATGAAATCCGTTAGTGGGGTCCGTACAAGACACGTGTCAAGTGGCTAGTGGTTTAAATAAATATTTAAAAAAAACCTAACCTAGCCATCACACCACCTCTGCACCACCTGCCTCAACCGCCAACCACCGCCGGTATCCACTACCCCAACAAAATTCGACGAAACCGAAGCCTTTGACCGCCGATCAACCACTTCGCCCCCCCTCTCCCTCCCCGAAAACTACCTTAAGCCCTCCAAACCACCACAAAAACCATCCCTAACCGCTGCAAAATCCACCCCCATTTCCCGATCTACCGCGAAATCCACACCCATTTCCCCAGTTTTGCGAAATCGGCGGCCGAAATCGACCAATCGAGGGCTGTCATGGTCGATTTCGGCCGTTTTGAGGGTGAAAGGTAAGGGTTTTCGTGATTGGTGTTTGCTTTGGTAGGTGGTTAATTGCGGTGGGTATGCGGTGATTTGTGGCGATTAAGCAGGGTTGGGGTGGTTTTCGGGGAGGGGGAAGAAGGGAAGGGGAATTTCGCCCGGTTTTGGGGGTGCAGGTGACGCCGTCGACTTGGGTTTGGCGTTGACGCGGCTAGAGAAGGTGGTGCTGGTGGTGGGGTTGGCTGGGTTTAGGTTAGGTTTTTTTTTTTAATTTTTCTTTTTTTTTAAACCAATGTCTTATCGACACGTGTCCATCGTGGGTCCCTTTAACGGATTCCATCCAAAAATCAGTTAGATGGTGGTGAAATCAATTTTTTTGATTTTTTTTGTGGTGTTATGATACAAATTCGAAAAATTGTGGTGTTATAATCCGTTTTTTGTAAAATTTGTGGTGTTACTTTCAAAAAATCCTAATTTAAAATTCGAAGTATTGCGTATTTTTTTGGTCCAAAAGTTCAAACTCACAAAAGGGATGTATATTTTTCATAGTCTTAAGTACTACCCTCAAAACTCACAAAAGGGATGTATATTTTTCATAGTCTTAAGTACTACCCTCAATATTTTTCATAGTCTTAAGTTTAAACTCACAAAAGGGATGCCCTTAATCGTAGGATGCTAATAAGGAAAACTATTGATTGGGAGGTCACTAGTTCAAGTGTCCCATTTGATGACCTTACTTGGTGTTGAATTGATCCCACCATATAAGGATAAGCTAGCCATGGTCAAACAGTTTCGATTCTCTCTGTTTCTCTCTTTATGGTGTGTAGTATGTTTTTGCTCCTTAGTTTGTAAGGAGTCCATAATCGTCGACATATCCGGCCAATTCAAGTTTAATTTTATTTTTAATGTCAAAAGTTGTTGTAAAGGCTTAAGTGTTAAAAGCCATGTTTTAATTCTTAGTTCTAGTTCTGTACTTTGTAAACTCTGATTCACTACTAGAAAACAGGCAAATAGCGACGGATTTGTTCCGACGGACACTTATTCCGTCGAAAAGTCGAAAATTCCGACGGATTTTCATTTCGTCGGAAAATTCCGACGAATTTAACAATTCAGTCGAAAATCCGTCAGAAATTGTCTTTTTCCGACGGATTTATTGTCCGTCTTACGGAATTTGCCGTCGGAATATTATAATATTTTTAAATAATCTTATACTTTTACAAAACCTTACATACTCTTTCCGCCTCCTCTGCTCTCTTTGTCTTTCTTCTTCTCCCTATTCTCGTTCTCTCTCCTCTTCTCCCTTCTCCTGTTCGTCTTCTCTCTCCTATTTCGTCTTCTTCTCTCATCTTCCCCCTTCATTTTTCCCTTTCCTCTTCTCTTTTCTCACTTCTCTTTATCGCCTCTTTCTTCTCCTCTCTTTCCACCCTCTTCTTTTTTTTTTTTTTTTTTTTTTTGTAGTTTCTCAGCGGTTTGAGGGTGGTGGTCAATTTGGCTTTAGGAATGGTGTTAAACAAATTAAGGGTTTTTTAAGGTCAAATTCGACCATGAAAACACTAGATCTAGTGTTTTCGTGGTCGAATTTGACCTTATTAAACCGATTTCAAGCTTAATTTTGAAGCAAATTCAAGTTTAAAGGTATGTATATGTGTTTTTAATTTTTTAGTTTCAATTTTTAGGTTTCATGATGGTGATACGTTTTGTGTTTTTTTTAATAATTTTTGGGTTTTTCGGCGAAAAGAGGAAACCGTGGTGGGTGGTTGGTGGTGCCGTGGTGGTGGTAAGTTTTCTTTTTGTGTTTTGCGATTTGGGCCGGGATTGGTGGGGATCTGAGGTTTGTTTTGGTTCGTGGGTGGGGTTTATTTTGGTTCGTGGGTAGGCATCTGGTGGTGGTGGGGATCTGGGTTTGTTTTGGTTCGTGGGTGGGGATCTGGGTTTGTTTTGGTTCGTGGGTGGGGATCTGGTGGTGGTTTGTGTTTGGTTCGTAGATAGGGATCTGGTGGTGGTGGGGATCTGGGTTTGTTTTAGTTCGTGGGCGGGGTTTGTTTTGGTTCGTGGGTGGGGATCTGGGATAGGGTTTGGCTTGTTGTGATAGGTGGGAGCTGGTGGTGTAGGTGACGGCAGGCGGTGGTACGGGGTGGCAGTGAGCGTATTTTTTTAAAACCACTTCGTCGGAATTTTCCGACGGAAAACAGTTCGTCGGAATTTTCCGACGGACTTTGACGGGCCTAAAAATCGCTTCCAACGGACTGAATTCCGTCGGTAAAGTGCTTCCGGAGAAGGATGTTTTTCCGACAAAAACTATGGCGATAACCGGTTGCGACGGAATTCCGTCGGAAATGGGTTTTCCGACGAAAAATTTCCGTCGCAATTTACGTGTTTTCTAGTAGTGATTTTATAAATACATTTGCTATTGAAAAAAAAAGTACAGGATGCTTAAAATTACCTTTGCGTCGGGTTTTTTTTTTTTCTTACAAAAAATTTTATTTTACTGCCACATTATGGGCGATGCCAACGAATGCAAATGTTTATTGCGAAGGTTTAAAGGTTATATTGCAATGGACTTTAGCGTTGCATGAACTCTGAAATGTAAAAATCTATAAAAGTTGAAAAATAGAACATCTTTTATTTGCAAGAGTCTTTTAGCCCTTTAGACCTTATTCCTTAACGAGATTTTTTTTTTTTTTTTTTTTTTTTTTTTTTTTTTTTTTTTTTTTTTTTGTGTGTGTGTGTGGTGTTTCATCCACTTTATCCTTTGGGCTAATTTGGATTCAAGAATGCCCTCTCATTTATTGTTGCGGGGTATTGAACACGCGGGCCGGGGGCCTCCCTAGCAAATGTAGCTTCAATCATTACTACACCAACAACAAATTGATTGAGATTCCAAGTTTCTCAACATGTGAAAGAAACTATGTTTCTCAAGTGTCAAAGTCATATTAGTTTTTTTAATTACAAATTTAACCTATTTTTGTTTCTCATTTTGACAAATTGGGACGGATGCTTAAAATAAAAATCCATAAACAAAAGGAAAAAAGGCCATTGGTGGTCCAAAGAAAAGCCCATAAGGCTGTAAGTATCCATTTGAAAGCCCACTATGTATCGCAACACATTCACTATTATGCCGACAGTAATTAAAGTAATGATTAATAATTAGCGGCTGCTAATCCATGTAATTAAATAATTAATTAAAAGTATGTGACCACACCCAAAACAGTCTTGGTATAATAATGTTGCGTTTGAAAAACCTTTCACAGTTTCATCATGTACATAGCGATGTGGTAACCTTCAGAAAAGACTGCCAAATACTTATTAATTCTTTTTCCTACAACGCGGCTGCGGCAACTCCTAGCCTTACAGCTGACTGTCAAATGCTATGCTATGTACTAGTCTAAGCCCTCCTCCTACCCCTTACGCGGCGCGGCAACCCCGTTCCTCCGTGTTCCTTTCATCCTTCTGTCTGCCTGACTTCCATCTAAATTCATCACAGTTCATATGTATGTGTGGAGTCACTTTCAAAAGGCAATATATGTATGTATTATGCATTAAGGAGGATATATGCAGTGCCATATGATTCTTTCACTAATGAATTACTATGGAGTATTACAAATCATCTTGTATTTGTCAATAACTCAACACTGACTACCTTTATTAGTTAAGGACTTAAGGTTGTATAGTTGGTACCTGAATTTGAGATAAATGATAGAGTATAAAATATATCCCTGGACCTCAACCAAAAGCTTACCTGGCGCGAATTAATTCCACTTTGAAGGAGGGGGTGGATGAGATTTGAATCCGTGACCTCTATGTCACGTTGGCTCCGATACCATGTTAATGGACCAATTCAACCAAAAGCTTAAATGATGGTTGAAGCCCAGAAATATGTTTTATACTCTATCAATAAATAATAACTTAAGTTGTTCTGTTATATTTCCTCCATCCCATTAATATTGCAACAAGGAGAGTAAACACATATTAAAAGGTGAGGAGAGAGACTGAAAGAGATAAATATAGGGCCATATGTAATGAGTAGAGAGAAAATATGTAACAATATAATAAGAGGAAATGTTGCAATATTTGTGAAACTTCCTAAAATAGTAATTGTTGTAATATTAAGGGAGCTGAGGAAGAATTAGAAAGACTAATTCACTAAACTTTAATTTAGTTGAACTAAATTAAATTTGTAATTTGTTACAGATTACTTTATATGACTTTACTATAATCTATACTAATATATTAAAAGGCGTTTCTAACAACGTCCACGTATCACATAAGCCCCCTCACTACGCCACATCATCTATTTAAGTACTCATAACGCCACGTGGCTCTCTCTTCCATAGATATTCATTACATGTCATGCACTTATAATAATTATAAAAAAAAAAAAGTCTTCACAAGATTTAAACTCGCAACTTTTAATTCAAGAAATAAATGTCTTACCACCAAGATATGTGATTCTTTATGTAATCTTTTAAATACAAATATTTAGCAAATGACAATATGAATAACAAATTTTAATTACAAGAAAATAAAATCATAAATTACAATGTACATTAATGATCATTTAGTTTCATGTAATAACTCGGGGCATCGCTCGGGCCCAAAAACTAGTATATACTTATTAATTGACAATTAAGTATATCATTGGTCAAAACTAGCCCCGTGTTGACAAATGTGCTTGTTAATTTAGAGCACTTAAAAAAATAGAGGTAGTATTATGATCAGATTTGTACGCTATGTATAATCTTAAGTATATAAAACACAAACATTGATTAAAGTAGTGTATGTGAATAGTGTAAAGTCCAAATGCTCCTCCTACCCATTACACAGTAACAAACTTGTTTCTTTATTATGTTCATTTTATAAAACACAAACATTTATCAAAGTTAGTGTACAAGGAAATTAATGCTTATGGGTAATCGATCTTAAGCCTAATAGGTGCACAATTTGTAAGTTAGGTTAATTATAAGTTCAAGAGAGGTAAGTTGTCACATTTTTAATTTCTTTGTAGGTGGCTACTTTGCAACTAGTACTAGTAGTATAAACAATGATGCCAAACTAGAGATTTAAACCATATATTTTGATTTATGAGTGAATTAAGGATTGTTATGACTAAACCTTTGCTAAGCTAGGGTTGCTAAGACATGACTACTATATTCAACCTAGTTTTCTTAAGTAGTACAATTGACAATTAAAGGATGTTAAGGCAAGGGCAGGGCAAATGAGACAGTTGTTCCATGAAAGAAGTTAACTCATGAAATTGCGAATTGTGATTATTGATATATTCAGCCATTAGTTGTATCCTAAAAAGAGTACTAAAATCAGTACCCTTTTATGTCCAAGAGAAAAACATAAGCTAAGCTAACACATTCAACTAACAATCCAAGGAGAGTCTTTTAACAGCTTTAGATATGATAGAATCCAAAGATAAAAAACCTCAGCTCTAAGAAAAACATAATCTAGTACATTTGTAAACGGTTTTTCACAAGGGGTTTAAAATTTTCCATTTAATATGCATTATCAAATATTATACGCAGTTTTCAATATAGGACTACCAACAAACACTCAACTAAGTCAAAAACAAGTCTAACTAGTTGCTTAACAGTTTGACAACTAACACTATGTAATGTAGGACAAAAGTCTATTTGATCATAGACGAGTTACGACATCAACACCTGGTTGTCTTTGTAAGACAGGACAAAGTCCTATACAAGGCACTAGAAGGATACATAAGATGCACATTGACAATACCTCAAGAAATAGTGAGATGGAGGTGACTAAATAACCTAAGCTAACTACCCATAATTTAAGTACTGAACAAAAATTCTACCTAGTACCTACATACATCCATTTCAAAATTAACGATCAAATCACGCCCACCAAAATGTATCGATCAAATTAATTTATCCTCACACAATCACACGTTTTTGGACGACAGAATACTGTTTTATTCCATTATATCCCACTATTAGCATACTCTCACACACTTACTCGCACACAAAAATCCCCCACTATTGTTGTTATAGTGATGGAAGCCGTTTTTATCTGCATTTCTAAGCACTTATATTACCTTCACTTCCAACACTTGAAAAGCTGGCTTACACCAAACTTACCCATTTTCACTCCTTCCATCTCTTGCAATTACAGCTAGCCGCAAGCGAGTACGAGTAAGTGCAGTTCATCTTCTTCTGGTTTGCACTTGTGATTAATCCCAGTCTTCAGGAATCACCACATATATAAATGGCTTCCTCCTCGCCACGAATGTTCCAGGTAACTACTTACCCTTCTCATCATAATAACACTACTTTTTATTATTATTATTACCTTTATTATTGTAACTATGCATCATAATAACCAAGATAATAATCATGAATGCTCCAACTCATCCCGTTCTTCCTATAAAGGGGTACGCCGTAGGAAGAGTGGGAAGTGGGTATCAGAAATTCGAGAGCCTAAGAAGCCTACTCGAATTTGGCTTGGGTCTTACTCTACTCAGGAGATGGCTGCCGTGGCCTATGATGTGGCAGCCCTAGCTCTAAAGGGCCCCGACACCCAACTCAACTTCCCGGACTCCTCCCCTTATCTTCCAGTCCCTCACTCCACCTATCCGAGGGACATCCAGGCAGCTGCTGCCTCTGCAGCCGCAGCAGCTGGTGCTGCTGCGGATGCATTGAATTCTGAAAGAAGGGCAAACCTAAGTGTTGGTGGTCAAAATGATGGTGGAAGTGATGGAAACAATAGAGGGAAAAGAATTGAGGAATATTTTGTTGATGAAGATTTGATATTTGATATGCCAAATGTGTTGGCAAATATGGCTCAAGGAATGCTCCTTAGCCCTCCTCGATTGGATGTTCCTACTAACTATGTTGATTATGATGATGAAGATATTATTGGGAATTCTTCAGGAAATCACAACCTTTGGAATTATCCATAAAATATAATCTTCTAAATATTATCCTATATCATAATAATTATGCTAAGCTCTATGAAAGTAAGATTAAGGGGTTCCCTAAAAAAAAGTAAGATTAAGGGGAGTATTAAACTATATCTTGATAATCAAGTAATAATTATAGTAATGTATTTACGTTATATGTATTTAAGTACTTTTGTATAAATAGTGCTTGTGTACAAATAGTAATTAAAATAAAACTATCTTGCACTACTTTGGATTAGTTATGGAAAGCTAAGAATTTCCTTTAATTAAGAGGGGTTTTTTTAAAAAAAATTTAATCTTTTATTTATGAGGAAGGTCCGGTTATTATTATCTGTATAAGTTTTATATGTTTAAAATTTAAGGTCAATTTTTGTAAGCTCAAGATATATAAACTAAATTTGTTCTTATTGAGTCATATGTATGTCTAAATTTTCTTAAGCTATGTTCCTTTTGGGTAATATGTAACTGTATGTTATTTGTTAGCTAGGTGAGTGGTAGCTTTCTCATTAGTGTTATTAAGTCTTAAAATTACTCTATCAATTAATTATGTTTTAATTAGTAGGATAATTGTCTTACAAAGTTCAAGATTACACTATCTTGTTTTCACTTACACAACTTAGAGAAGGTGTACCTAATGTTTGAATAGTCAGTAGGGTAATTTTCATTATTAGAAAGATTAAGGATGCCTATACGCACCACTACTAGCTATTATGTTTCCGGTTACACTTAAAGTTAAATGTACCCTTAATTTTGAAAAAGAAAGAAAAAAAACATTGGTACATGTACACCTAACTATAATACTGCCTTCGATTTTTTTTTGTTGCAATTTCGGGGTATTATATGAGAAATATAAAATATTTCAAAGTTGCAACTAAAAAAATCGGAGGTACTACAGTTAATTACAAATTAAAAGACACTAATAAGAGTAATAACTGGTTTTGATAGTATATAATTTGACCTTTAAAAGAGTTTTATAACTTGCTTCTTTTAGAAGATACTTTATCAGTTTTCTTCCGATGCCCTTTATCTCATGATTATTTCGAATGTATTAAAAAAAAATAAAGAAATATATATTAGCAGTTGGTAGTTGATGTCCTCTTTTAGTAGTTGATAGAGATGGCTTGATTTAAATGGGGCAAAGTATTGATAGGCTCTTATATAATTGGTAAGAGAGTCAGCATCATTAGCATCATCATGGATAAATTGATGGTTGAAATTTGGAAAAGGTGGATAATAGATGTTTCAAGTGTTGAAAATTTGTTACAATATGGTAGGTACACAGCCGGGGAAGAAACGAACAACTGCCACTGGAAATGCTAAAAAATAAAATGGAGTACATGGACAACGGGAAATAATTTTACACACCAAGACTTTGTATAATTTAGGCATTCCTTACCAAAAAAAGCATAGAAATTTGTGTTCTTACAATATTATACCTACTTTTTAAATTTGTGTTCTTACAATAAAAAAAAAAAAGAATAAATAAAAAATAAAAACAACTAATCTATATGCTGTTTATGGTCTATGGAAATTAAATTATCCTCTTTTTGTTGTTGTTGTTTGTACATTAATATTTGTTACTCCCTCCGTCTTTTTATTATATGTCTATTCTCATTTTGCATGGAATTAAGAAAGTTACATATTTCTTATAACTAATAATTAGGAGTATATATATGCATGTAGGGTTAGAGAGAGACAGAAATAAAGGAAAAGTGGTTTGGAATTGTTCCTAAAAAAAAGAAAAGTTGTTTGGAATAAGGAAACAGAAAGCAAGTATTGGGGATCAATGCCAAAGTAAAAAATAAAGAAAAAGAAAAAGGATGATAAATAATCAAAAAGAGAATAATATTGTGAAAAAGTACTATCTAGAAACAGACACTTAATTTTGATGATCCAAAAAAGGAATACAGACATGTAATAAAAGGATGGAGGGAGTATAATATAATTATCCTATTTCTGTATTATATAAACAAAGATATCCTATTGAGCATAGTATGTTAAAAGGAAAATATACTTCATAGTACATATTTTAAAGAAATCTAAAATTAGATTGAAAAATGAAGGGCTAAATTAATTGAATCTTAAGGAGTCTTAACAAGATTGTAACTATTTTTTTTTTAAAAAATAATTTAATTTAAAACTTGATGTGGCATAAGATAAAAGTAGTTTATGAAAAGATAAGGCTAATCTTGACTAAAATAAAGTAGCTAAAATTTATACCTAGGTTTAAAAAATAAAAAAATTAAAAAAAAAAAAACTTACCTACAATCTATTATATATATGAAGGGGAGTTTTTTCCCGAGTTTTAGAGACATGTAGGATTTAATATTCTTAGCGCGCCAGGTAGGAATATAAATGTTAGTTGTAGCCAATTAAATAAGAGATTATTAAAATTAAATAATTCAAATGTCACGTAAGTAAAACTGGCGAATGAGATTTTTAAGTTTGAATTGATTAAATATAAAATATTATCTTTTGATATTAGGAATTTTATTTATATACATAACAAATTTTAGCACAAAAAAAAAATATATATATATTATATTTAAAAATTCAAACAAACCTTGCATCGGACGGGTTTCATCAAGTTTCTAATAAAAATAACTCTCTTTAGAAGAATTTTACGTTGTAGACTCTTTATTGTTTAAAGGATATCATATCAACCTTTACAAAAACACAAATTTTCATATGTGGCTAGCCACATTTTTTTTAGTATTTTTTTAAATTTATTTTCTTCCCCCATCCTCTAATTCTCTCTCTTGAACTCTGAAGAAAATCAATTCAGTCTTTGTTCCACTTTTGCCGATTTATGTCACTGTTGTTGTTGTCATCGTCATTATCATCGAATCTACAAATTCGATATTCAAGTACTAATCAATTTATCTCTCCCAACAAATGTAGCTAAACTTTTGCAATTACAAAAGTAAATTTCAACAAATTAATGATGTGTGTATTAAAATTTATAAATTTTGGAACAATTTTTTTTTTTTTTTTTTTTTTTTATGATGATTTAATGAATTTGAGGTAGAAATTGAAGATGATGCAAGAAAAGGTTGAAAATGGAAGAAGAAGTAGAAGATCCATTGAAGTACAAATTTGAGGTAGAAATTCATTATTGAAAATTCGAGGTAGAAAATCAAGGTTAAAAATTTGAGGTAGAAATTTGTCGTTGTCTTAGTCGGTGGCTCGGCGCCATTGTAGTAGCTTCGAAGGAGATCCATCAAAGAAAAAGAAGAAGATGAGTTACTCAATCAGTCAAGGGTTACTTGGTCAGTCAAATGTTACTCGATCAGTTGGTCAAAGGTTACTCGGTCGGTCAGGAATTACTTAGTTTAGGGTCACTCAATCGGTAAAGGATTACTCAGTCGATCAGGGGTTACTTGATTGGTTAGGGATTATTGATCGGTTGGTTAGGGGTTACTCGGTCGGTTAGGGATTACTTGGTCAGGGGTCACTCGGTCGGTTAAGGGTTACTCTATAATACCCCGTATTTTTATACTTATTTTAATTTAAATAAGTATTTTTTAAAAGTATTTAAATAAGTTGAAATGGATTATTTATGATGTTTTATTAATTTAAAGAGTTTTATTTTTAATTAAAAGGTCCAACTTATTTACTTAATAATTTTGAAATTACTTTATTTTATAATTAAAAATTTTGGGGCTTGTTATGTAATTTTATAAAAGAAATTTAAAGTCAATGGTATTTAAGGTAAGTCAAAGGACTAGTTTGAATAATAAATAGATAATTAAGGGTAGGAAGGGAACTTAAGCTTAGAAGGATTTTTAGAGAGAGGGTATAAATACCCGTCACATGGGCAAATTGAACCTTGTCCAATGTAGAGAATACTCAAAGGTAACTCTCTCTACCTCTCCTCTTATTTTTCTCTCCCTTATATTCCCCTTCCCCTTATTTTACTAACACCATACGTCGGCCACCAACACACGTCGCCGACCTGCCACCGCAACCACGCCGGCGACATCAACGGCACCACCAGCGGGCGCGTGGCAGCAGCCTTGTTGTGGTGTCGTGGTTGTGCGGTGTTCGAACAAATTTTTTTTGTTTTAATTTAATCCATCCTTGATCTAATTGATATTTTTGGGATTTGTGATGATTTTTATGATGTTCGATAATAAGTATTTTGATTAAGTTTTTGAATTAAAAAGCCCCAAATTAAAAATCCTAGGTTTCTATATTAATGTATATTGATGGAAAAGTACACTTCCCAATTTTATGATAAAAAAATTTATTATAAACATTAATATTATATATATATATATATATATATATATATATATATATATATATATATATATATATATATATATATATATATATATATATATATATATATATATATATATATATATATATATATATATATATATATATATATATATACACACACTTCACAATTTTGATCTTAATCATATACCTATTTTTTTTTTTTTTTTTTGGTGTTGTTTGTTGTACGTTAATATTTGTCATAATATAATTAGCATATATATGTATGATATAAACAAAGATATCCTATTGAAGTATAATATGTTAAAAGGAAAAAAAAATACTTCATAATACATATTTTAAAGAAATCTAAAATGAGATTGAGGAATCAGAGCTCAATCAAATTGATTTTTTAAGGAGTCTTAACAAGATTGTAAAAATTAATTTAATTTAAAAATCCAATGTGGCATAAGATAAAAGTTATAGGAAAAGACAAGGCTGATCTTGCTTAAAATAAAATAGCCAAAATTTATACCTAGGTTCGATAGAAACTTACCTACAATTTGTAATAAAATTAAACTACTGTCTTTGGAAGAATTTTACGTTGTTGACTCTTAATTGTGGAAAAGATACCATATCAACCTTTACTAGAACACAAACTTTCATATGTGGCTAGTCACAACCACACCGTGTGGCCAGCCTTAATAACTCAAGAAAAATCGATTTAGTCTTTGTTCAACTCTTGACGATCTCTGTCACCGTCGTCATCGTGTCATCAAATCTACAACTTCGATATTCAGGTACTACTCAATTTTTCTCCTTCATCAAATTGCCTTAAGCTTTGCAATTACTGTAAATTTCAAACAATTAATGATTGCATATGTACTTAAATTTCTAAATTTTGGGACAAATTTTCTCATGATTTGATAAATTCAAGGTAGAAATTGAAGATTCCGCGAGAAGTAGAGGTTTAAAATGGAAGAAGAAGGAGATCCATTGAAGTAGAATTTCGAGGTAGAAATTCTTCGTTGAAAATTCGAGGTAGAACTCCTCATTGTCTTCTTCAGCGCCATTAGAGTAGCTTTGAAGAAGAAGAAGAAAAGGGGTTACTCAATCAATCAGATGTTACTTGATTGGTCGGGAATTACTCGGTCGATTAGGAGTTATTCTGTCATTTAGGGGTTACTCGTGTGTTAGCTGGCCACATGGTGTGGCCAGCCACACACAAAAGCTGTTGTAATCATTTTTATTACTATTATTATTATAATTATTAAATATTAATTATTTGTTATTATTATTAAATATTAATTATTATATGTAACCCTAAGATATATGTAACCCTAAGGGCTGCATATAAGAAGCTAAAAGTGGAAAGAATAGACAATAAATAAACATTTATTACACCACTGATAAATTCCCAACTTAATACTAAAAAAGGAAGTATGTTAAATGCTTATATGCAGCCCTTAGGGCTACATATAGCATTACCCGATAAATAATTTATAATTATTTACATTTTCAAATCATATTATCACTAAAAATATGTAAAATCTTTGTATTAACATAAAAAAAAACTGCAAAAACTAAAATAATTTTATAAAAAGAAAATTTTATGTCTACAACAAAATTTAGTGGACTTTGTAATTAGAAGGGTAGTCACATAAATACATGGTTAATATTTGCTCTCTTTAAGATTATCAATATGTAACATTTTTTTTTGGAGAGAATATACTTAATGTATTGTATAAAATAATTTTTTAGTTAATATTAATTAGCTTTTCCAAAATAAAAAAAAAAGTAAAGAAGTAAAGAAAATTGGAAGAAAAAAAAAATTAGGCGGGAAAAAATTGAAGGAGAAGCTGACACGTGTACAATTTGAAAAAAAGATGATGTCAACTGTTGTTATTTTAGTATTAACTAGGTTAGAACACGTGCTATGAACGGTTTTACAATACAATAGTACTTCGTTTATTAAAAAACATATAAAATGAACTCATTGATAGAAAAAAAAAACCATTAAAATGTATCTCAATTAAGTAGTATTATATAGTGTTATGTAATATTTTGTATTCTTTACTACTACGCTTTTTAATTTTATTTGAATTATTATGGTGGTGTATTATTCTCTTCCCTGAATATAAGGCTAAAACTTAACAAACTTCTTTCAATAACAAATAAAATAAAAAAATTAGCGGGAAATATTTTTATGAGGTAATAACACATGTACTTTAGGGAAATTATGGGGGATTACTTTAGTACATAATATTAGTATATAATCTAGATAGATATAGATTGACACAGTGAAAAGGTTGAAACGAAAAAAATAAAAAATAATTAAAATTAAAAAAAAATGACATCATACGTGCATTTGGCGGGAAATTTTTTTATGAGAGCGCGACACATATAAAGTTTGGGGAGAGGATGATGTCAGCAATTTTCTGTTTTTAGTAATAGTTAATAGATTATAGATTTGAAATATTTCATTTCCCAATTTCCTGTTTTCTCGTTTTTGTTTCCGTGTAGGCCTAATTTGTTTCTAAAAAGAATAACATTCTTTTCATATTGAATTTGCATTTTAAAAGAGAAGGGTAAGTTTATAGTCTTGTAGTGTCTACCTAAAGTTCATTAATACCCCATCTTGGCTTGTATTGCAATAAAATTTAAGGTTAAAAAAAAAATACTCTCTCTGTTTTTAAATAGTTGCTCCATTTCTCCATGCGCGAAGTTTTAGGAGAAATTGGATAAAGTAATAAATTATGGAGGTAGTGGGGTTCACTACTAGAAATAGGCTTATTTCCGACGGACTGGTTCTGACGGACACTTAATTCCGTCGAAAAATCAGAATTTTCGACGGATTATTAGTCCGTTGGATAATTCCGACGGATTTTAACAATCCGTCGGATAATTAGGACAGAATAAAAATTCGTCGGAATATATGGGATTTCCGACGGAATATTATGTCGGAATGCAGATTTCTGACGGAATTAAAATCCGTCGCAAATTTTCGACGGAATATTCCGTCGGAAAATATTATATATAAAAAATAAAATAAAATAAAATAAAAACAAACCCTTGCTTTTAATTAAAACCCTAACCGACCCTTTTCCCCTTCATTTCTCCTTCTCTATTTTTTCTCTCTTCTCTTCCTCTCTGCTCCGCCCCCTCCTCTTTAGTTTTCTTTCTCATCTCTTTCCTCCACCATGTCCTTCCTCTCTTCCTTCCTGTTCTCTTCCTATCTCCTCCACCCCTCTTCATTCGTCTTCTCTTCCTCTCTCCTCCGACCTTGGTTTTTTCTTCCTCTCCTCCGCCGGAATGTATGGGTGTTGTTTTTGTTACTTAAAATTTATGCATTTTTTTTTTAAAAATCAAATTCGATTATGAAAAGTCTAGATCTAGACTTTTAATGGAATCAAGAATCCAAAGCCAATTTCGGTGAGTAAAGTATGTTTTTCGAGCCTATTATATATTTTTTTATTTGTTTTGTTTTGTTTGTGGTGGCTGGTGGTATTCAAATGTTGTGGTTGGTAGTGTAGGGATGTGGTGGCTGGTGGTTTGTTTGTTTATTTTATTTTTTTGTATTTTTTGTTAGTTGTTGTGGTTTTGGTTTTTCCGGTAGTTGTGGTGTGTTTTCGGGTGGCCTTTTTTTTTTTATTTTTTTTATTTTTATGTTGGTTGGTGGCGGTGGTCTTGGGTGCCGCCACGACTAAGGGTTAGGGTTAGGGTTAGGGTGGGGTGGGTTAGGGCTCGGTCGGGTTTTGGTCTGGGTTAGGGTTTGGGAGTTTTAGGTGGGTGGATCTGGGTATGGGTGGTGGTGGTGGTGGGGTTTTGGCCTGGTTAGTGTTCGGTCAGGGTGTGGGTAAGGTGGTGGTGGTGCTGTGGATAGGTTAGGGTGGTTGTGGTGCTGTGGATAGGTAGGTTTAGGAAGTGGGTTTGGTTGGGGTTGACAAGGGCGTTTTGGGTGGTTGGAGGTGGTGATTCGCCGTGCCGATGGTGATGCGAAATTATTTTCCGACGGAATTCCCGTCGAAAATTTCCGACGGATTTTGCCGGTGCTGGAAATTGTCTCACGATAGAAAATTCCGTCGGATTTTCCGTCGGAATAGTGTTTCCGACGGAATTTCCGTCGGAAAAAAGTCGTTTTTCCTACAAACGCTGTTCCGACAACCATTTCTGACGGAATTCCATTGTAAACCACTTTTTTGACGGATTTTAGGGTGTTTCTGACAGAATTTTTCCGTTGGAAATGGGTTAATTTCTAGTAGTGGTTGGTGGAAGAATAAAAATTGTAAAAAAAACCAAAAGTGGTGGAGAGAATTGAAGGAGAGAGAGTATGTAATTAATATTGTTGGGTCCATTTGGTGACAGAAATTAATAAAATATTGTAAAAACTTTCTAAATAAGGAAATGGAGCAAGTATTTAAAAACGGTCGGAAATGGAAAGTGGAGCAAGTATTTAAAAATAGAGGGGGGGTATTTATTCTATGTTTTTAATTGCGTTTAATGATTCATTTAAAAAATAATTGCATCACTAATATGCCTTTGATTGATTCAATCAATGTCAGGATCTAATAAATCATCTTCAATTACATCAAATAACTTTCTAAAATAATTAATTTCATTATCTCCCTCGATCAGTAATTGTAAAAAATCAATCTTCCATTTCAATAAATTTTCGATAAACATATTGCCCCCATTTTTAATCAATCCACTCATTAGGGCTGTCAAATGGGTCGTGTCGTGTCGTGTCGGATTCGTGTTCATGTCGATGTTAAACAGGTTAGAAAACCCTTGACCCAAACCTAATTCCTTTATTAAACGGGTTGAAAACCCTTGACCCAAACCTAACCCCTTTATTAAACGGGTGGTCAGGGAAACCTTTTACTCACATATTATGTAGGGCCTCTTCTGATTGACTGAATTGAGCTGAACTGAACTTATTGAAGCTAAACTGAACTGGACTGAATTGAACTGAATATTTTATGAGAGAAGGAAATAAAAAAAACTGAACTAAAAATAATATAAAGAGAACAAGCCAGTACTCCCTCCGTTAAATTACTTGCTCCATTTCTCCAAGCGCGTAGTTTTAGGAGAAATTGGAGAAAGTGTGAAAGGTGGGGTTTGTGAAAGGTAAATTGGATTAGAGATAATCTAAAAGTAATAAAATTGGGTCCTACTAGCTAAGAGAAATGAATTAAATATTATAAAAGCTTTTCAAATACGGAAATGGAGCAAATAAACAACCCCTAAAGAAAAGTGGAGCATATATTTAAAAACGGAGGGAATAGTAAACTAATTAAAATTCAAAAATAAAAAGACAGACATCATTAATTCATTTAAGATACTACAACAGTTTAAATTAAAGTTTGTGTTGTAGTAAAAGATACCACAAAGGTTTAAAGCTTATAGTTTTAACAATACAACCATACATAAGAATTATCCGAAATTAAATGCCAAGTTATATTTTAATTTACAAAAGATGAAAATTTTAATTTTTTCACCAAATTAACTTCTAAAAAAATTAACAAAATGTATGAATGTTAGAATGTGTCAAGGTAATTTACAAAATTACATGTTTTGAATAAAAAAATTTATTTTTTTACTACTTAATTAATAGATTAAGCGTGTCGAGTTTGGGTTGACGTTTTGTCGTTCAACTCATTTATATAATCGGGTTATGCGTGTTGATTTTGGGTTGAAAATTTCAAGCCAAACCTAACCCGCTTAATTTCGTGCGTGTTCATGTCGGCCCAATTATCTAAACAGGTTGAGAATTCTTGACGCAAACCCGTTTATTTTGTGTCGGGTTATCGTGTCTTGTCAGCTTTTGACTGCCCTACCACTCATCCACAAATCAATAATTTACCTAATCAATTCCCATAATATCTTCCTATAAATCCATTTATTTTGCCGACTCGATCATTTAATTGATAGGTATATACATTAAAAAAATTTCTTTATGTTTTCTCCAATTTTGTATCTTTTAATTAAAAATATTCTTCTTTATCATCGGAAATATAATACCCCGAAAATTCCCTTTCTTTAAAATACCTTCTTACTCCAAATAAAACTCATTTTTAGGAAATCTCCAAAATATTACCGCCATCGTGATAACGGCTAAGACTATTTTCAAAGTCACATAGTGGAAGACTAACTTTTAAAAACTCAAATAAAATAAAGTTTAATAAAATCCAACTCTAACTTTAAATCAAACTTACATTAAACCAATGACTTGGAAACATTAAAGGCCCTTTTAAAAACCAAACTAAAATATAAAAAATAATTAACGTTAGTGTCACAATTACATAAATAATCCAATAAAATAAATAATAAACAAATAATCATATATCCCTCTTTGCTCAATCTTATCATGCATGATATGCTCTTTCTACCTATATGTAACACCCTAGAAATTGCTTTCTTTAAAAATACATGTTTTGCTCTGTTTAAAACTCAAAATAGGAAAATCTAGGACATTACTGCCACTGTAAAAAACGGCTAAGGCAACTATCAAAGACACACATCGGAAGACTATCTTTAAAAACATTCAAAACGACTCAACTGAAAAGTCAACCAACGAAAGTAAAGTCAAACCAAAGTAAAACAAAGTCAACCTAAAATTTAGAACCATTGTAGGCCCTTAACAAAACCGTACCAACTCAAAACCTTTGCGTTAGTCTCATAGACATAATATAATAAAAATAACAAAAGCAATAAACATATCATTAACTTATGGAAACTAGCATGATTCACTCTTCACTCATGCCATCATGAATATGTTTCATCATATGAAAAGCTTCTCTCTACTTGTTTCCACTACTCTCCATTAAAAATGGGTCATCATAGGGCCAAGGTAAAGACAAGAGCAACAAACACACAATCAGCAAAGCTGAGTACATAAACGTTATTAAACACACTAACATGCTTTTACGTATCAACACACAACTTACCTCGTTGCACCTGTTTACAAGAACACAACATACAACAAAACTTCTCAACTAAGTAACTAAATAATTTATTTAGTATTGATTACGCATCGAACGGGTTTCCTCCTAACTTGCCCCAATAAAGGAGTACTAATATGGGAGCTAACCGTGCCAGCATAAAAAAACCACTCGTAAGAGGCGGAATTCTTGCACATAATAATAAAAGGAAAATACAACGTATTGTACTCTCAATAGAAGTTATGGTCAAATATAAAGTCGCATAACTCCCCCCCCCCTATATGTTCATACTCAAGGTATATACGTTCCAAGAATTTTGGTGGGTAATCTCTTTCACTTTACGCTGTTTACATATTATTAGACTTGGTGATGACTCTCAAGCCATAATCAATCAATCATAATAATTATTTAAACGATCAAACATACCAATTTAATTCTTAATTACATTAGTGCCCACATAATATTTAATGCTGAACCCTTTTGAATCTACCTTCGTGTCAAGGAAACCTTAAATGCATAATGCGCCACAAATCCTATCTCTCGGTGTTAGAAACACCTTAAGCGCACTAAGGCACCAACATAAAATTTATTCCTCGTGTACATAGACACTTACATAGCTACTTTTTCATGCTTATAGCATCAATAAAAATTGTATGAAGCATAATAAAATCCCTTTTCAATATTCCAAACCAAATTAAACTTGTAGTTTAATTAAACATGATTTCTATCATGCCATAAATAAAAGTGTGGTTCATATTCAACAAGTCAAACGATTATTTTCCAATCATTAATACATCACAAATAAATAATGCTTCATAATTTAATCAACAATATCAACCAAATCAGAATTTCCAATCATAATCTAGCATGATACTACTTGGGATTAAATAATCAAGCCTAGCATGTTACTACATCATCAAAAATATGCTAAGTACACGAACATACCTCGTATACAATCTTAAAATCGCCACAACTAATAGAAATCGCTCACTTCGAAGTCTCCTACAAACCAAAATCATAATACGGCATTAAAATCTAATCCCCACAAATTTCCAGCAATATGTAATCTTATTAAACCACTCATAATTTAATTAAAACAAGCTAAAAATTAATTTATAACCTCATACTTTAATCCTAATTAATGGTAGTCAAAATTCCTTCAAGAAACTTAATTTTAACTTACTAACAAAAATTCCAGCAATATTAATTCATGAAAACTTGCTGTAATTATACTTTAAAATCCTCAAATATAAAGTTTAAACCACCCTAAATCATATTTCTTCAATAATCAATTATTTATAAATATAGAGTTTCAAAAATTTGGGCTTTTTAATTAAATTTAAAATTTGGAAATTAATTCACATCATACTTAAGAACAATCGTCATAAAACCATCACAAAACTCATAATTTATAATTGGATCTACGATTAAACAAAAGCAAAATAAAAAAGAATAATTTTTTTTTTCGAAAGGGGGTGGCCGGGCAGCAGCCACGACACCACAGCCGGCTGCTGCCGTGCTACTGGTTATGTCGGCTGCTGCTGGTGGTGGTCCCCATGTACTGGTGGTGGTGGTCGGCAGTGGATAGTGCCGAAAAAGGGGAAGGGGAAAAAGAAATAAAAAGAAATAAAGGAGAAGGGAGAGAAAGTTTACCTTGGATATTCTCCACTTTGAAAAAAGTTAAATTTGCCCAAGTGTTGAATATTTATACTCCCTTTCTCTAGAAACCTTTCATAACTAAAATTTCCCTTTTTAAATCTTTCCTAATCCCTTTCCTAATAAAACCTTACTAAAATAAAACTTTCCTAAATTCAATCCCAAAAAGAAATGAACAAAAAAGACGGATTTGTATAAAAAGGAAGGGGAATCCAACTTTCCCATAGAAGAACAAAGAAAGAAAATTAGACATGTTTTCGAAAAGCGAGGATTATTGACTTCATATTTGAATCATCGTGATGACTTGGTAGTGAGGTATACGTGTGATAGCGATAGCGATCAATTTTTTTTTCATGTAGCGATCATGTTCAATCAATATTCCTCGCTTAGAGAAGATGGAGATATCCCACGTAGGCGAAAATTTTAGTTGGTCATGACAAGTGAAAAGACCAATTCTCAAGAGTTGTAAAAGACATCTAAAGTTGACGTCGAGGTTGTTGATATATCAAATCAATTTATTGTATTAACTCTTTTTCTTTCTAGGCAATGTATATAGAACCTGAATTACCTTGGTAATAAATAGCCCTATTATTAGAAGAAAATAATATGATTGTTTTTTTTAAAGTGATTATCATCTCATTTTTCTTTGGCAAAAGATATCGAATTTAGTTTGATTCGATTGCTTTACTAACATGATGTAATCAAGCCAATGGCTATCAAATCACCCAAATCATTTGAATTTTTGTAATATGATCTTGTAATCATAACTCAACAATTCATGCATTTTATATTTGGGCATGACTACTCAATAGTAGGTCCATATGTGCAAAGGCCTAAGATTGGCCATATTTTCATGGAATGATGATTTTGGTATATGGTTATGGTCTACCTCAAGGAGGGCCTTTTCAAGGTCGTAACGTGGCTAGGCTTGGGGTTATGAACAATGGACAGGCTCAAGTATACTCCCAAAATCCCTTACTTTTGGTGCTTCTCGAATTAAAATCTTTCTGTTTTGTGTGGCAACTTCCTACATTAGGTGTCTTTTCCTTGTCATCTCATCTTTTTTTCTTTTTTTCTTTTTTTTTGACAAGTTTGTTTTGGGTTTAGAACGAGTTTTTTATCTTTTATTTTGGGTTTAGACTGACTTTGTGTCCCCCTCTTATGCTTCGTTCCCCTAATTTTCTATTTGTATCTTTGCACCATTCCCATCCCAAGGTATGGAATAATGTAGGTTGAATAATTAAGGCTCAATTGACGAGGCTCAAAAGGGCTGCCAAAAACATGGATTTTCTCTAAGGTTAAAAACATAGGATTATATTTGTGGAGTTTCAAGTTGCCTCCTGTGTTGGTGAAATCATCATATCCTTTCTTTGTGGGCTTAAGATAGGCCTCTTTTCATTCAATACATCTTGTAAACCAAAGCTCATCAATATTCTTTAAAGTGTTGAGTATGTATGCCTTTTGATATTGCCTGTTTGTATGTATACGTTTTATTTAATTCAAGTCAATAACAATAAAGAGATTGAAAAGAGAACAAGATAGACGTACTTAAAAATATATTTTTTATTCATTACTAAATAAGAGTACAAAATAAGTAGATTCGACAGTATGAATCTCTTAGTCTATCATAAAAAAAACAAAACAAAACAAAAAAAAACAAAGGAAAGAACAAAACAAGACCTAGGGTGCTACATCTTGAATTGTTGACAACTTCTTGAGATTGCGTCTTCGAGCTTTGTCCGTTTCTGACGTAGGTGAAATCCTCTCTAAAAATCAAGTCCATCTACATGATTCATGGTTTCATTTATCAAGTCCCTTTCAATTAATATTCCCACAGTCTAGACTTTTTTAAATGTGTCTAAACCAAGGTATTGTAAATGGCACTTGTATGGTGGAGACATATTATCTATTAACTTTGGGAAAAGTTCATGATTCGAAGGTCTTTGTGGAATAAGAGCAACCTTTGATCGCCACCTAGAAAAGATGTCAATAATGAAGCCTTCTTCTTCCCCTTGCTTAAGCACTTCGAGATCGCGCAAGGTAGTTGTGAGCTCGATGTTACCTCCATATTGGGTTAAAAACGCTTTTACAACGTCACTCCAAATGGTAGTTTGTTTTGCATCGAGGTTATAAAACCATGATCTAGCAGTTGGGTCCAATGAAATATAGGCTTGGCTCAACCCCTTTCAATGCCATAATTCCAATAAAGTTCATTAAGTGAGTCTTAGGATTGTCTGTAACCTTAAAGGTTGGCAAATCCGTAGTCAAGAACTTTTCTGGGAGAGTCTTGCCACTAGGTTATGGTGCAAGCTCATAATTGAAGTACTTATTCCTCGAGTTAGCTTGAAGGACAAGTTTCTCCAAGACCTCTACTCTTTCGGCTCTTGCTTTTTCTTGCAGAATGTCTTTTTTTCTTTTTCTGCTTTTATTTTAGCCTTTTCTACTTTTTTATGAGCCTTCATTTGGGCTTCTACTTCTCGTAGGGCCTTTAGGTTTTGGAGTTCCTCTCTAAGTTTCTCCAATGCTGCTTTGTCACCCATGATTGGACTAGTATGCGAATGTGGAAGATGATCTAGTAATGTGTGTCACGAGAAATTGAGTGCGTTCACTTAAACCTTTTCTCCCAAGCATTCAAACAATGAACCAAAGTCAAAATTATTGTTTTATTTCTTTTTTTTTAATCCTTGTAATACGAATTCACTTTAAGCAAGTTTATTGATGAAGAATGTCAAAAATTCATGAACAATCATTAATTGAATGTCATGATTTGTGTTGACTTCAACAAGGTAATCATCTAAGCATTTTACTTTAAATGAATTTTTTACGAAAAAGGTAGAAGAGAAAGTTAAGAAAGTTGGATTGAAAATGCTCATCAAATTTCAGGAATATTAATCAACCCGAACATACTCCTTAAAATTATCAAATATACTATGGTATTTGTTGATCACTTAGATTGCAATAGAGATCTATATCATTTTTTTTTAATTATGATTCTCATATTGCTCATCTTTATAGGATAATATTTTACTATTTGCTTAAAAAGAATGATGGCCTCCGAATGTAAAATCCAAGAAATAATAAAATCATTATCTTGGTTTTATCATTCATTATCTTCTCTCTCTTTTTTTTTAGAATAATATTTTTTTTTGTATCATACTCTCTTTTTTTTATTGTTTTTAAGAACGACATTTCTTTTATTTCATTCTATTCCTCTTTTTTTTTTTTGTGAGGCAATCATCCCAAGTAAAGTTCTCGGGATTTTCCTTTTAAACCATAGAAGAGGTAAATAAATTATACTCTTAAATCAAGGTTGACCAATTACAACTAAAAAATGATGAACACGAAAATAAGCACATTTAAGAATAAACATATTGATGACGTCCTATTAAGAGATGCAAACTTCTAATGAAAAACCTCATAAGAAGTAATGTCATTAGCTTGATTATAAAGTATGTAAATGAATCATCATAATCAAAAAATAGTATGGCGTGCAATTTTCCGTCTTGCGCTAAGGTGGAAAGTGCAACTTCGAGAGTAACATCTGCCACATGCGTTTTTTTTTTTTTTTTTTTTTTTTTTTTTTGCGAAAACGCAAAAAGGACAATAAAAAACATGTTTTTGGATTTTTCAAAAAAAATGAAAAACGATGATCATAGTAAAAGTTAGACAACGTTGTTAGCCAAAGAGATATTTTTAGCACCTACTTAACGATTAACCTTGAAGCGGTAGTATCGTTTTCTCCGTATGATATTGCTCGTAACGAGTCAAAGTCAACGTTGAACAGTGGGCGCGCGCAAGACACAGTGTTGGGCAGAGGTGCCGCGCGCAACTTCAGAACTTGCGCTTGGAGGGCGCGCGCAACTTTGACAGTTGCGCGTGCCACCTGGTAGGTTCGACTTTTTTTTATTTTTTTTATTTTTAATTTTTTATTTTTTAAATTTATTTTTTATTTTTTTTTATTTTGCGAAAACGTAATTTTTATTTTTATTTTTTTTGTCGAACCATAATTTTTGCGAATTATTTTTAAATATATCTCTAGGTAACAAGTTGGAATTAGTTAGATTAGACACGAAGCACATATTCATGTAGTCATATAAGCACATAAAAGGAACCGTCTAAGCATACAATGCCATTCTAAGGTCAAGGCTTGGGTGTCCAAGGGTACCATATCTTAAGAAACGATGCACAAATCAATCACTCAACGTGTTGAATCATGACATCGCCCTCTCAACATTTTGTTGACGATATGGGTGGGATGAGTGTTATTGATTTTGGGATAGAAGCCTAGTGTTGGCAACCCCTAGTTAATGAGCCAATCCCCAATGGTTAAAGTGTGCTATGCTTATGCATGATGCAATGTTGCTTGTTTGATTTTTACTTCTGTGAAAAAGGAAGATATTATGCGTTCGAGTCTCGCTCTCTAACTAGAGATTATCCAAGTTAGTTCTCGTTACAATCCATAGGCAACCTAGAGTTGGAAACCTTGAACCATAACTACAAACTAATCTTGCACCCTCTAATTCCCCAGTGGAGTCGCCACTGTAAGGAGGGTGATCCCATCGTAAGGGGGTCCTTCCTTAAATTCCCATGGCCATTTAAAAGCCTAGGACTTTACACTTGTTAGGATGTATTAGGATTTCAATTCCTGACTAATCATTGCATTTGACGCATTTGGGTCCGTTATTAATCAAGTTTAAACATGTATGAACACGTTTTAGGCCTAATTAGTAATTGGACAAGGATCTAAGATAACTTGGTCTCAAATATGGGTTTCAACTTACTTCATAATTCTTTTCATAGTCCATAAACATTTCAACTTTGATCTAACATGAAGAACGGATTTTTGTAACATCATCGCACTTCCTTTCGGGACAAGAGGCTAAAAGTAGGTGTCTACAATAGGTAGGTTTTTTTTTTTTAATTTGATTAATGGTTTATGTTTATGGGTAGTTATGATAAGACAATTTTTTTAAAAAAATAAAAAATAATTTTTAATTATGTGTAAATAATGCAATTTTTAAAAAGTAGAAGGGTATTTTTAGAAAAACTAAATTTATCAACGAAGAAGTTCTTTCTCTTTATATAATACTATAGACAAGGTAAGGACGCACAGAAATTTGTGCATGTTCATGTAACTATGTAAGTAATCTATCAAGATCAATTCTTTGGATTTTTTTTTCAGATAGAATTATTTTTTTAGATGGTGGTTTTTTTGGTAAGGATGGTAGTTTTTTTTAAAATAATAATAATAATAATAATAATAATAAGAAAGTCAAAAATGAGAGGGGTTGTTATGAATTATTATGAGATGGGTTTTTTTTTTTTACAAAAAATGCATTTAATTTTTTGTTAAAAATGTAATTTTTAAAATGTAGAAGGGTATTTCAAAAAAAGAAAAAATTTATCACCCAAAACCCCTATATTAGACATTAATGAAAATTATTTTTTAAATTATATTATGAAATTTTACATCAATACCTATCTAATAAGTTCTTTCAAAAAAAATACATATCTAATAACATATTTTGTAATAAAATTATTTTTATTATGTTAGTAAAATCATGTTCAAAGCTAATACATATATAGTGAAAAAAAGTAAAAAAAAAAACAACTATCTAAAGAAAGGGAAGGTGTAAGTTTTTTTTCTTTTTGAAAGAATTCCTAAAAGACACTAAATTTTATTAATTAATGTCATACGACATCTACAATTGACAATAAACGATAATGTAAACAAATATTTAACAAGAATTAACCGGAGAAGGGCTAAGAATCCGAATGCATAAATATAACCATTCGACACATTCTCGATTCATTTTCTCATACAACTTTTTGAGTGGATCTATCGTCCATTCGCAATTTTGTGAGAAAGTAAATTCTTGTGCGGATTCCAAAACCCGAATCCGAGCCACAGTCATTCGTGGGCCTACACAACCAGAGATCAAATTAAACACAAATAAAACCTTATCTTTCGAAGAAGTCCGAAAAATCTTATCTTTCGAATTAGATAAGGAGACATTATTGTAACCTAAAAACAAAAGGCTTAAAAAAAATAAAGATTGTGTTATATATTTAGCGATAGAAAGTTTTATTCAGAGAAATAAAGGAGTAAGTGAAGATGGGGAAATTGGTAGTGTCGCTCCGGAAAATTTTCTTATGCCATTTACACTTGCATAATACTCTTTATATAGCCATGAGTGTTCAATTAAGAGAACAATAATTACATACATAAAGCCATATGAGTTCACAAGGGTTTGGACTCATATGAGCATTGTAACATCAAATCAATGATTGGCATTCACATTATCTTCTAACACTCCCCCTTGAATGCCCATACTTATACATAAAAAGGTATTTGATGCCTCATTAAAAATCTCGCTAGGTAAAACCCTATGTGATAAAAAAAACCATAGCTAGGGAAAAAGAGTACAACGATATTGTATTTTATGCTTTGGTATACTGCCTCGTTAAAAACCTTGTTAAGAAAAACCCAGTGGGATAAAAACCTTATCAAAGGGAAAAAGAGTGCAGTACATATAATACTCTCCTGATTTCAGCATAGTTCGCAAAGATGTCGCATTCCGATTTTGTGAACTAACTGCTCAAATTTATTTGAAGGAAGTGATTTGGTGAACAGGCCGGCAAGATTGTCACAAGACTGAATTTGTTGGATATCTATTTCCTCGTCCTTTTGCAGATCATGTGTGAAGAATAGTTTTGGGGAAATATGTTTTGTTTTATCTCCGTTAATATATCCTTCGGTTAATTGAGCAATGCATAATGTATTGTCTTTAAATATGATGGTTGGGTCTTCTGTTATTGCGTTCATTCTACAGTCCTTTTGGATATTACTGATCATCGACCTCAGCCATACACATTCTCGTCCTGCTTCATAGAGGGATATCAATTCTGCATGATTTGAGGATGTCGCGGTCAATGTCTGCTTTGTTGATTTCCATGATATTGCAGTGCCGCCATAAGTGAGCACATATCCATTTTGTGACTTGGAATTTTAAGGATCCGGTAAGTATCCAACGTATGTGTACCCAATGAGAGCATCATCTTGTTTTGTTTGATAATATAAACCAAGGTCTTGTGTCCCTCATAGGTACTGGAGTAAGTATCGAACTCCCTTCCAATGCCTATATGTTGGTGCATTGTTATGCCTGGCTAACTGTAGGGAATAATTTCAAGCCTTAAATCCCACTAGCTTGAACCCCACTGTGATCATAAACTAAAGTATGGTGGCGTCCAAAAGGGAAGAAGATAGAGCAAAAGAGTCGCCAACAAGTTTTAGGAACTTGTAAACCGTTCATAAGATGAAGGTTACACCCCTTAACGATCCAAGAGATCGTCAACTCCATAAGGTCTTGAACCAAATAAGGGTTCGGGGATGAAGGTACAAATCCAACCTAAAAGAGATTGAAGCTGCCCTAATAATAGGCCTCTACTTTATTCTGATCGTACTCATGTGCGCTTTTTAATTAACATGCAATCAATAGGATTACCCTAAAATTGTTTATCTATGTTGGTTGAACATTAATGCACAAAAAAAATCTATTATTGGCGATCACTTGAATTATAATCAAATTAACCCTAACAAGATTATTAATTATCTTATTAAGCGTGATTACAAGTACCAATTCCCTTTAAACATACATAAAGGCGTGATCAAGCAATAAAGAATAAATATCAAGCAACATAATAATAAATAATATCATGACAATAATTATAATAACAATCATGAGAATAAACATGAATATTAATAATCATCATAATAATAATAATAATTATAATGATATTCATAATCATCATAAATTATAACAATTATAATCATAATCATGTTCATGTTAATATTAAAGCATAATAATAGCAAGATCCTAGGCATGATACTAACAAGAATAAATAACAAACCCTAGCATGTCACTAAGCAATAAAAATCAAATCTTTAACCCTAACATGATACTAACATGAATAAATATTAGGAAGAACATAGGAAGCATCGTAACAATCATATTTAATATTAAAATTACCCTAGACATGATACTAGGAATATCATAATAACAATATAAACATGATTTCTACATCATAATATCAATTAAAACCATTAAAGTACTTACTTTGATGCTTCGTACCTCTTTCTAATAACAAAATACACACGTTAGTAACTTCAAGGAAAATAATAATCAAACAATTAAATTAAATAATTGAAATAGAGATTTGGGACCAAACCCTCAGAAATTAAACCTTTCACGTCTAGGGTGAAGGCAACTTCGAATATGGCTTGGTGTTTCTAAGTCTAATGAATGCGGAATTTTGTATGTAAAAACAAGGGTTAGAGAAAGAAAGAGAGAGATGAATGAATTAAAAGAGAATTAGAGAATTAAAGATTGCGAATGAAAACTGATTGTAGATGAGAATTGGTGAGAATTGGTGCCTGAAAACGGAGTTTTTAATACGTTATTTATAGAGAAAATCAGCCAAAAAGATAAAATAAAAATAAAACAAAGTCTGACGCACAAAAAATAGAGTTTGCGCAAACCCTGGCTAACTGGCGCAAGGCACCAACACTGACGCTAGGCGCCAATGGATGGCACCAGGCGCCAATGGCTGGCACCAGGCGCCAATGGCTGGCGCCAGGCGCCAAGCCTGATTCCAGGCGCCAATGCCTGGAGTCAGGCGCCAGGCCTGTTTTTAACGTGTTTTCGAAAATCAGATAAGTTTGCCGTACTAGAGGATAAAATCATATCTTTTCCTCGAAAATGCTTTTTGATTTTAATTAAAACTCTGAAAAGTCAACAAAAGTCAATTTATCAATGCTAATTGAATTAGGAACGAAAAGAACCTTCTAGAAGAATCTAGAAGACTAAAACCACTCCTAATTGCATTAGGAATGATAAATCATATTAGACCCTCCCCTAGATCATTGGGCCGTATATAAAGCTCAAATCGGGCCCAGTTTAGTAAATTGGCCATAACTTCCTCAATATTCATCGGAATTGGGCTTATAATATATCGTTGGAAAGCTCTTGTCAAGCCCCATCCAACTACACTACTATTGGACCCATATCATGGACCAACCAAACTGAATTGGCTGTTTTCTTAAAATAAGTTTTCAAAAACAGAGAGAAGAGAAAAGAAATTAAAACTATCCGCAACACTAGACTTTCCACACTTTCGCTTCATTCGATTATGATTCGACGTAAAAGGTACTCATCACTAGGTTTGGTTTTGGGGAGACACAAATGGGTGTCTACAGAAGCCCCCACTTTGACTGAGTTTGGAGAAACGCAAGTTTCGAAAACAAAAATCAAAGTATCGATAGGGACGGAGAATGATTCAGAACGTTCTGCGATCCTAAACCATTCTTGTAACACCGATACCTGCAAAACTAGCGTTAGTTAAACAGATAAAAGAGTTAAGAAACGCGTATCTTGCACCGTCGAGCACACGTCTCTGAAAGTAACCGATTTGCTGTATCCTGTTGTTTTGATGACCTCCTGCAAGCTAGAGAATGCCATCGCGCTTGAAAACCGCTACGCCTGTAACTGCTTCCAAATTAGAAGATTGCTTCGCCTGAAACGACCCTCCTTTGCATTGATAATATTCCACGTCCAAGGGAATACCATCGAAGATTGCTTCTCTTGAAACAATCCTCATCCGCATTGATAATACTCCACATCCAAGGGAATACTATCGAAGATTGCTTCTCTTGAAACAATCCTCTGTTGCTTTTTTGACAAATTTCCACCATCTATGGAACTCCATCTTGCTGTTTGTTTTGACGATCTTCCGCAATCTAGGGAACGCCGTCGATCAATGTTGCTACATCTCGAGCCTTTTCTTGAATCATGGTGACAACCTTTCTAATCATAGAAAAAGTCGTCGAAGACCGCCTCATCATGAACCGCTCTTCTCATATCTTGGTGACAACCTCCACAATCTTAGCGAACGCCATCGAAGACCGCCCATCTCGTGCTATCTTCTCACATCTTAGGTGACAACCTCCACAATCTTAGCGAATGTCGTCGAAGACTGCCCATCTCGTGATATCTTCTCAAATCTCGGGTGAAAACCTCCACAATCTTAGCGAATGCCGTCGAAGACTGCCCATCTCGTGCTATCTTCTCAAATATTTAGATGACAACCTCCACAATCTTAGCGAATTCCGTCGAAAATAACTTTGCTTGAAGTCATCCTCAGTTGTTGCGATAATATTCCAAAGAAAATTACCGAAGACCAACACTTGTTGATCTTTAAAGCTCACTCGAACTTTGCTTCCGCTTTGCCTGTACGTCGGCGCTTTTGTTGCTTTGAACCTATATGTCGGTGCCTTTTCTGCTTTTGAGCCAATGCTTAGGCGCTTTAAGCTAAGTGAGACGATCTTTATTCAGGTCGATCACTTATTTGCTGTTGTAATCAAACCGACTACTTAATAATGTCAAATTGATCATAGGGGCTAACTGGCGTACCAAGGAACCTGAAACTGTCGTACGAGGTCGAAATCACCTTTCTGAGAGGATTCGATCTCTGTTGCTGCTGAAATATCTCTGGCGCCAAGAATTGGAGTAGGGTCTTCCCTATTCTACTGCACCTGTATTTATTTTTTACTATAGAACTTTGCCAATCTCTTTAATTATATTAGGGTTGACCTAAGGTTTAGCATTGCTTGACTCATCGACTTGACACGACTCAAGGTATAAAACTTGACTCTCTTTGATTGACTGACTCGAGGTTGATTCGACTCAAAGTAAAATGACACATGTGACTCGTGACCCGTGTGTGCATAGTGTTGACTCAATGTGACTCAAAAATGCAAAAAGCAAAAATTTTCCGTCATTTTTGTGGAGGGTACCGACTTTCTCCCGAAAAAGAAAGACGCGAAAAAGAATCGAAGTTTGAAGATGCATGTTTAATGAGCTTAGTCAAATGTCGTTTGATTGATACTATCTCTCAAGGTGCAAGGATTAATCCATCCTAGTCTATCTCAACTGTTGACTCCATGATGAAAGTATTTGGGTAACTTAGGCACGGAGGCTAAGTACTTCATACTTTGTGATGCAATGACGATTATGATTGATGAGTGATGTTGATATGACAAGGCATGCTTCAACGTTGTGTTAAGATTCCATGACAAAGGGTTCCCAAGGGAAGGTATATATTTAGTCATGTATTTGTGCAGTGTGTGATAGTGACACAAAAGCTAGGCCACAAGAGCTAAGTGTGTGGAAAAATATATTAAAAAGAGTCAAATGGTGGTGACTCTTAGGCTAGGTAAGCTAATGATGTAAGGATCAAGCCCCCAAGTCTAGCTCTAAATGAATAGGGATGAGCATAGGATATCCCTTGATATGATCATGGTGTAAGTGTGTGAATGTGAATATGAATGCATTTTTATTACGGCCGCACCTCGATGTGAGGTTGCCTACGTATCCGTTAGGAATCAGGCCGAACGTAGCTCTAGCCGAACCTCGCACAAGTGTGGATACCTCAAAAAGGTCTTTTTAAGGGTTGTAACGTGGTTAGGCTAAAGGTTATAGAAGAAGAAGGAGATAAAGGCTCAAGACCTTAGCTAAGCCCCCAAGGTGTGCAACCTCGCTTTCGAATCTTTATATTTTTATGCTTGAGTTCCTACTCTTTTTTTTTAGCTCTTTATTTTGCTTTAGCATTTATTTCATTTTAATAAGTGTGGGAAATCCCGATCATGCGGTCTATCACTCACTTGGCATTCATGTTTCTCAGGCACGGTACCGAGCACTCGATAAGAGACGCAATCTGAGACGTGTTCTTATCGAAGATATTTTCATATCAAAGACATTGGAACACTTGCCCTTTTGTACACTTTTATTTATTTTTTGCTATTTTTTGCTATTTTAATCTTTTGAATTTTCTCAAGCTTTCTTTAGAATTGCAAAATTTGCACACCATCCCATCCCAAGGATAGATAGATGTAGGTTGAAAAAAGAAAGGTATATCGTTAGACGAGGCTCAAAGTGGTTTATGAAGAAAGGATTGTATAGGTGAAGGGAGATATGATGTGGCTACAAGGGGTGCCTCAAATCATTGGTATACCTTGTGCTTAGTTCGACATGGTTTTTTTTTTTTTTTTTTTGGTTTAATGCAATGCAATGAAATGATCATATATAAGGAAATAAATGCTCATTTTATTAAAAAAAAGAAAAGAGAGAATCTACAAAATTAATCTAAGAGAAAAGAAAAGGTGCCTATGCTAGACTTATTGGGGAAGGAGTAAAATAAAAAGAAATAGAAAAAAGAGGTCACGAAATCTTGTCGTTGAAGCTCGCCTCTTGTCTTGTATTGTTTCCTTTATCATCACTCGCTATTCTTGTTAGATGGAGGCATGGGAAGCTTGTTATTATCAATCAAATGTTGGATAACTTCCTTTAGCTTCCAACAGCTCTCAGTAGCATGACCCCTACCTTGATGGTACTTGCAGTGTTCGTTTGGATTCCAACTAGGCAATCTCTTTTCAGGTGCGGGATCTTGAATAGGTCCAATGGGAGTAACGAGTCCTTTGGCATGGAGTCGATCGAAGGAAGTATCGTAGCTCATCCCAATGGGGGTGAAGTTTTTCCTTAGTTGCTTCTTAGATCCTTGGTTATCCATGGCTAAAACTTCACTGAGATCAAAGGTACTAACACTGTTACTAGAGTGGGCGTTTTTGGAAGAAGAAGGATTGTCGTTCTTCTTTCCTTTCCAGCCACCGTGGTTACTATTGTTAGTAGATTTTTGCTTCGCGAGGTCATCTTCGATTTCAATTCCGATGTCATAAACGGCCTTGAAAGTATTCAGATTGCATTGATATTTTAAGTGCTTTAAATACTTTTCTTGGAGATTCTTGATAAACATCCTCACAGACTCCTTTTCGGTGGGGACCTCAATCATCTTGGTGGAAGTTTCTCTCCATTTATTAAAGAAAGAAGTAAAGCCTTCATTCTCTTTTTGTCTTAGCATCTCAAGTTGTCTATGGTCGGTTTCAACTTGGATATTGCACTTGTACCTATCAACGAAAGCGTTTACTATCGATTCCCAGGTAGAGATTTTCTCTTTGTCAAGGAAGAAGAACCATTGTTGGCAAACGGTTTCAAGAGATAGTGGGAACAGAGAGGGGAAAACCTTCTTATCGATACCCTTAATGTTCATTATAGTGTCGAAAGCTCTTAGATGAAAGTAAGGGTTATCTGTTGCCTTGAATTTAGGGATGTCAGTGGCGTTGAACTTATGCGGAAGAAGTTCCTTGTCCAGTGAGACCCCTTGTGAACTCATACCCTGAAATTTATTGTCACTAGATAGCTTGCGCAAACTTTCTTGTATGAGGTTCATTTGTTGTTGCTTCACGGGATCATTGATCTTGAGTGTGAGTAGCTTCAGTGTCTCAGTCACGTTAGTCAATTGACTCCTAAGTTCATTAACTTCCTCTTGAGTTTCCATTATCTTCTTAGCCTTCCTCTTTGAACGAATCGGTTTATCAAAAAGTGAGACTTGAACAAAGAGGTTGTCCTTAATTAATCGCCCTTCTCTCCTCGACCAAGTACTGTGGAAAAGGAATTTGGGGATATTCATTATTAATTACTTGACTCAAACTTTATTCAACATGCAATGGATGGAAGAAGTGAAGAAATATTGAATAGAATGTGAAGAAAAATGATGTATATGGAGGGATATGAAGAATTAGGAATAGGATGTACCCCCCACTCGAATGACAGAAAGACCGACTCATGCATGAACCTAAGATATGGTCATGGTGATGTATACTCAAAGTGTGTGCTAAGACTAGTGAGTGTAGATGGTACGTTAAGACTCTTGTCATGACCATGTGGCTAGACTATGTGACTAGACTCAAGCAAAGACTAAGTTAAGACTTCACGTATATGCATTAAACTGGACAGAATGTGGTATTTTAGTCATAACTTTTGAAATGTGACTCTGATTTGGATTAAACCAACGCCAAATTAAAGATAAAACTCGGGGCTACAGATCCATAGGTTGTACGACTCGTAGTTCTTCCTAGAACTCCGGCTATGAGCAAAACAAGTTGACGTTTGTGCAGTATACGGGAATAAAAATCCGGGTTGACTTAAAGAAACTATGACTCGATTTTTTATGTTTATTTATTAGCTCAAATTAATTAATTAATTAATTAATTAATTAATAATTAAACAAAGTCCTTTAATCATTAATCAGTTTATTAAGCCTTAACACAAGTCAAACAAACGGTTAGGAAAAATCACATAGAGTATGCACAACAAATAATGCACAATTAGTCAAGTAGGCACAATATGATGCAATGAGTTTGCAACCTAACCAAGGCTCTAGTTCTCTAAAGTTCGGGATATGGTTTAGTCAAAGAGGGTCCGTGGTTAATTGTCCGGATGCACCGCGCGGAAGCCTAACCGTGAAGGGTTGGCTCGAGTGGATGGGACACCGCGAGTTTTAGAAAAAACTCACTTCCATGGTTTGGTGAATTCAACAATCTCGGATGTACCCTTTGTTGCACGGAGCGTTCAATCGGGTAGATGGAGCATGAATTCCCAGAGGGTTATGTTCATATGTAGAACACATATGGGTTTCAGAAAAGTGAGAAAAAATTCAATCAGGAAGTACGATCGAGCAAACAATACGAAAAACCGGTTGAAATTAGAACGCATATTTCTGGCTCGGTATTGAGGGAAATTGGCGCCAGCAATCAGAGACTGGCGCCAGCTTTTAACTGTAGCGCCTGGCGCCAATACTGGCGTCTGGCGCTATGACTAAAATGCTGGCGCCAAGCTCTGGCCCCTGACTCTACTTCCCACATGCCTCAGTAGCTTTCTGTGCTCGATAAAATTTTCCAGTTTTGCACGGTGTTATTTCAGTCCTAGTTGTGAAAGATATTTCTCAAATTTCCTACGTGTAAAATCCTATGTTTTTAACTCATTACGGATGGTCTTTCCAATAAGATCTTTTTTATGCATATGACAATAATGTTAATCAAAATTACGCACATGAAATACTTAGAACGTTTCAAGTCTCATCCACTCATTCTAAATCATTGCCGAAACAAATTCAGGAATTAAAATAGAAATCCTCCCCAGTGGAGTCGCCAAAAACTGTAGGGAATAATTTCAAGCCTTAAATCCCACTAGCTTGAACCCCACTGTGATCATACACTAAAGTACGGTGGCGTCCAAAAGGGAAGAAGATAGAGCAAAAGAGTCGCCAACAAGTTTTAGGAACTTGTAAACCGTTCATAGGATGAAGGTTACACCCCTTAACGATCCAAGAGATCGTCAACTCCATAAGGTCTTGAACCAAATAAGGGTTCGGAGATGAAGGTACAAATCCAACCTAAAAGAGATTAAACCTGCCCTAATAATAGGCCTCTACTTTATTCTGATCGTATTCATGTGCGCTTTTTAATTAACATGCAATCAATAAGATTACTCTAAACCTGTTTATCTATGTTGGTTGAACATTAATGCACAAATAAATCTATTATTGGCGATCACTTGAATTATAATCAAATTAACCATAACAAGATTATTAATTATCGTATTAAGCGTGATTACAAGTACCAATTCCCTTTAAACATGCATAAAGGCGTGATCAAGCAATAAATAATAAATATCAAGCAACATAATAATAAATAATATCATGACAATAATTATAATAACAATCATGAGAATAAACATGAATAATAATAATCATCATAATAATAATCATCATAATAATAATCATCATAATAATAATAATAATAACTATAATGATATTCATAATCATCATAAATTATAATCATAATCATGTTCATGTTAATATTAAAGCATAATAATAGCAAGATCCTAGGCATGATACTAACAAGAATAAATAACAAACCCTAACATGTCACTAAGCAATAAAAATCAAATCTTTAACCCTAACATGATACTAACATGAATAAATATTAGGAAGAACATAGGAAGCATCGTTACAATCATATTTAATATTAAAATTACCCTAGACATGATACTAGGAATATCATAATAACAATATAAACATGATTTCTTCATCATAATATCAATTAAAACCATTAAAGTACTTACTTTGACGCTTTGTACCTCTTTCTAATAACAAAATACACACGTTAGTAACTTCAAGGAAAATAATAATCAAACAATTAAATTAAATAATTGAAATAGAGATTTGGGACCAAACCCTTAGAAATTAAACCTTTTACGTCTAGGGTGAAGGCAACTGCGAATATGGCTAGGTGTTTCTAAGTCTAATGAATGCGGAATTCTGTATGTAAAAGCAAAGTTTAGAGAAAAAAAGAGAGAGATGAATGAATTAAGAGAGAATTAGAGAATTAAAGATTGCGAATGAAAACTGATTGTAGATGAGAATTCCTGAGAATTGGTGAGAATTGGTGAGAATTGGTGCCTGAAAACGGAGTTTTTAATACGTTATTTATAGAGAAAATCAGCCAAAAAGATAAAATAAACAAAACAGATTCTGACGCACAAAAAACAGAGTTGGCGCAAACCCTAGCTAACTGGCGCAAGGCGCGCGACAGGCGCCAATGCCCGGAGTCAGGCGCCATGCCTGTTTTTAACACGTTTTCGAAAATCAGATAAGTTTGCCGTACTGGAGGATAAAATCGTATCTTTTCCTCGAAAATACTTTTTGATTTTAATTAAAACTCTCAAAAGTCAACAAAAGTCAATTTATCAATGCTAATTGAATTTAGAACAAAAAGAACCTTCTAGAAGAATCTAGAAGACTAAAACCACTCCTAATTGCATTAGGAATGATAAATCATATTAGACCCTCACCTAGATCATTGGGTCATATATAAAGCTCAAATCGGGCCCAGTTTAGTAAATTGGCCATAACTTCCTCAATATTCATCGGAATTGGGCTTATAATATATCGTTGGAAAGCACTTGTCAAGCCCCATCCAACTACACTACTATTGGACCCATATCATGGACCAACCAAACTGGATTGGCTGTTTTCTTAAAATAAGTTTTCAACAACAGAGAGAAGAGAAAAGAAATTAAAACTATCCGCAACACTAGACTTTCCACACTTTCGCTTCATTCGATTATGATTCGACGTAAAAGGTACTCATCACTGGGTTTGGTTTTGAGGAGATACAAATGGGTGTCTAAACAAGTTCACAGAGAAAGTTATGTTGGATCTAGTGTTGTTAGCTAAGTACATTAAGGCTCCAATTGCACTCAAGTATGGTACTTCTGGACCCAGAATATTTTCACTTTCTTTTCTGGGTCTAAATGGATCATTTTTCATATTCAAATAACGAACAACCATTGGGAAGTTGATTGGAGTTGCTTTGTCCATGAAGAATCTTTTTAAAACTCTTTCTGTATAGTTTGATTGATGGACAAAAATACCATGACTCAAGTGCTCAATTTGCAGTCCAATGCAAAATTTAATTTTCCCAAGGTCTTTCATCTCAAATTCTTTCATCAAGTATTTTGCAATTTTCTCGAGTTCATTTGGGTTTCCAATGATATTTAAATCATCAACATAAACTGCAATGATAGCAAAACCTGATTGTAATCGCTTTATGAAAACACAAGGACTGACTTGGTTGTTCTTGAATCCTTCTCTCATAAGGTATTCACTGAGATGGTTTTACCACATCCTTCCAGATTGTTTCAATCCATAAAGTAACCTTTTTAGTTTTATGGAAAGCAATTGTCTAGGCTTGTGGTTTTCTGGTAGTTTTATTCCTTTGAGGACTTTCATGTAAATGTCTGTATCGAGTGACCCATATAAATACGCAGTCACTACATCCATTAATCGCATTTGCAGTTCTTTTGTGACTGTCAAACTTACCGGAAATCTTAATGTAGTTGCATCAACTACTAGAGAATATGTTTCTTCACAATCAATCCCTAGAATTTGAGAAAATACTTGGGCTACAAGTCTTGCCTTGTATCTAACTATCTCATTTTTCCCATTACGTTTTCTCACAAATACCCATTTGTATCCAAAGGGTTATGCACCTACTGGTGTAAGGGTTATTTTTCCAAAACTTCTTGTTATTCAAGTGACTTTAACTCATCCAGCATTGCCTCCTTGCACTTTGGCCAATCAATCCTACGTCAACATTCTTATACTGTTCTTGGTTCAACATCATTTTCATCAGACACAATGTCGATTGCGATGGAATTTGCAAATATTTCATCCACGATAACATCTTTCCTATTCCAATGAGTCTTGGTAGAGATATAATTCATTGAAATTTCATTGTTATAGATGTTTTGAACGTCTTTTTCATTCCCCATAGGGTTGTCTTCTTGTTCGTTCCCTTTAAGATTATCATCATTTTCTTTACTTTCATTCACATTTTGTCTTTCTTGACCTTCTGGCGAGGGAACATCTTTAGTCTCATTTTCTATTCCATCCGATCTTTCCAATTTCCTTGGCTTAGAATCTTTTGAACCAAGTGGTCTCCCACGCTTTCTACGTGCTTAAGATTCATTTTCTATGGTGTTATTACCATTTGGGATTTCAATACGTGCAGGGGCGTTTTCTGCTAGTATATGTGATTTTGTCACCTTCTTTGTGTCTACAAATTCATCTGGCAATTAATTTGCAACACCTTGTAAATGAACAATTTTCTTAACTTTCCATTCACACATATTTGTTCATGGGTCTAACATCAACAGTTGTGTTGCATTCCAAATAAGTTCAATTTCTTTCTTACGTGGGTCCACTTTCTCTCCCCTTAAGGCTAGGAATACTATTTCATTAAAGTGACAATCGGCAAATCTAGCCGTAAATAAGTCACCAGTCAATGATTCAAGATATTTAATTATAGAGGGGGATTCAAACCCGACATAAATTCCCATCCTTCTTTGTGAACCCATTTTGTTCGTTGGGGTGGAGCAATGGGAACATATACAGCACAACCAAAGATTTTTAGATGTGAGATACTTGGTTCTCGACCACAAACAAGTTGTAGTGGTGAGAATTTATGATAAGTTGTAGGTCTCAATCTAATTAGCGTTGCTGCATATATTATAACATGTCCCAAAGCAGATGATGGCAATTTTGACCTCATTAATAATGGTCTTGTAATCAATTGGCATCACTTAATTAGTGATTCAGCTAGACCATTTTGTGTATGAACATGAGCTACTGGGTGTTCAACATCAATTCCAATTGACATACAATAATCATTAAATGTTTGAGATGTAAATTCCCCATCATTGTCAAGTCTTATTTTCTTTATTGTATGATCTTGAAATTGTGCTCTTAATTTAATAATTTGGGCAAGTAATTTTGCAAAGGCAACATTTCTACTTGAAAGCAAACTGACATGTGACCATCGTGTAGAAGCATCAATTAAAACCATGAAATATCAAAATGGTCCGCATGCTAGATTAATTGGCCCACATATATCTCCCTGAATTCTTTCCAAGAATTTTGGAGATTCAATAGCGATTTTGTTCATAGATGGCCTTATTATTAATTTGTTAAGTGAACATGCAGAGCGTGTTAAGTCATCTGATCGAGGAATTTTTACATTTCTAATTGAATTGTCCAACTGGATGTGCTATTATTCTTTGCATCATCCTAGTTGCTGGATGCCCCAAACGATCATTCCATAAAATAATCAAATTTTTGTCATCTAACTTCTGGTTAGATGGCATATTGATTTCCATGGGTCGTATGTTTATACGATAAAACTCCAAAGAATATCCTAGCAATTTCTCATATATATGTTTCTTGCTATGTTTTTCTGCCGTGAGACATATATACTATTTTTAATCTGTTGTCATTGTTTCTAGATGATATCCATTTTGGTGTACATCTTTAAAGCTTATGAATTTTCTTCCAGATTTACTCGAATATAATGAATTACTGATTATTAATTTTGTTCCGTTTAAAGCATTATACAAGCCTTTCCAGATCCTTCAACTAATTTAGTTGACCCGGAAATAGTGTTTACATTTTCTTGAAACAACCTTAATTGTGAAAAATATTTTCTATCCTTGAAGATAGTATGTGTTGTTCCGTTGTCCAAAAGGAATTGATATTCGGAACTAATTAACTTCAGGAAGATTCATATCTTCATAAAATAAATTTGAGATTAGTTTAAAATAATATTATACAAAGTTTTATTGATGATGGGGATTAAAAGTACATGACTAGAAATTTAAATTACAGGACATAAAGAAAATACATTAAAACATAATATATGTTACATTAGTAGATGGGAAACCTAAGTATTATTATTTTCTCCAAGGATGAAATCATTTCCAATTTCAGCATTATCCATGAATTAATCAGATACGTCAAGGCTGGGACAAGGAGCATTTTCTTTGTTAACATAATTTGCTTCTGCATTTTTCTCTTTGCCTTTTACATAAGCCTGGTAAAGTTCTACCAAATGTTTGCTCGTACGACAAGTACGTCCCCAACACCCTGTCATGCCACAGTAACATGTGTCTTTCCCTTTCAAAGAAGTTTGTTTATGGCTTCCAGATGACTGCCCCTTCTGTTTTTCAAAATTTTTAAAGTTACTGTTTCTTTGAAAATTGTTTCTATCACGACCATGGCCACGGCTACGATAATTTTCACGGCCTCTTCCACGACCATTGTAATTTCCACGTCCACCTCTTCGTGTAGCATTTGACTCGGGTGGATAAGAATTTGTTGCATTTGCCTCTTAATGAGTGGCCAAAGACCCAGTTGGTTTAAGATTATGATTTTTTAACAAAAGCTCCTATTTTGTTCCACAACAGGCAATACACTCATTAATTCATTAAACTTTTTGAAACCTCTTTCACGATACTATTCTTGCAACAGTATGTTGCTTGCATGAAAGGTAGTGAGTGTTTTTTCAATCATTTATTCATCCGTGACTGGATGATCACAGTATCTCAATATAGATACTATCTCATGCATATTAGAATTATAATCAATTACAGATTTGAAATCCTAGAATTGTAAATTTTTCCAGTCAAATAATGCCTTAGGAAGGAGCACCCTTTTGTGGTGTCACTAGTAGAAAATACGTAATGGAAAGCGGTTCAAACCCCCTAATGGGAAGCGTTTTAGAACCGCCGCATTCCCTTAGGGGCTTGCCAATTGGTCTTTAAAATGGCAAGCGGTTCAGAACCGCTTGCCAATTGTAGTGAAAGGGCAGCGGTTTTGGCGCCAAACCGCCGCCCATTAGGGGTATTAAAAGTAAATTTTATTTTTTATTTTTTTTGGTTTTTTACACTTAAATTGATAAATAATCAAAACATATGTAAAAACATTAATATTTTAATTAATTAATTGTTGATATATTACAATTTCTGATTTTCAACAAAAAAAATTAAATTTACAAAATAATATTACAATTTCTGATTTTCAACGATAAATCAACCACCCCACACCACTAGCCACCACCCTACACCACCAACCAACAGCCACCAGCCACCAACCCATACCACCAACACCACGACCCCCAGCCACTCACCCACCACGACCCCCCACCCAAACCATAACCCCCGCCCACCAAAAAAAACCCTCACCGAAACCACGACCCCACCCAAACCACGACCCCCACCCACCAAAAAAACCCTCACCAAAACCACGACCCCACCCACCAAAACCAGATCCCCACCCAAACCACAACCCCCACCCACGACCCTAACCCCAACCACGACCCCCAACCTGTAGGAGATTATAGGTACTACGCAGCGGAAAAACATGAATCATATTCATATAGTACCTAATCCCAAGATCTAATGCATAACACATAAATAACATATAATCTTACCTTTAAAGCGTGATTCCACGTGCGATCGAGCAAGAACAATGGGAGATAAAGAACCTCAAGTGTGATTCCTCTGCTTAGTCCACAGGCAAAGATTAAGTCCTCCACTAATGCTAGTTAGTTGCAATCGAACACTTCAATTGACTTTCTACGGAGTAGAACGAGCAACGAACAAATCACGAACCACCACGAAGGGAAGGGATAGGCGTGTGGTACAGAGAGATAGAGAGGTTTTGGATACTGGTTGCTTGGTGCACAATTAACTGTTAATTATATTGTATCATACAACCCTAGGCATGGACTTTATTTATAGATCTCATCTCTAAATAAGAGTCCATGACAAAGCCCAAATCCTAACTCTAATCTAACTATACTAGCCCAATCCAATTCATGATTGGTTACTTTTTCATGAGGCCCATAAATGGGCCTCTAACTTGTTTAACCCAATACCTTTGTTGTGTGACCTCATAGGATCCATTCTATTGGGCTTTGGACTATTTGACTAGCCTAAAGATCAATTATCATAGTTTAGCAACAGATAATGACAACCAAAAGAATGAACTTATTATATCCATAATAGTGATCCTTGATATATCTAGTAATTGCACTTATCGAAGACAGAACTCCTTCAATCTCCCACTTGTCTGAGACAAGTGCACAGTATTCAAATTCCTTAAGTCATTGTGTGTTGATTTGATAATATGATTGCATCTCATGTCATGATCATATTAATCTACAAATCTTTTCTTGAAAACTGAGTTAGAATTGCAAAACAAATGATTACTATGTAATCCATTAGAGCACGGCCATGCATTTTTCTGAATTCTCTCTCTTCAAGGGGCCAAGACACATTCCTATTTAATAGGTAGACTCAATACAATATTGTGGCAACCAAAGCTCCCACTCAACTCATGAAGCAACCGGGAAACACCCTTTATAATCCCCAGTTATGGCTGGACGTTTAAGTGTACCACAATTAAATCAATCATTGAATGGAATCAGTGTTCCACTCATGTTAAAGGAATCCACTAATATATCCGGAAGCTCTATACTTGAACTTCAAAGTAGGTTTATAGTTCGATCATGCATCATTCATGCATATCCATGTGATTGACCGAGCTTCACTACGCTCCTATAGCCCAAGAAACATCGTTATCCAATCAATCTTACATCCTAGTCCATTTAAAGAGATCATTTATGTCCACTTTAATGACTCTAGACTAGGAACTGGAATAATGTATGGATTTTGTTCACCTGTGGGGTTTCATTCACCAGGTTATTTAAATAAATTAACCTGATGAGCCCATCAATCCATAATTATTTTGGACATTTTATTTAATCTTGAAACCACGATTAAATAATATTGAAACTTTGTTTCAATTGATAAACATAATTCTGCAAATGAATGTATTACATATGTAACTCGTTTTTCTCCAAAAACAAATACAACTTCTAATTACATTATTTGCCTCAATCCAGTTTCATTAGCATGTTTCTCATGCTTTTGAAATAAAAGGGGTTTAGTAAGTAGAGTTCATGAGACATTCTCATAAACATGAATTTTGCAATTTCTAAATCTTATAATCATTTTCATCTCCATACATTAAGAATTTTCCTTCGTCCTTTCACAAGGAACTTAGAAATTTCTAATTTGTATTCCAACGTTACATTGGACTTCAATTGAAACCTATTATCACTTGTTCTAAAAACACGTGAATCAAATAGACGAGTATAGTCCATGGCATGCATGATGCATCCTTTGCGAATTGCATAAGGATCATCCACTCAAAACCTTAGTTTCATCAACCTTTCTCAAAGTATTGAATCATTAAAAAATGTGCCATGTTACATGGGATTGAAACTCCTTTCAATATAATGTTGAACCTTATAAGAATCTTATCAATATAAGCTTCTTAACCAAACTCAAACATCCATCAAAACCTATCTCTATAGATTTTGAACCCCAAATGTACTCATCATCCTCTTCAAGGTTTTTCATACAAAATGCACTACCCACCACTTGACTCTTCAAGCAATGAATAATTTGCTCTTTATACTAGACCAAGAAGACTTCATAGCTCCCACTAAACATCTTATACACACAAGATCTTTCTTCATTTTACGAGAACATCAAACGATTTGATTTACTCACAAAATTAAGAACATTAACTCCTTGATGCTAACTTCAATCCATTAAGGATCTTTTATGCATTCATAGTATTATTGTTTTTCAAAACCATTATGATTGTATCATATACAAATCTTCTTTCATGAACAATTTCAAGAAAGTGTTTTGAAATCAATCTACCAAATCTCATGAGGTAGTAATCACTAAATTATCTTTAATAGATCTTTGCAACATGACTAATGTAAAGGTTTCATCGTAATCATAGTCATACTATGAATTTGTTGAATTCATTAACAAGTCTTTGCTTAGTTAGAAAACATCTTTCTTTCTTGTCTGTTTTGCTTATAATGGGTCTCACCCAATTAGGAAAATTATTCAAGTGTCATACGCTTGCTTACAGACTTAGAATCTATTTCAGATTTCCTTGTTTTTAAACCACTTGGAGTTATAACTTGTCAAATCATCTTTATTACTTGCATAATCATCATGTTCCAAAATGAATATTTTAGAACTCTTAGTCAATATGAAATCATATTTCTTTGGCTAAGTTTTACATATGCTAGTCATCATTGTGGGTTTTTATGCAACAATTCAAACTCATACAACAACTTTGTTTAGCTTTCAATGAGAAACGGTAATAGAGGATGTGCACTTGGAATGTACTACCTTCGACACATGGTTATTATTCCCATTACACTTAATGAGACCACGCGTTGTCATTTGTAACATGAGGTGAATCATGCTCATATTGTTACTTTGATTCGATTACTTCTCAAATTTCTTCAAGATTTTCGAATTCACTTTTCTTGAAATTTTCAAGGCTCTCAAACTTTTCAAGATTCTTATACTCCCACTTGCCTTTTTAAGGAGGCATATTTAGCATAGGGTGAACCAACCATGGTTTGAGCCATGTTTGTTTGTTGCTTTTCTCGAACTCTTTCGAGATTTATACTACTCCCACTTGACCTTTTGGAACAATTTCCATAAGGGCACCTACTTGAGCAACAAACATTTTGTGCTAAGTATGATTTGTGTAGTAGTACCCCGTGCTCTGTATAGGAATCGAACGTGCATCAAACGATTTAATACATCTCTTATTCCTTGCTTTGTAGAAAGTCTTAATAAGAACTTTTCTTATCCATATCACATATGAAACCTTTGCTACATTTTGATTTGACTTATGTTTCTTTGTTTAGTTTTGTAGCTTATCTTAAAAGTATATCCCTTGAACAATTGTTGGAATATAGGTAATTTTCATCCATTATCAAAATATATCTTATATAGATTGATAGCTCCCTTCATAAACGCTTCACAAGGTTTTTTCGGAGTTTTTCGTAAAACGATTTCACAACTCTTGGATGTTCATCAAGGTCTTGACTTAAATTCAATTATTACGATCATATCGCAATACTTTGAATGTGTTGCAAAGTATATGTCTTGACTTAAATTTTCACAATTACAATCATATTGTAAAGTAATCATTATCTTGTCAAGTTGATACTGAACTTCATACTGAACATTTTGAACTTTTTCAAAATTTTCACTCTTATGCTTCAACTAAGCACAAGTAGTGATCGTATCACAAATGAAGTTTCATTGTCCGTCTCTAGCCTTTAAACCTTTGGTTTTCCTACATCTATATGTATTTGACCTCGAGTTCGCATCATCATTTCTCTAAATGGTGTCTTTTCAAAATTTCAAATTAGAATGATAATTACATATATCAATGGATTCATAACTCAACGATATTGAAAGTCCATTCCTTTGTATCTTCCACATGCAATGTTCATTTTTCATTCGAATTAATTGACATATTAGAGACAATTTATATATATAGAAATGGTTTAATTATTTCTATCATATAGAATTTTAAACCTATTTAGCAATTCAAAACAAATTTTGACTCAATGAAGCATAGAATAACATTTACTCCATGGTTTTTTGAATCTGCAATGCTTAGTCATTACTAACATTGATTAGTATTTCGATAATGGCAAGAATAAATAACATTTATTTATTTCTAGGCAATAACAAGGTAAGGTGAAATATAGGTTCTACATGTAAAGTTGCAACTTTTGCTTCCAGACTTGTAGATTCTACTTGTGAAGTAGCAACATTTGCTTCTAAACTTGTAGATTTATTTCTCCTTTAGTCATTCTTCTTCATTTAGTTCAACCTCATTCTCAATGAGAGAGAACTAAACAAGACATCATATTTCCAAGAAGTAGCAATGTGCTAAATCAATTTCTATAATATACTTTTAAATTGGAACATTTCCATTCTTTTACCTTCTAACTATTATGAGGTAGTTTCTAATCAATTGGAATTGGTCCATTTAATTTGAAACATTTGTCGTTCATAACAACTTTTATCATGTAAGTAGTTCTAGGTTTGAGAAGTATCAACTTGTTTGCATTTCTTGGCCTATAACTTCTTAATGCAATCCTCATATATTCCTAAACCTTTTCCATTTGAGCCACTTAGAACATTTCTCTTGGGTTTAAAATGATACTTTGCTTAACTGCTTTAAGCATATTTCATGATTTTTCTAAGTCTTATTCAATCATTATTCATATTAGAGTTTAATCAACCATTTAACTCTATATAAAATGGATGAAGAATAATGTCATTTGATCAGCTTTTGATCATAGCGTTTTCCAATCACTTTCTTATATTCAATCATATTGAAGATAAGAGATTTTATTGGACTTCTATACTTGTCTTTTAGAGGGTTTGTACCTCCCATCTTATTATATCCCTTGAAACACTTTTCAAAATGAATATGTGTTGGCATTTTACTCAAACATTTTGAATAAAACCAACCTTAGACATGTGACATGTATTTCTAAAACTTGCCTTTTAGAACCATCTTAGCAAAATTGGAATATAGGTTTATGGATTATCTTTTATCCTTTTGAGAACGTTTCTCAACTTCATTTTCAATCGAGGAGATTATATAAAATTAAAATTAGAACGACATGTTACTTAAAAGTAAACGCAAAATTTAATTATGTTTAATAAAAAAATTTAAAGTGCCATAAGCGAATTAAATTAGAAACTTTACAGCATTTATTCAATATTAATTGATCCCTATTGTATTAAATGATTCCAAGACCCTTTATTTGTGTAATAGTTGACCGGACTAAGGCCCTACCATCAAGCATTACATTTTCAAGGTGAATAAACTCTTTACTGATTACAACTCTTTGTAACTCTTGGTTGAATAATTAATCATCACATGTTTAATTATTACCCTTAGCTTCAAGGTTCTAAACCCTTTAGGTAACCTTGTTGAGTATAACCAATCAAAAGCGTAGAACGTGATCTACCCCCACTCCCCAAAGATATAATATGACACCCAGCTGAGACATGACCCATCATAAATATCGAAGGTTTCATCGGGTTTTTTATTGCAAAAGCTACCTCAATATTACGGGGACCTAGATTTATTATGTTTTGATTATTTAGTGAACTCTAACGCATCATCAAGCAACATAAATAAAATCTAACATGCATAATCTACCAATGCATAAACAAGACATAGCATGGTCCCTAATCCTAAGAAAACTAACAAAGTAAATGCTCCCACTTGAACCTTCATGGATCTTATCCACCTTGCTCCTTTGGGCCTTCACTTCATGGGCTTCTTGGATTAACTGCAACCTGTAATTTTACTCTATTCTATCTATTACTTAAATAAAATGAAATAAAATTACAAAAATACTTTATCGGTACGTGGTCCGTACTTAGATTACAAAAAATACATCACGATGCGCATATCGTATTTAGCAAACTACTGGGCCATACTAGTCATTATATAGCAGTAAATAATATCATATATTATAAAGTGCCACATAATAAATCACTCATCGTGCTTTCCTAAACTACAACATCGAATGATCATAATTAAGGAAACATGACATCTAAATATCTCATATTTTAATTAATACAATTAGATAATATCATATATTATTCATGACCATCAATAAAATATAATATATTTTAAATTAGTCATGAGATAGAATCAAATCTTATTTTAATCTTAAAAGATAAATCATATTTATCCTCAAAGATTATCCTAACAAAGTTAGGAAATTCTATCTTAATTACTAGCCAATCACAAAATTTTAAATCAATTATATCAAAAAATTATTATAAGATAATCACATTATTTAAATCAATTATTATCCTTTTGTAATATGCTTAGAATATTCTAACAAATCTTATCCAAAATTAACCACTTTAATTATGGATAAATACCAATTTAACATTTTTAAATATGGATAATATCAAATATAACAACTTTTGAAAGATTTGATTTTATCCCAAATAAAATATTTCATCTAAATAAAACCGATTTTATCTTTCAAAATAAAAGATCATATTTTCAAAATATTTAATCTCATCCAAAATAAATCATATTTATCTTGAAATATTTTTAAAATAAAATAATAATAATAATAATAATTTTAATTTTTTTTTTGAAAAACGTGTACCACCACACCGGCCACCGTGGTTGGCCAACCGAAGCTAGCCACGGTGGCTGGCGGCCAATAGCAGCCACTACCGCAAGGGCAGCAGCGTGGCAGCAGCCGTGCAACGCTTGCACACTGCTGCCCACAGCCACCTTGGACCACCGCCCTCCCCTCCCTCCCTCTTGGATTGCCACCAGGTCGGCAGCCGCCGTGGCTGTGCCACCCAGCCGCGGCTGCCGGCCTCAAAACTATTTTTTTCAATTTAATTAAAATAACATTTATTTTAATTAAATCAAATCAGTCCAAAAAATTAAAATTAAATCAACATTCAATCTTAAAATTAGGGTTCATCATAAAATTAATCCCAATTTAATTTTAACTTTTAAAATTAAATCGAAGATCATACACAAACCATTTTTATGCATAAATCAATCCGATTAAAATTATGAAACATAAAACAAATCGAATTAAATCAAAATCAAGCACAAAAATCACATTTTAGGCTAGGAATTTTCAAAATAATTCGAAATTAGTTTAGTGTTTTCGAAAATTCGAAACTAGGGTTCTAGGATTCAAAATTTTCGAATGGTCTAGGGCTTAATTTGGTCCTCTTCATGGCTATTTTGAGCATAATTAAATCACATTTAATTAATTCCAAAAGTTTAATCACATTAAATATAAAAATTGAACCATAATTAAAGTAATCTCCCTCCTAATTGAATTAAAATTGTGGATCATCAAAGAGTTATAGTCAATATGCGTAAATGCAATAGGCTAACTGATACCACTATAGGAGATTATAGGTACTACGCAGCGGAAAAACATGAATCATATTCATATAGTACCTAATCCCAAGATCTAATTCATAACACATAAAGAACATATAATCGTACCTTTGAAGCGTGATTCCACCTGCGATCGAGCAAGAACAATGGGAGATAAAGAACCTCAAGCGTGATTCCTCTACTTAGTCCACAGGCACAGATTAAGTCCTCCACTAATGCTAATTAGTTGCAATCGAACACTTCAATTGACCTTCTACGGAGTAGAACGAGCAACGAACAAATCACGAACCACCACGAAGGGAAGAGATAGGCGTGTGGTACAGAGAGATAGAGAGGTTTTGGATACTGGTTGCTTGGTGCACAATTAACTGTTAATTGTATTGTATCATACAACTCTAGGCATGGACTTTATTTATAGATCTCATTTCTAAATAAAAGTCCATGACAAAGCCCAAATCTTAACTCTAATCTAACTATACTAGCCCAATCCAATTAATGATTGGTTACTTATTCATGAGGCCCATAAATGGGCCTCTAACTTGCTTAACCCAATACCTTTGTTGTGTGACCTCATAGGATCCTAACTAGTGGGCTTTGGACTATTTAATTAGCCCAAAGATCAATTATCATAGTCTAGTAACAGATAATGACAACCCAAAAGAACGAACTTATTATCTCCATAATAGTGATCCTTGATATATCTAGTAATTGCACTTATCGAAGACAGAACTCCTTCACAACCCACCACGACCCCCACCCACTAAAACCAGACCCCCACTTACCACGAGCCCCACCAAAAATCAAATTAAAATCAAAAATAAAACTAAAATTGAAATTTAAAAAAAAAAAAAAAAAAAAAACAGCTAACCCACCACGACCATCTAACCCACCGATTTTGGCTTGAAATTATGGTTTTAAAGGTCAAATTCGACCATTAAAACTCTAGATCTAGAGTTTTCATGGTCGAATTTGACCTAAAAAACTTGAACACCCACACGAATATGCATGAATTTGCCCAAAATTGTTCGCAATTTTCTCGAAATTATTCGAAATTTGCTTGAAATTATCCTCGAAATTTGATTGGCATTCACATATCTTCTAATATTCCTCCTTGAATGTCCATACTTGTATATAAAAACGTATTTGTTGCCTCATTATAGGTAAAACCCTATGGGATAAAAACCATAGCTAGTGAAAAAGAGTACAACGATATTGTATTATATGCTTATCCTGCGTCTTTTTGTTCTCTCTCTTATCTTGTTTTTTTTTTTTTTTTTTTTTTTTTTTTTTTTTTTTTTTTGGAAGTAAGTTTTTGAGATCACCTGTGTCAAATTTGCATGATATTGTCGCTTTAGCCTAAAAGTCTGCAATATCGTCTCGGCCCAGTAATGAAACTTCTCCATTTTTCAGGCCTAACTTGAGGAACTTGCGACAATCCAACTCAGATATGCTAGACTTTCTTATTGGGCCTAAAAAATTCTTAGGTAAAAGACAATTTCCATCTCTTTATTGATATAATGTTAAATTGTCAATTGTGCACCAAATAAAAACTTAGTAGAGCTTTAATAAGTTAACTCAACTCATTCTTCAAAAAAAAAAAAAAAGAGTTAACTTAACTCTAGAAATTGACATGCAAATGACAGTTATTTGATCTGAAATTATCCAATTTTAACTAAATGCTCTTTTTGTCATGCAACATTTACCCAAGACCCGCTGTGGAAATCTAATAGCTAATGAGGCTACCTAATCCAAAATTCGATTATTTAACCAGTAAGAATGGAACCCCAAGATTCAATTTGATCTAAACAAAGCACATATGGGCTGGACATGAGTCAAACTGAACCCAAAAATATACTCAATCTCTTTTGCATGCATTGCGTGCATAAAGTGCCAAGGCAAAAGGCATGCTAAGCTAGTAAGTTTTATGCCTTTAACATAACGTAAAGTTTTATATGCAGCTGGCCGCACCATACGACCAGCCACAAATTTTGTTTTTTTTTTTTAATTTTTTTTTCTCTCTCTCCTCTCCTCTCCATTTTCTCATCCTTGAAGCAGTGAAGCACCGAATTTCTTGGCACTCCAACCCAGATCACCGTCGTCATTGTTTCTCTCTCCTCTTTTCTTCTCCGATCTATCAATTGTCGTTGTCGTGGGCTAGGGGCTGGTTAGGGAGGTTACGTCGCCGTGGGTTAGGGGTTGATCTGGGTACGGTTATGGGTTCGGTCAGGGTTAGGTGGATGCGTATCGGTCAGGGTTAGGGTTATGGGTTCGGGCAGAAGCGGTTTGGTGGTGGTTTGTTTTGGGCAGAAGCGGTTTGGTGGTGGTTTATTTTGGGCAAAAGCGGTTTGGTGGATGCGAATCGGGGCTAGGTGTGGGTTGTTGGGCGTGGTTGGTGGTGGCGTGATGGTTAGGGTGGGTTTTGGGATCGGATTTGCATGTTGTTTGATAGGTTGGTTGCTGGTGGTTAGTGTGGCGTGGTGGTTCGTTTTGTTGTTTGATAGGTTGGTTGCTGGTGGTTAGGGTGGCGTGGTGGTTCGTTTTGTTGTTTAATAGGTTGGTTGCTGGTGGTTAGGGTGGGTTTTGGGTGTGGGTTCGGGTTCGGGTTAGTGTTAGGTTGGGTGGATCAGGATTAGGGGTTAGTGCTACGGCTGGTTGCGTCGGGCAGTGGGTACGGAAGGTGGTGGTGGTGTAGTGGAGTGGCTTTAAGGTGTTGTAGGTTTTAGGGGTTACTTACTTGGTTAGGGCTTACTAGGTGGGTTACTAAGTCCGGTCAGGGGTTACTAAGAGGGTTACTAGGTCCGGTCAGGGGTTACTAAGGGGGTTACTTGGTCCGATTAGGGGTTACTTAAGGGGTTACTCGGGGGATTACTAGAGGGGTTACTTAAGTGGGGTTACTTGGGGGGGTACTTGACGGGTTACTCTGGGGGTTACTAGAGGGATTACTTAATTGAGGTTACTTGGGGGGTTACTTGAGGGGTTATTTTAAGGGTTAATAGAGGGATTACTTAATTGAGGTTACTTGGGGGGTTACTTGAGGGGTTATTTTAAGGGTTACTTTTGGGGTTACTAATAGGCCAGGGCATCCTGCCGCACCGTGCGGCCAGCCTCACCAGAAACGCGTTGTTGACATAAACTTATTAAATTAATGTCAAAATTTTACAACTATATTAAACTTTCATTTGTATCAAATTTATAGTAAATAGTTAGAAATATCGTATTTACTTTGTTAAAAAAGGTCACAATTTTCGATCCTTTTGTAACTCAAGCCTTAATCATCAATAATCTATAACATAATACTAATACAGACACCAAGAATGACACATATCACTTCCTGGTTTTGATTTTTCCCTCCAAAACTCCCCTCCACTTTTAGCAAAAAAAACCTTTTGGGAAATTTGTAAAATACAACTATAATAATATTCCAAATCTTATATATTATCTTTACATAATATGTATTTATTTTTATTTCATGTTTTTAATTCTTTCGTACACATTTATGGCCTAAAATATAATTCTAACTCTTTTTTAAATATAGAAAAAGTTAGCCACTAGTTCAGGTATTACTCCCTAGACATCTTTCAGTCGGAGTATTATTAAAAAATTTCCCTAAAAGTAATAATAAAAATGGTTTATATAACTGATATTAAATAAATTACTTTAAAATATTACTTTAATTTTTTTTTCAAATACCTCTAATAATTTGTTTCTTAGACTAATGAAGTGTGTCAAATTAATAACGCCACCTGATGTTTGTTAACGATTGTGGTTGTCAAAGGTTATTGTTGACAAAATAACGTGAGGTGCAGGGCACAACTTATAACTTTGAAAAAGCATGAATATAGTTTAGAAATTCAATAAATTGAGGAGCATAGCTTAGAAAAACCCTATATATTTAGGAAAAATGGAAAAGAAAATCTCAACCTTTGCACCTTTTCCTTACAAAAATCCAACCTTCATTTTATTACTCAAAAATCCAACCTTTATACCCCATTTTCTCCAACAGATCCATTACCTATTGATTACCGGTTTTTCTAAGTTATATGCCATGTGTCAGCTATTAATAGGTTAATTATTTTTTTAATTATTAAAAAACAAAAATTATTAAAAGAAAAAGGAAAAAAAACAGAGACCCCTTTTCCACCACCAGCACCTTCCCCTGCCACCACCACCAGCACCTTTCCCCTGCCACCACTCACTCTCCCCCTCCCTCCCCTGCGCACCCACCGCCCACCGGAACCCAACGCACACCACCACCACCTTCCCCTGCCACCAAAATACACGCTCAGCCACCAACACACACGCCCAGCCACCAACAAAAACGCCCAGCCCCGCAACTCCAAACCGCCTAGCCACCAATAACAATCACGCCCAGCCACACTAGCCCATACGCATTTCTTCCCCCTGCAAAACCCACACGCATAACCTCCACCAACTTCCAGCCAACACCGTTGCCTCCGCAATTCCCCTGCGCCACTCCATTACACGCACAACAACCACAATTGCAGCGGAAACTAGTCAAAGCCCCTGTTCAACCCCCCAAAATCGCACAATTATCACCTACCCCTCCATAAGTGGTTTCAAAGGAGGAAGTGGTGCTGCGTGGTGCGGTGGTGATGGGATGAGTTCGTTGAGTGGTGGAGGTTGGGGTTTTGGGTTGGGTGAGGCCGGGTTGATCCATGGAGGAGGAGGTGAGAGTGAGATAGAGAGGGAGAATGAGAGTCAGGGACGGGAGGAGAGGAGAGGAGACATGGAATGAAACGACGGTGATGAGTGGTGGCGGCGGAGGTGGGGTTGGTGGTTTCAGTGTTTGAGGAGAGAGGAGAGGGAAAGAAGGGGAGTGAGAAGGGAAAATGAGAGAATAATTAAAAATATATATATATATATTTTTTAACCTGTTTATCAGGTCACAGGTAAAATGGATCTATTGGAGAAGATGGGGTATAAAGGTTTGAGAAATAATATGAAGGTTGGATTTTTGTAAGGAAAAAGTGCAAAGGTTGGATTTTTCTATTTTTCCATATATTTATTAATAACCTTTGAACTAATAAAGTAATTCCTATGTTTTAGCATCAATATGTCCTTCAAAGTGAGAGTATTATATACCAAATTAAGCTTAAAAATTAAATATGACTGTGTGGGTGGGGGAAGCAAAAAGTTGAACCACAACAACTAATTTTCCTTTCTGATATCTCTAATGATGAAAAAGGTACTTTCGGTAATGTAACAAAAAGATTGTGATAGTACCCTAAAATCAATCTCTACTTTTAATCAATAAATTAAACTTTTACTTTTTGTTCATATTATTACTATGTTACTGCAGATCAAATTCTCTTTAACTGTTACTAGGGACAACATATGATTAATCTTCTTTAACATAATTACTACATTGATAATTATTATGATTAAGGGGAAATAAAGTAAGTAAAGACAAGCATGAAAAATTGTCTGAATGGGGATAAATAATTTACATGATCATATAACATTAATCTTGTGAAAATTTGATTAAATAAAATAATGCAGTTTCAAATAATTTAGGACTTGTATTTTTTTTCCTATAAAGAAATTAAGGGTTTCTTTCATAAAGCTAAGATTGTTGAATATATCTTGTATTGTTGTACATCTTTCGCACACATCACTGAAATATGCAACCTTTTCAGAGAGACGGTCAAACGATTTGTTGTACCAATGAACTTTATAATCTGGTAAACAAATATATTCAAAAATTTGACAACTATTACGATCCCAAATAAATCTACCAATGAACTTTATAATCTGGTAAAAGATTTTACCATTTTGATAAACCCTTACACACAAAAAAAACCCTAAACAAAAATAAATAACTAATGGTTTGTTTGGCATCACCATAGTCGTTTTCTATTTTTGTTTCAACAAAATCATATGATATGCGTCGTATAATGATTAAAAAAATTACTAAAAGTTATTAAATCAATGATAATAATTTTGAAAGATTGACAACAAAAAAGTGGAAGTACCTTTTTCTTGTTTCCTGTTTTTGGTTTTTAGTTTTCAAATAAACAGAAATAGAATGAAAACAAATTATGATGTCATATATACAAAAGTAACAAAAATCAACGATTTCACCATAGAGTGACATTTGACCATAGGGAGACAAGCGAACATCTATACTATGTTTGTAGATAAATTAACACCTAATTTGCAAAACTAAAGAAAGACAAGGAAAAAGGGTCGAAAATAATCTAAGGCCTCGTTTGTTTTAGCTTACCAAAATAATATTCAGTACATATAATTTCAATTATGTAAAAATAAGTTTATTTTTTGGAAAAAATATTTAATTCAGTAAAAATCCAGTAACTTTAAAGAAGAATTCAGCCGTAAAAATAATTCAAATTCAGTAAAATTAATTTTAGTTCTATAAAATTAATTTTAGTTTAGCAAAAATAATTTTATTCCTGATCTAATAATTTTATTTCAGCAAAAATAAAGTAAAGTGAACAAGGCCTAATTTCTGACCAAAACGACCAATAATTAGAAAATTCTAGAAAAGAGAAAAAGGAGGGGTGGAGTTTCTTAGGTTTTAATAATCAAAAGTATATCTAAAACCACATACTATGAAAAAAATCATGGTAGAACTCATAGTTGAATAACTCAATAAAATGTTGCAAAAGCTGCTTGGGATCCATATACTCACTTACTAATACTGATAAGAACATTAGGTTTTTTTTTTTTTTAATTTTTATTTATTTACTTATTTATTTATTTATTTATTTGAAAGGAAGAACATTGGTAATATTGATACTCCCTTTATTTAATTTATTTTAATCTTTCTGTTTACCATTTATTAGGTTCATTTCGTACTATCGAGGATTAGGATAATGATATAAAATTATCAACTCCTACACATAATATTTAATTATCTTGTATAATTTGCAATCAAGAATTATGATATTGAGATAGAATTATTCGGTACAGTATTAACTCTAATAGAAAAATGAATGAATTTAGAGGACTATTTTTGGTGAACTCAGCTCGCTATGGTTGAACTTTGTTCCTCCCAAACAAAAGTCAAGTAATTCAGTACACATTTCCTTGTTTTCTTTTACATTATCTCTTTTTTTCACATGCACTTGTCAATAAATAAATTTTTCAATAAATAAAAATTATAAAATCTTGATGTTATAAAAGCATTAATTTAGACAAATCTAACAAGATTCATATTTATTTATTTATTTACTCTTAACTATAAATAATCAAGGATACTCTAAATATATATGAGAAAAGTCAAAAATTTTAAACATTGCATTTATAAATAAACAGATCGTAATAAATTATTTCACTTCAATAATAGACATCAACATTAGCCCTATGTTGGCACATTAGTTTTGTCAAAAAAAAAAAAAAAAATTGTTGGCACACTATTGGTTTGTCTTCATACATTAATACAAAAACTAATTGTTAATTTACACATGGCTAGTTGTTTAGGCTAAAGATCAAAGGGACACATCTAGCTTTACTTATTAAAAATTGCAAACGTTTTACGAAATATGTAAAATGATAAAGGAATGAATAATTTGTAGGATTATTAATATATATATATATATATATATATATATATATATATATAGTATATATTATTAAAGTAAAGAATAAAGTAACGCAAACACTCTTTTACATTGATATAATATATTTTTCATTTGACTTTGTATTGATTTTATACTCCTTTCATTTCAATTGCTTTATTTATTTATTGCATCAATTGAGATCAAGGGAATAAAGAAACAAAGTTAAAAGTGTTTCTCTTTTTTTCTTTTTTTACTTTTTAAGCAAGAAACAAAAAGTTGCTTGTGTAAAGATGTGTAATATAGTGGTGGGATTAGGGCTGTTGATAAATGATCGAGGTTTTTTTGTCATAAAGAAACAAAATATACTTGTTCCGGTTTTTCTACGTACTTAATACTTCCTCTATTTATTTTTATTCGACCTATTTTGACTTTTACACTATTCATCACCACTCCTTCTTTGATCGTTGTTTATAAATAATATATATAAAAAATATATATTCATGTGAGATCTTTTTGAATTCGCCTTAATAAGTACTATCATAATATATAACTTTTATAATTTTAACTTATGGAGAATTAAACTTATTTATCGTTAAATTTTGCATTGACAAGCGTAATCAAATAAACAGGTCAAGTAAAAAAGGACAGAGCAAGTATGTTTTATTTATTACAATTGTTTGTGCATAACTTCAATATAACTTCAAATGTCCATAGTAATAATTTTTACAACTACACCCTCCGTTTTTTTAATGCATCACTTGAAATTTTAGATGCATTATTATATGTTTTCTTTGTCCTAATTATTAAACTAATATATAATTACCAATATGATCATGCCATAGTTGATGTCTACTTTTATAATATAATTCTTTTCATATGATTTATTTCTATATCTAATTAAAGATATTGATGGTAAAAATTGTGTCTTGGTAAAGTTAAAAACTCGAGTGAAGAATTTAAAAAAACAAAGAGAGTAGATATTATATAAATATTTTTTGAGATGATAATTCTAATAAAATTAAACCTCACATGAATATGTTTTACGTCACATATAATTCAAAAAAGATGTTCAAAGGAGGAGATGTCAGATTGAATAGTAGTATAAAAGTCAACATAAGTTAAGTAAAAAAACAACGAATGAAGTATAAAAGAAGATCAATGCAACACCTCGCTAAAAGGGAAATAATAAGGGTTTGTTTGTCTCATCTTAATTTAGTTTATTTAATTTTGATGTACTTATTTCATTTTTTTAAAAGAAATTTTAGACAAGTTAAAAAAAAAAAGAATAAAATAACTTTTGATGCACTCATAAATAAGTTCAAAATTTTCAAATAAAAATAAGTTTGCATAAAGATAGATTCAAATAAAAAAGTTCAAATGATATTATTTAAAATAATATAAGCTTAAATAATACTACCTCTATTTTTTTAGTTACAACACTTTTCTTTTCACGTTTGCCGATTTATGATTTCAATTGTTAATATATTTTAACTACGAATATGTGAAAAATTATAAACATTTGATATTAAAATAGTACAAAACGAGACGAATCTTACAGCATCCCACATGACTATAGTTGTGCTTAAATATAAATCATCAAATTTAGAGAAAGTGAGCTACATAAATAGTGTAAAAGTCAAACTATTACAACTATAAGGTAACGGAAAATATAATTTTGGATAAAATAAGATGAATCAAACAGACATAAGATTAATAACAAAAATTTAAAACTACTTTTTTGCTTATTTATTCAAATCAAAGATTAATGAGTTTAGGTCACATTTGTACTGCTGATTTTGGAATTGACAAGCTGGATTCAATTGCCTGCATAAAAGACACACAATGGTTGGCATGCTCACTATTTCGCAAAATTAATCATTTTATGTAATCATATTTTGCTAATAATTAGCCAATTTAATTTCTGTTTGAGTCTTTTGATGGCCATGCAACATGCACGGGGTCATTTTGTATCTAATTTCTGTCCTGGAAGTTGGCCCGACAAATGGATCTCTATGATAAATTAAGTTGTACCTTGTGCTATTATGCCACTACATTTCAAAATTATGGCAAGAAATTTTGTTCCTAGATAGCAATGACAAGAATATAAATTTTTATTTTTTGTTGATGATTGTTATTTATTATGCTAGTGTTGGATATATATAATGCAAACGACCTCGAAATTCGTTTGTAATAACTATTTTTATTTCAGAAAAAGGATTTTGTTGGATATAAGAGACTTTTCTCTTAGTTAAATCTAAATGATGAAAAAGGATGGAAAATAATTGCACCGTATATTAATACTTCACTAAGGGTGTCCATTGTTAGCTTAAAATCCAAAATTCAGAACAAAATGGATTAATAGTTTATTAGAATCGAATAGGATTTGGTAAACACAAATTCTTGATTAATTAAGGCGTACTTTTATATTCCATTAATAATGTAAAAATGGATGAAATTCATTCTAAAACTATTTAAAGTTACCCTTATAAACTATAGAAGTTATCATTTGTTAATGAAAAATTCTACCTTTAACAAACACTTATAATGTATTAGATTAATCATATTAGTCTTCATAGTATATATTCGTTAGAAATTACACATTAAAATACAATCAAACTCGTTACAAATTAAAAATTACCCTTAAACGAATTTACTTTACCATAAAAATTGTTAAATTTACCTTTAAATTGACCATCTTATAATCAGTGGCGGAATTAAGGGGTGGCGGGTGTAATACCCTAAACTTTTCTATTTTAAGTTTCGGGGACGAAACTTGTTTTAAGGAGGGTATATTGTAATACCCGAATATTTTATGATTTTATATTATATATTTTATTAAAAAAATAGTTATTTTTATTTATTAAATAACTTTTCTAATCTCATATTTTTATTTTAGAGTTCGAAAAGTTTTAAAACTCTATTATAATTTAAATATAACTCTTTATTTTAAAGCATAAATAAACTACTTTAACCCTATTATTTATTTGTACAACCGTAAGTTTTGGTATAAAAATTCTTTTTTCATGGGCTTATATCTAGCAGTAGCCATAATTGCCATGAATTCCTATAATATGTATTATCTTCATGATAACTCTTGATTAAATCCATTATTATCACTTTTCCCCAAATGTAAAAGTTTTGTGCGTGAGATTTAATTGTGATGGTGGAGTACTTGTGCGTGACTGCGTGAGTTGTTAATCGTGAATCGGTGGAGTATGGTGCTTTATATTGCTTAATTGTTTTCAGAAGGTAATCACACGAACCTATTTGGGAGATGTTTGTATTATAGCATATGTAATCACACTACCTTAATTAATTTTTTGACTTGTTTGATTATAAATTGTTAGTATTAATTATACTCCGTATTGTTATGTGTAAATTTTATAATTTGTGAATTATATACGATCATGATTTATATGTATATAATTAGTGTGTGGTATTATATCATTCTAATTGTCGTATTATTTTTGTCGCATTGATTGATTGTATTATTTCTAGGGTTTTAATGTTGTTGTTATAGGGAGCATTGTTTTATTGAGGTTTTAGGGTTATTAATGCAGAGTATTATTTTTGGGTTGAGATATGATTATATTTGGGTTATTAGTATGTGTTTTAGAAGTTGAGATATTATGAATCGAATTGTTATTTTATTTAGGAACATGTGCCAATATTGAGATATTATAAATTAATTTGTGAATGGTTATTTGATGAATGTGTGAGATCAAAAGGTTGAGAATTATTATTTTGTTATTGGTTTGAGGCTCGGCGTTATAGACCTTAGTCCTTGACATGTTGGTAATGAGATAATGATCATAAGTTAAGAATGAAGTACAATCTTTATTAATTATTTTTCTATGGTCCCCTACAGTGGGAATTGGCCCGTATGTGGTCTGGTTTAAGGTGTTTTCTAGTTATTGGGAGTATTCAAGTTTTTATACTTGTTGGTTTTATTCGAATTACCCATGTCCAAGGTTAGGTATAGAACAATGAGCATGGCACACTTATAGGATATATTGAGTAAAGGTTCGTATTATTATTCGAGGTTGAGTTGTTAAAGGTTATTTTCAGAGTACAATGTGTAATGTAGTTTCGAACTACATTGTTTAATTGAGCTAGTTTGGTCTATTATTCAATTATACTCTATATTCTGATATGTGGTGATTACTCAGCTTTTTGCTGACGTGTGTGTTGTTTTATTGTGCTATTTGTATTTGCGGCCATGTCTTTTTCTTATGGTGGCCCTGCGACGATCTATTTTGGAATTTTTCCTTAATGGTGAGCAGTCAAGATTTTCTAAGCAGGTTTATCAAGTGACCGTAGCTAAGGAGCTCAAGTGTTTCGATTAGTTTGTTATAACGAGTTTATAAAGTTGTACAAATAGCTCACTTAGAGTTATTGGGTTGTAATTATTGGAATTTTTGTAAGCCTTAACACTTGACAGATTGTTGAGTGTGGCGGTAATACCTCTGATTTAGGTGTATGCTTCCGCAATTTTATTTAAAGGTTGTTTATTTTTCCTTTAATTCTTATTTATTTTCAGTTAGTAAATCGGGAGTGTTACAGCGGGAATACAGTAGCCATGGCCACCCTTGTAAATGATAAAATCTACTCCGTATTACTTTGTATTTGTTAAATAATATGTTGTGGTGAACTTGGCAAAGTTGGTCTACTTTGGGGTTTAAATAGTTTAGAACCTTTTTGCCCAGTAGTGTTTGATACTCGCAAAGAACATTTTATATTATTGTTTTCTTTGGATTTAAACAAAACATTAATCCGTTTTGTCCTCGTGTTCGTATCTATCTTTTTTAATTTTTGTTTTCAAATTTAAAACTATGGTCTCTTCTATATACATTTTATGGTTCCATTACAACTTATAATATTATTAATGTAATTTCGTCTTATACAAAACTTATTGTTTAATGAATTATGTGAATCAACTAATTGAATTATATATATAAAATTAAATTTAATTAAATTGGATTAACTAGGTTTAAGTAAATATCGAAAATGAAATAAACACCCCTAATTCTCATTTAGGACAAACTCCTTAGCATTCTCTCAAATTGCTTGTCTAGTAGTGTTGATAAGAGGGCTATATCATATTTCCATCTCATCCGTCCATCCAATTGTACCATCCATCCAACCGTTACGCAACAAATAAGGTGGTGAGCAAAGTAGAAGAGAGTATAGTAGGTCCCCTTTTGTATCCATTTTTGGTAAAGACAAAATCCTTACACAATTGCACAACACAAATGGCCCACACATGAACTCATACTTACACAATACACAGTAATAGTGTTAATACCATATCATCAACTAGCAGTATTCAAGTGGACGTCAAAAAAGTCGAAAACTTTAATCAAACAACTTCAGTTCATGTAAGATCAAGGACAACAACAAATCTTAATCTAGCAAACTAGTACTTACCTATATTTATGGTGGATTGTTAACAAAGGTCTCATACTCTCATATATGTGCAACATATGTACTAGTAATATATACGGACGTATGGTGGATTGTTTACCTTAAATCACTCAAAATAAATAATCGACTATAAATTTTTTTATAAATCAAAAATTTAATCTTATGGTTGAAGTTTAGGATCGGTTTATATACTCTATCGCGCATCCTCGCATAAGATCGAGTCCATTGGGCTTAAAGAGTGGATGTAATATGGGCCCCATTTCTCTATCGGTTTCAGGAGATCCTGAGATCAATTCTCACCATGCCCTTTGTGGCTCTCTAAAAAAAATATATATTAGTTATTTAATTGTTTTGATAATAATTATGTCTTTGTTTTCATTATATTATAAATTATATTCAAAGGACATGTTTATAATCCTTATATAATTAGTCAATAGTTGTTCCATAAATAATTTATTCAAAGGTTTAATGAAAACTATTATAAATAAATAAATAATAAATAAAGAATGAATCTAGTTATTCACAGTATAACCCGGAACCGCTTGAGCCACACATTAATTATACTCTTAAAGAAGGGTGGATGAGATTCGAACTCGTGGTCTTTGTAACACGTTAGCTCTTTACACCATTTTAGTGGACCAATTCAACCAAACTTAAACTTAAGATTGAAGTCCAATATTGATTTATATACTCTAGCTATCAAATATGTTATTATTGCCTCTATTAATTTTATAAGTTTTAATTGGAATTTTTAACTAATTCATGAAATATATTTATTTGACAATTTTATTTTCTACACTTCAAACCATAATTACGTGAATTCATGCGAGCTAGAATATGTACACTACAAGAAATAACATATTTTGCGACAGCCAAAATCTGTCACCAAAAAATAGCAAAAATTGTCGCAAAAAATAGTTGCGACATTCAATTGTCGTAACCCGTTTGTTGTAATCGTCGTAAACATTTTAATTTTGCGACAGTTTGACTGTCGCAAACTTTTTTTACGACGGTTTTACTAATTTTAACGACAGTTTCATTTTTGTCTCTATAATTAATCCGCAACAACTTAAAACCGTCACAAATTACGACGGCCATGAAAATTTTCGCAAAAACCAACTTTATCGACACTAGCCGTTGCAAAAAAACCGTCACAAAAAAATTTTTAAAAATTAAAAAAAAAACGAAATACCCTAACCCAGCCATATCATCCCTCCTTTAACCCTTTCATCCACAGTAGCCCAACCTCACAAGCCGTAACCACCACCAACCACCATCACAAACCACCTATCGCCGCCACACACTTTCCACCAACACCCAAAACCACCAAATGAAACCCAGAAAACACATAAACACCCACAAACAACCCTAAATCTGAAATTAAACCAAAAAAATAAAAAAAATCCAACAACTCCTCCTTACCAGTTAACACCACCACCAACAAGTCGACAACCCTCTAACCTTGCACAAAAGAAATAAAAAGATCTAAAAATTAAACCCCAACAAACTAAAAGTCAAGAAAACCCAACATAATAAAGAAAGGTGAATGAAAATATAAAACAAAAATACATATATATATAACATCAAACAAGAAATACAAATATATATCAAATAATCAAAAACCAAGAAAAATTCAAACAAAAATTAAAGTTAATGAAATAACATAAATTATCAAAAAATAGTATAAAATTCAAACAAAAATGCCACAAAAAATCAAACGAAAATAAACAACAAGGTCAAACAAGTTAAACAAAGTTAATGAAATAACATAAATTATCAAAAAATAGTATAAAATTCAAACAAAAATGCCACAAAAAATCAAACGAAAATAAACAACAAGGTCAAACAAGTTAAACAAAAATAAAACGAAGATGAACAAAACTAATTAACATACCTTCAAAAATTTCCTCTTCTTTGGGTTTTAAGGGTCAAATTCGACCATATAAACTCTAGATTTTGAATTTTATGGTCAAATTTGACTCGACATCACGAAATTGAACCTCAATACATGAATTTTGCTAGCCACCTTCGTCATTTTTATAAACGAGAAAGAGTGGAAAGAAGGAAAACGAGAAAGAGAAGAAAGAAGGATGATGAGAGAAGAAAGAAGAAGGACGAGAATGAGAGAGGAGAAAGAAAAAGAGATCAGGAAAGAGAGGAGGAGAAGAGGGGAAATAAATCTGAGAAAGAAAGAAGAGAGGAACTAAGGGAAGGTGGATCGGAGAAGAGGAGAGCAAAACAGAGAAAAAGAGAGGGGAGGAGAGGAGAGAGAAACTGAGGGAAATAGAGAGGAGAAAGAATCAGATGTGATGAAACGGCGGAAGAGGGTTTAGGGTTTGGTGTGGGCTTGTTAAATTGGGTATTCAAATACCATTATTTAAAATTTAAATAAAAATCAACTCTATGACAGCCATAAGCTGTCGCAAATTGCGATAGTTTTGAAAACCATCGTAAGTTGCGACAGTATATAGTTGTCGTAAATATTTTTACATATATATTTTTAGTATCTATTGCGACAGTTTATTGGCTAAAAATTGTCGTAACTCAACGACAATTTAAAAGATCGTCGTAATATTACAACAGTTACAAAAACCATCGTAGAATTAAAATATTACAGCAGTATTTTTAGCTGTCGTAGAAAAACTGTCCTTATTTGCCCGGATTCTAGTAGTGGATATTTTTGTTAGATATTTTGACAGCCAAATTGTAATTGAAAACGATGCAAAAGGCAAATATAAGACAAATAAAAACAACAACAAGAATATTTGAACTTCTTCTATTCCACAAATATTGCAACAAGAATGAAATTATGCATTTTAAAAACATATTTATATGTTTAATATTTTTAATTATATAAGACTAAAAATTATATAAAGTTTATATCATGAAAGTATTTTCTAAAACGAATCTAACAAGACCCCACATGATTACAGTTTACTTTACGTATAAATCATAATATGTGGTCAAACAAGCGTGATGAATAGTGTAAAAGTCCAGTTGTTGCAATATTACTAGAACGGAAGAAGTATATGTTTTCATCTTTAAAAACTCTATCAAATAAGTACTTTTCGTTCACACACTTTATTATACACTAGTATGTACCCTGGATGGCTCGGGCTCCCTATTGTAATACCCCTCATAATAGCTTTAAAGAGATTTAATATACTACTAATACTAACAAGATGCATCTTTCGTTTAGGGAGCTCATATGCTAAGATAGTTCTCAGTTAAGCATGCTTGGTTGGGATGGGTGACCTCTTGGGATGTTTTCCCACGGTGTGCATGCGTGAGGACATAACATGCCAGAAGGACTTGTGTTCGTCTGCGAGGACAACTGTTGATCCTTGATTCGCATTTTGTGACAGTAGGCCCTCCCTAATTTGTTTGGGGTCGGGAGTGTTATAGCTACTTCCCTCCATAATATTTATATTCTTATGTTTTTAAAAATCCTTACATTAATTGGCTACTTATAAAATAATTACAATGACTAATTATTTTCTCAAAGGCATTATCACTAATGTCTAAATTTATCCACGTTAATTTGAAACATTATTTGCATTAAATGGTCATAATCAGATGAGTAATATAATTTTATGTTCCAATGATATTTAATAATTTGAGTATTCCTAGTCGCTATTCAAACGCTCAGTTTGAAAGTAAGTCTTCGGCTCCTAGAGTCTTAGGATTTTATTTTTGTAAAAAAATTGCATATTGGTGGCAATGTCCGATTTGTTAATTGAATTTTTAAATAAATTTTTTATCTATACGCCAAATTCTAAAACACATCATTGATATAAACATTGTTATGTATGTAAGAGGTGTATATCCCTTTGGATTTGGGATATTTTGACGTAGAGAATATATCATAGAAACATACATTATATATATGAGAAAAAATTTTATGTTATTCGAATTTTCTACTCATGAAATAATAATCATTTAACAATCAAACTTGTGAAATAAAAAATATAGTACCAACGATCATAAAGTTATGGGTTATAATTTTTAAAGTATATCATCATAAATGGATTTATTTTGAAATACTTTTTAACATAAATAATATGATATAAAAATAACAAATTATTAAGATAATAATTATTGAAAGTTATAATTTCATTTTTTTTTAAAAGGGTTATAGTTTAATTTGTACACATTAAATATTGATATTTTATCGAAATAAAGCTCTAAATAAGCAATTTTATCCTCAAATTTATCCAAATTTTATTGAAAATAAAACTCTAAACTAAATATTTATCTTAAAAAATCTATCTAAATACGTGCCATACTAATGATTATATGTTGCCTAAGCAGCACAACAATTGTCAAAAAGTTAAAACGCCAAGTGTTGTTGTCTCTTAATCTGACTAAAAGTTTAGTTTTATATATTATTTACTAGTTTAATGCCCGGGTGATGCGTTGATGGTTCATAAAATTTTAGTATAAACCCTTTGGCTTGAATATTAAATATGGTCATATAATCCTTTTTAAATGTAGGATATTTAGACATACGATATCATATTGTTTATTTATATAATAGTATACTTTTAAAAAATATATATTTAATTTATCAAAAAGGATTTTTAAATAGTATAAAATAAGATATCTATGTCGTTATGGAACTAAAATTATTTTTATTGAACTTAAATTATTTTTCTGAAATGAAAATATTTTTACCAAACTAAATTTATTTTTACGGATTAAAACTGATTTTTACTAATTCTCTTTTAATTTTTAAAATAAATATATTATAAATAGATCTTATTTTTAAAAAAAAAATTAAAATGAATTCTATGATGGAAATAGAACTGTGTTATTGTAGGGAATATTTCAAGCGTTAAAACCTAGCTTGAACCCCACTGTGATCATACACTAAAGTACGGTGGCGTCCAAAGGGAAAGAAGATAGAGCAAAAGAGTCGCCAACAAGTTTTAGGAACTTGTGAACCGTTCACGAGGTGAAGGTTATACCCCTTAACGATCCAGGAGATCGTCAACTCCATAAGGTCTTGAACCAAATAGGGTTCGGGGATGAAGGTACAAATCTAACCTAAAAGAGATTGAACCTGCCCTAATAATGGGCCTCTACTTTATTCTGATCGTATTCATGTGCGCTTTCTGACTAACATGCAATCAATATGATTAACCCTAAACCTATTTAATCTATGTTGGTTGAATATTAATGCACAAATAAAAATATTATTTGCGATCACTTGAATTAAAATCATAATTAACCCTAAACAAGATTATTAATTATCTTATTAAGCGTGATTACAAGTACAAATTCCCTTTAAACATGCATAAAAGGCGTGATCAAGCAATAAAAAATAATAAGTATCAAGCAACATAATAATAATCATAAAAATCATAACTATAACAATTATAATCATAAAAATAATCATGTTAATAATAAAGCATAATAATAGCAAGATCCTAGGCATGATACTAACAAGATTAATAACAAACCCTAGCATGTCACTAAACAATAAAAATCAAAGCTTTAACCCTAACATGATACTAACATGCTATTAGGAAAGAATATAGGAAGCATCATAACAATCATACTTAGTATTAAATTTACCCTAGACAAGATACTAGGAATATCATAAAAATAACCTAAGCATGAACTCTATATCATAATATCAATAAAAACCATTAAAGTACTTACTTTGATGCCTCGTACCTCTTTCTAATAACAAAATACACACGTTAGTAACTTCAAGGAAAATAATAATTAAAACAATTAAGTTAAATAATGGAAAGAGAGATTTGGGACCAAACCTTCAAAAATTAAAACCTTTCACGTCTAGGGTGAAGGCAACTTCGAATATGGCTAGGTGTATCTAAATCTAATGAATGCGGAATTTTTATATTTGAGAGAAGGCTGGTTTAGAAAAGAGAGAGAGAGTAATCAAGAAAATCTTGATGAGAGTTGGTGAATGAAAACGAAGTTTTTACGACATTATTTATAGAGAAAATCAGCCAAAAAGATAAAACATCAAAACAGAGTTCTGACGCAAAAAGCCAGATTAGCGCCAAACGCTGACCTTAGCGCCTGTTAGCGCCAGGCGCTAAGGCTAGCGCCAGGGGCCAAGCGTAGCGTCTGGCGCTACAGCTGGCGTTTGGCGCTGACTCAGAAATTCACGCGTTTTCTTAAAATCAGATAGAAATTGTCGTACAGGAGGATAAAATCGTATTTTCCTCAAAAACGTTATTTGATCTTAATTAAAACTCTGAAAAGTCAACAAAAATCAATTTATCAATGCTAATTGAATTAGGAATGAAAAGAACCTTCTAGAAGAATCTAGAAGACTAAAAGCATTCCTAATTGCATTAGGAATGATAAATCCATATTAGGCCCTCCTCTAGATCATTGGGCCGCATATAAGGCTCAAACCGGGCCCAGTTCAGTAAATTGGCCATAACTTCCTCAATATTCATCGGAATTGGGCTCATAATATATCGTTGGAAAGCTCTTTCCAAGCCCCATCCAACTACACTATTATTGGACCCATATCATTGACCAACCAAACTGGATTGGATGTTTTCTTAAAATAGGTTTTCAAAAACAGAGAGAAGAGAAAAGAAATTAAAACTTTCCGCAACACTAAACTTTCCACACTTTCACTTCATTAGATTATGATTCGACGTGAAAGATACTCATCACTGGGTTTGGTTTTGGGGAGACACAAATGGGTGTCTACAGTTATAGGATATTTATTAAAATTTATAATTAATTTTGTATATATGAAATATTAGAAGTATATCGATAATAAAACTCTACACAACAATAATATCTAAAAAAATATATCAAAAACTCACTTACTTAGAATATGTATGTGTTACAATAAAACCTATTTGTCGTCTATGTGGCTCAACACATGGTGAAAAAGCAAAATACCAAGTGTCATTGTCTCGTGGCCTTGCTCCAAGATCAGACCGATTTATTTATTAATGATATGATAAGTTAAAACTACTTTTATTAATTGGAAAAAGCTAACGAACATCCGGGGGGACTTGGATAAGCTAGCTAAAAGTAGAAGAATAAAATTAAAAATTAACATTAATTACACCGATCGACGCGTGATTTTGTCAATTTTTTTCCAAATTAATACCATTTTAGGTAATATTTTAAATGCTTATCCAACGCCCCGTGGGTGTCCGTTAACAAAATCCTTATTAATTATAAGTTTCAAAAAATTAAGAAAGATTAATAAGTGAAATAAACTGTAATAAATTAAAAATATTTTCATTTTTACAAAAAATTAGATGAGAAGAATGCCACACAAATTTGTTTTATTCAATACAAGTAAATGTTTTAATTTGATTGTTTCCCCATGCTTGCAATATTCTGAGGACTTTCAATAATACCAAGGGAGCATTTATATCTTTTATACTTCCTCTGTTTTTCTTTTATTGCACCATAAGGACTTTTACACTATTCGCTTAATCTTCTTTGACCATCTTTTGTGATTTATCCATTAGGAAAAATATAGTCATGTGGGATCTAGTTACATTCGTCTCGAAATCTACTTTTTAAATATCAAATTTTTTTATAGTATTTACAAAAGTATAATTAAAGATATTAATAGCAAAAGTAATGCATTGGCAAGCGTGAAACCCCTTATGATGCAATAAAAAAAGAACGGAGGAAGTATTAAAAGTTTAAAAAAAAAAATTATCAAGTAATAATGGAGGACATAAATTTTCTATAAATTTTGTAAACTTGATAAAACAAAATTCAGTCCGAACCAGTCTATTCCGAGTTTTGGACTGATTTTTTCAGTCAGGTCCAATTATGGTCCTAGCTTAATTGGTTCGGTCTTTGGTTCTTGAAATTCAATTTTTCGATCCCCGGTCAGGTCCAGTCTTGGACCAATGAATAGCCTTAATTACACCCATTTCAGGATAAGATAGTTTTTAAGGTCAATTTTATTGTCAAAATTAATACTTTCTAGGAAAAAAAAATACATAGATAATTAGCTAATTGATCTAACTCAAAGCATAATCAAATACACTCATCAAAGCAACAACAAAAGCTGAAACTCAAAGTCGTTTAAGACCTAAGCAATTTTAACAGCTTTCAAGGGTACGGTCCTAATCTATTTAAATTTTATACACCACCTTGCATTGTTTTTCCAATACTTATCCCATGGCATTTTAAGTGGGTGCAACTCCTATTGAAATTAGGTTGTGATCTAATAATTGGAACAAATTTGAAAATACTCTCAAAGTTAAATTATCTTTTTCAATGCGCACATAATTAAAATCTCCTCTTATTTTAAATTTGTATTCAATATAATGATTTTAAAGAAGAAAACAACTCCTTTTAAACTTGGAGTTCAAATTGTGTCGAAATAATCTTTTAATGGACATACTTATAATGTTCCTTTAATTTAGTTCCTTGTTCTTTTGAGTTGTTTTGCTCTGCTCTGCTCTGCTGAAATGTGTTGTGCCTTGCTATGTCTTGCTGTTCTCTGCTTAAATCTACTCTTTTCTGCTTTATAGTGTGTTGGAAACACTGCTCTGTTTTGTCTAAATTTATTAAAATCTGCTATAATCTGCCCAGAAACTAAAAAAAAAAAGATGTATTGAGAATCAATTAACCGAAGCATTATATTGGGATAATTTATAAAGATTTGTATGTCCTAAATGAGAGGAAAAAGGGGGATTGTATTGGGCCAAGAGCAATAAAAAGAAGAAAAAAGGGGGTCCATAATACGAGAGAAGCAGCACCTGGTCAGCGTGGATTCTGGGCCGCTCGTGCAAATATCGACTGATGGAAAGGGAAAATTAATGAATTTGGTACGTAAAAAGATGCTGCATTTGCATGGATGTAACGTTTGTTGCCTCTATTTATTTATTTACTCATATAAATTATTTAGTTTGTTTTATGTTTGTGTTTTATGTGTGAAAATAAAATCGATCTACGAGTATTGAAATAAGTTAGCTACTTCCAATGCAAGACATCAGAATTTCTGTTAAGGCTATGTATAGTACGTACTGTCATCACTTCTCTGATTACCATAATATACACTCTTACATTTCCCACTTTTACTTAGTGTGCTTTTTGACCATCTTTATTGTCTATGTTATTGGGGTACTACATTCGTTTCTTGCTAAGCTACTTGCTCCATTATGTTTCTAGACGATCAGCTAGTGTAATTTGTACGGAGTAATGGTTATACCTTTTTTGTCCTTTGATTTACAATCTGCATTTTGAAAAGGAGGGTGATTTATCAATCTAATGCGATGAGAAGAGAAATAAAGAGAGCTCACCAGAATTGTTACGCATAATCAATTTTAAGATAAAAAAGACTTTTCTTATCAATTTTGTCAACAATTTGATAATTCTTAGACCTAAAATATGTTCACATTTACTTAACTAAACTGAACTAAACTAATTGGAGCTTAACTGAACTGAATTTAACTAAAATTAAGCTAAAGTGAACAGACCCTTAATTTTAGTGCAAGCTAAGTTCATATATTTTGGTGAATTATCCAAGTATAGTTGTTTACTACGGAGTATGCATATGTTCACTATTTCACAAACTATTGGGTGCGGATCAGCGGACGTCCTCACCCAACAGTTCGTGCGTCCGTACCATTTTGCCTAATCTTTCTCTCTGCTATGCTCCTTGTTTCTAGATCTAAATTAAAATTATAAATATACATAAATTGCATAAACAATTATAATTAATCCAAGGGGGTATTGTTTCCAAATTTTCTATTGAATCAAAATTGATGATAGCTCTGTTTGAAAGTAGATGACGGATGCGGAGGTGGAGGCGTTCACCGGTGGTGGTGACGTTCGCTGCCTGGGTGCAAATTGCTGGAGGTAGTGGTGTTCGCTGGTGGTGGTCACATTTAAGGAGGTGGTGTTTTTAACTAGTGGTGGTGATGTTTGCGGAGGTGGAGTTATTTGCTTGTGGTGCGAATCACTGCTGGTTTGCCTAGCTGAGCAGCTGGGCTCCAGCGTGGATGCGGCAGGAAGAAGAGAGAGTGTGGTGGTCAGTGGGAGCTGCGACAGGAAGAAGAGAGAGTGTGGTTGGTTGTGTTGGTGGTGGGTGGGGGTTGCGACAGGAAGGAGAGAGAGTGTGGTGGTGGGTGGGGGCTACAACTAGGAGAGAGAGTGTGGTGATGGTTGTGTTGGTGGTGATAGAATTTGAAGAGAGGGAAAGGAACCTTGTCTTATATAATTTCGCCCATGATTTTATGAAGAAGAGTGAGGAGTAGAAAGAAAGTGAGAAGGAAATAAATATTTCTTGTATCATATGACTATGAGCCATTAAAACGAACATATCAGCCAATCGATGTTTGATATAAATCAATATTATGGACTTATATATTAGACATTAATAAAAATGTATCATCCAACAAGAGGAACCTATAAGCCAACAAAAGATACATATCAACCAACAAGAATAATATATCAACCAATAAAAGGTACTTATCAATCAAGAGACTGAACATATCATCCAATAAAAGAAGTATCTCAGCCAACAAAAGCTTGAAATCAGCAAACAAAGGGTACTAATAAGTCAACAAAAGGAACATATCAGCCAACAATAGAAGCATATCAACCAATAAAGGGATGAAATCAGCAAATAAAAGCAACAGGTAAGCCAACAAAATAAACATATCAGCCAACAAATGAAACATTTAAGCCAACAATTAAAATAATACCTCTGTTTTATATTATTTGCTACGAATTGACATAAAGTAGAGAGAAAAATGTCTAATCGTTGCAAATAATATGAAACCGAAGTAGTATACATATTACCCAAATAAATAAATATATTAGCCAACGAAATAAACATATAAGTCAAATGATGTCTGATATGATCGGCCAACAAAAGGGATAAGAACATCAGCCAACAAAAGGAATATATTAGCTAACAAAAGGATTATATTAGCCAACACAAAAATCATATCAGCCAACAAATGAAACATACCAGCCAACACATGAAACATATCAGCCAACAAGTAAATATATCAGCCAACAAGTAAATATATCAGCCAATGCAAACCTCTCGCACCAAATTTATGTGCGGACGTCCGCACCCAATACCTTCTCTCATTGTTCTTAGGGCCTATTCTCATACGATTATTTTCACTTCAGTTCAGTTCAGTTCAGCTCTAATAAGTATATATAGTTTAGTCCAGTTCAGTTCAATTCAGTTCAACTCCTAATTTCCTTCTCTTATAAAATATTAATTTCAGTTTAGTTCAGCTCCTAATTTCCTTCTCTTATAAAAATGTTCATTTAGTTCAGTTCAGTTCAGCTCTAATAAGTTCAGTTTAGTTTAGTTCAGTTTAGTTTAGCTGAGTTCAGTCTATGAGAACACGCCCTTATTATCTATTTGCTCCTTTTTTTATTTTATTTTTTTTGAAAAAATCTATTTGCTACTTTTAATTCAATAAGCAAATCGGCTTATTCCAGTATGACCAACAATTGTTGCGGCTATACCTTTTTCGTCCTTTAATACTTATGTAGTGAATTAAGCATATTAAGATAGATTATCAATTTTTTTTGGGAGCGTGTAGCTCGTGTTAAATATGATTAATTAACATATTTTACTAAATCAAGATTTAATTGTTATTTCTCCTTTCTCTCTCCAAAACCCTAGCCTCCATTGTTAAATTTTGAAGGGGCTTCCATCGATTTTAATCGGTGGAAAGCCCCAATCCTTGTTTCTTTATTGTTTTTTAGGTTTATAATAATACTTCCTCCTTTTGGGAAGAACTTTTCTCCCTCGAAAGAAAGGGTTTCCGATTTCCTTTGAAAGACAAAGGTTTTTTGACCTCCTTCGAAAGACAAGGTTTATCTCCTCTTTTCGAGGGAGAAATTTCTTAGTTTTGAATCCATTGTAGCAGATCTAATGGATTGTCGTGAAATTATTTCGTTGGTGAAAAAGTTATCAAGTTTTCGAATACGAACAGATGAATCAGAAGGAAATCATCATCACGGCTACAAAGGATCGTTAGATTGTCTCTCCAACTAGGTTATAATTTTCAGCGATATTAGCGGGAGATGCTCCGCAGTGCAAGATCTACTCGACAATCGTAGTTTTTATGAAGGAAAATTCTATTTGATTCAATATCTTATGTATTTGTTAACGTCGAATCTCTATTGTAGATGTCGTATGACTTTTAATTAATGAAATATTTTTGCTATTAAAAAAAAACATATATTTTACTAAGAGTTAGTTTGGTAAGTGTTTCAATATATGTTCTTAAGATCCAATAATTTGCCCGTCAAAAAAAAAAAAAAAAAAAAAAGATCCAATAATTTGAGCATGGCTTTAATTACGCAATTGAGGGGTATAATACTGTATACCTAAACGTATAATCCTGCTTGTATATGAAACATAAATAATATATGAATGTAAAGACCCGTATTAGAGTAAGCTCTATCATAATCTAGACAAGTAGTAATATGAATGATGGAAATGTAATCAAAAGAGAGCTCACTACAAGCGAAAATCAAGAAGAAATTTATATAAAGATTAAAGACTATGTAATGATTAAAAAGAGAAAAAAGCTAAGTTTGCAATAAACTTTATATATGCATCATCCATATAAATGAATAGAAGTTTATTCAATCATAATAGATTAATAGTTCATGTTCATCATCATCATAAGTAAAGTTTATTCAATAAAAAATAGTTCATGTTCTTCATCCTCATTCTCAATTTGTAAATTTACAATTAATTTTGTCATTTTTGGATGATTTGAAATTTTTAGGAAAAGACAATTATTGTTTGACGTTGATATGTTTTTTGTAGAACTTGTTATTTAGGTCAGTTATAGACTATATTATTTTTCTTTTTTAACAAAAGGTAGCTATTGTAGTGGTACCTATTTTATAATGTACAATTAGTGTGCAAGTTTTTATTTTGTTATTCTTTCGTCATAATAATATGTATTAGTTAACTTTGACCTTATTTGTATATTTAAGAAGGAAAAAAAAAATCATATGAAATGAGACTTAATTTGATACAATATGATTTTGTTTTATCTATCATTTATGTTTTAAGCAAATATTTGCTTGGATTGAATAGGTTGAATTGAACATAACCTTACTGATCAAGGTAAGGATTACTACAATAATTGGAAGGGGGAGATAAAGAAGAACCATTGTACATATTACTACAACTCGTCCCTTGATGTAAACCCTCACTTTTTGCTTGTTAAACTATAGTTTTTCTAGTTATCTTTAATTCTCGACATTCTGTTAAATGCTTCAATGAATTCTTTGGTTTTTAGCAAGACGTAAAAGAAGGTAAAAAGACTTTAAATTCGAAATAAATGTATTTATAATTTGATAAATATATAAATTAAAATTGAAGAAGGGTTATATATAGGTTGGGAAATGAGCTAATTATCCTATGAAGGTTTGTATAACACTTAGGAGTAATCTATGAAAATAAAAAAAAATTATAGAAGCTAGGATTGGATCTAATACCTATGCTCTGATACCATGTTAGATAATATGAAACTCCTTCATATCCAGGTGTACCATACAACAATAAGTGTTTTGTCTCATTTTGATGATTTTTATTATTATTTAATCATCAAATGAAGAGAAAAAACTAACCTTGGGTTAGTTGGGTGTACGGTGCACCCGACCACTGGGGTGTATATAACAAATTCTACCATTGGAGTGTATTCTATTGATTCATATATATAGAGTTACAAAGATGAATTCTAATTACGTTAGGAAATCTCAAGAAATAATTACAAAATAATATTCACAAAATATCCTTTTATAATCAAATATCTACCTTATCATATAACTAATATATAAAGCTAAACTTTTAGCCACGTCACAACGATAGATATAATTCTCATCCAAATCCTAGCTTTTGACTAAGCCACTGTGGTATGTCGCAACACGTTGGATAGATTTAAATAAACTTCATAAGATAAAAAAAAGTTAATTTAGAATTCTATTTGGATAAAATTTTAAGTTTAGAATTTTATTTTCGATAAAATACCAATATTTCAGATATACAAATTGAATTATAATTCTAAAAAATTATCATATAAATTTATTTTTCATGTCATAATATTTTTTTTGGAGTGAAATAATTAGTTTAAAGCGTAAAACATCTATTTATAATATATAATAATAGGTTAAAATAATATACTTTACAACCAATAGGATTTTATTACTACATAAACCTGTCAATTAGGATCGGGTCATGAATCATCTCGGATTGAGTTCACTTTAGGTTACGAGTCAAGAAATGTTCAACCCTTGCCCAAAGATTTTGGTTCTGGTCAACCCAACGAACTTTGAACATTTATCTGATTTAATTTATTATTTGTTTTTTTAATGTATTAAATCGAACATTTCCACCAATATTATTATTAGTCATTACATGCCTACTAGATAGTAAATCGTCACAAAAGCACATCAATAAATTAATTTTTTATCAATGGTATATTTTAAAATTTGACATATAGATTAAAAAACTTATCTTTAAATTCAATAAACAACCCGGACATCGCACAGGCACAAAACTAGTATTCTATGAAAGACAAAGTAGAGGGATGCATTAATGCATTATGTTTCTCGTGGATTCAACAACTCAACTTGGGGTTTATATATTATATTCGCTAGTATTATGTGGGAAAACTTGTCTCGTAAGTTTTGTATTTATATTATATACAATTATAATTGACCTAAACCTTACCAAAAGCCAAGTCAATGATCTTTGTTATCGATAGCTTGGTCATCACCTGTCCTTCCGTTCCCATAGCATAATTACTTATTTAATTTACTTAAACTATTTAGCAATTTTGACATTATTGGCTTAAATGTACATAGTGCATTAAACAAAGAGCGTATACAGAAACAATACAAGATTTAATTAGGATTCTGTCAAAACCCTCACACAATATTTATTTTACTATATTGAGCTCTATTAGCTCTTACAAGAGTTACAACCCATTACAAACACAAAACAAAAATTGTACATTTAGTACACTTTTTGTATCTTGGCCCTCAATTGTGTGATGGAGTTTTCATGCCCATCCCATTCATGTTCCTTAAAAGTAGCCAATGAATGCTAAGAAGAGCCCGTCTAAAACTCGTGGAAAAAAAAATGTTAAAGAAAAAAAATAACAAATAAAAAGGAAGACAATCAACCAAAAGTTTGTTTTTTGACATAATATCACAATTGTCATTGTCTTGTTGTTAAACCTTGATTTGCTCATATACAAAGTATTTTTATTCCATTGTATTTTGTTGCTCTTTCTTTAACAAATCATAACCATTTAAACATGAAGTATTTTGGAACTATAAACATTATTTAGCTTGTCACTTGGTGGAGGCGACCTATCGCATTAAGCTATGTTTGGTTCACTTTATTCAAACACCTTATTTAGAATCAAATAATAAAAAATGAGTAAAAATGAGGGAAAAAAAGTTCATACCATACTTTATCTTTATATGTGAGATTATTTTTTACTTAATATCCTTGATTTCGTAGTGAAAAAATTGTGAATATTACATATTTTGAAATAACACATTAATGCAAATCTTATCATAGCTCATTTGATAAATTTATTCTTAATGAATTAGCGTACACAAAGTTTAGTCAAATTCGACTAACAAATAGAATTAGGAAAAGGAAATTCAGATTCGATCAAATCAGGAAAAAAAAAGTTCAAATTGAATTATATAAGCAAGACAAGTTGAACTAAACATAGCCTTGGTTATTTAGCTCACACGTGTATGTTTTTATTCTTATTAATGAATGATTAAAAGTATTAATGGTCAAAAGTGTGTTGTCAATTATACTACAAGTAACCTTACAAAAATAAGGGTAAAAATAATAGTTTTATTAGGTTACGTTATTTTAACATTAAAAAAAAATTAAAAAAAAAAACACCTTCATCGAGCTCGGCAGCATTTAGTTCAAGTTATGGACCCAAAAGTTAGCTTTATATATATGCACTTTTCGAGTTGGTGAGCTTCATGTACGTTGCACCATGCTTTATATTGTAAACTAGTCCAAAACAAAAACCACAGTGTAATTCCACACACATTGATAACTCATAAAGTAGTGAAACCATGCATAATTTATGTCTCATACTCTTATAAGTATTGTGGGGCAATCACAAGACAAAAAGTGTACAATGTACAACAACAGCTGCGGTTGTTAATAGCAATCTAGCTGTACATGTTAAATGAGAAATTGAACGAGGCCGACTAAGTCTATTAGTCTAAGCCCTAGCATCATTTATTTTTTTTGACATCGGCTTAATTATACATTAATCAAATATAGTTACAAGTCGTAGTATTGTACCGTGACACTACACGTTTATTAGTACCTTTTCATTTGTGTCAATCTTTAGCATGGCCTCTTACACAGGATTACCAATTTATAGCTTCATGTAGGTTCATTATCACATGGGTCGTTGGTCATATGTCATATATACACAGTGTCAAAGAAGAAGCATAAAGCTTTTGTTTTTACTTGCAATCTTAGAATTCTATCGTTTTATCATCATGTTAGAACCTCCTCAACTACCAGTTTTCATATGAATATAGTACGATTCCAATTATTGGCATTCTAAGAATATAGACATTTAGTGTTAGGTTTTGAAGGCTTAATAGAAACTGGGCCATCAGCATTGAATATATGTCGAAGTTTTTCATTAGATGCTCAAATCTTATTCAAAGAAGTTCATTAGGGGTTAGGGATATGAGATTTTAGAAATCAACAAGGTAGGGGCCGACTAAGGAGCTGCACATCATGTTCTTAGCGCACATGTACTTAACCGGCTAAACATTTTTGTTGATTGAGGGGAGGTAAGGGAATTCCCTCCCCTAATTGTCACTAGTGAGGACTGAATCTGGCTTTCAACCTTAAGGTGTAGTGGTTTCCTACCCACTAGACTAAACTTAGTTTCGTATTTGTTATAAATGATCATAGATTAATTAGAAAGTACATCATACATGCTCCATTTACATACATGAGACTAATAAGCAAGGTATTCTAGTCATAACATAATCTATTTCATTACATCTACTAGTTGGCTCTAACAAGATTGTGGTTCTAACAAACTTAAATAGAGTAATTAACATCTTGATTTCAAAGAACTAACTAATACTTTCCCTGTTCCGATCCCCTAATATGGAAACAAGGGTATATATATATATATATATATATATATATATATATATATATATAATTTAAGAATAGGAGAGATAGAGAGAAATAAAATAGAGATCCGTGTGATAAAGAGAGATCGATATACAGAGAAAGCATGTGTGTATATGGTAAAATATTACAATATTTGTGAAACTTAGTAAAATGATAATTGTTGCAATATTAGGGGAACAAAGGAAGTGTTTTATTATGAATAGTGTTAGTGGTACGTGTAGGGTTTGCTGGCATGTGTTGATGTTCATATATCGTTGTGAGGTTATGAGCTTAGCTTCCTCTAGTACCCTTATTGATACATTGTGCACAGATATTCCACCCTTGAAGTTAAAAATTGAGGTTCAATTGTTCCAAAACTTGGAAGAGTTTAGAATGATGAGGGCCGGGTAAAAGAGGCTTCGTAACGACATTGGTTCATTGCTCTGTGATAGGCATGTAAGGCCCAGTTCTTTTGAGCTTTTGGGCAGGGCAGAGTAGAGCAGATTGAAGCAGAGCAGAGTCTGCAGAGCCTAGCCGAGCCGAGCAGAGCAGATTTCATTATTATTATTATTATTATTATTATTAAATATTTTTAATATTATTTTTAATATTAAATATTATTTAATTATTATTTTTGTTTTTATTATTAAAAATTAATAATTAGTATTATATTTAAATATTAGTTATTATCTTTAAATATAAATTTTTGTTATAAAAAATCTATTATTATTATTATTATTATTATTATTACTATTATTAAGTATTATTATAACTATTATTATCATTATTTTTTTGAGAAAATATTATTATTATTATTATTATTATTACTATTACTATTACTATTACTATTATTATTATTATTATTATTATTAAATATTATTAATATTATAATTATTAAATATTATTTATAATAATTATTATTAATATGATAATTTTTAAATATTAATTATAATAATAATTATTAATAATAAATATTAATTATTTATTATTATTATTAAATATTAATTTTAAATAATAATATTATTATTAATATTAATTATTATTATTATTATTATTATTATAAAATATTAATTTTTCTTCTTATTATTATTTAACATTAATTTTTTATTATTGTTATTATTAAATATAAATTATTATTATAATAATTCAATATTAATTATTATTATTATTAAATATGAATATTATTATTATTATAATAATTCAATATTAAATATTGTTATTATTATTATTATTTAATATTAATTATTTATTTTAATTATTAAATATTAATTATTATTATAATAATTCAATATTAAGTACTTCATCCATTCTTTTATTATTGCACAACTTGCCTTTTTAGGAAGTTTCACAAATATTGCACCATTTCCTCTTTAGGAAAAAAATTATTTGTGTTCACACTATAAATACCCAACATACCCAACAATATTTGTGAAACTTAGTAAAATGATAATTGTTGCAATATTAGGGGAACAAAGGAAGTGTTTTATTATGAATAGTGTTAGTAGTGTAGGGTTTGCTGGCAGTGTTGATGTTCATATATCGCTGTGAGGTTATGAGCTTAGCTTCTTCTAGTACCCTTATTGATACATTGTGCACAGATATTCCACCCTTGAAGTTAAAAATTGAGGTTCAATTGTCCCAAAACTTGGAAATGAGTTTAGAATGATGAGGGCCGGGTAAAAGAGGCTTCGTAACGACATTGGTTCATTGCTCTGTGATAGGCATGTAAGGCTCAGTTCTTTTGAGCTTTTGGGCAGGGCAGAGCAGAGCAGATTGAAGCATAGCAGAGTCTGCAGAGCCGAGCCAAGCCGAGCAGAGCAGATTATTATTATTATTAAATATTTTTAATAATTATTTTTAATATTAAATATTATTTCATTATTATTTTTGTTTTTATTATTAAAAATTAATAATTAGTATTATATTTAAATATTAGTTATTACCTTTAAATATAAATTTTTGTTATAAAAATTCTATTATTATTATTATTATTATTATTACTATTATTAAGTATTATTATAACTATTATTATCAATATTTTTTTGAGAAAATGTTATTATTATTATTATTATTACTATTACATTATTATTATTATTATGATTATTATTATTATTATTATTTTTAAATATTAATATTATTATAATTATTAAATATTAAATATTATTTATAATAATTAATATTAATATGATAATTATTAAATATTAATTATAATAATTATTATTATTAATAAATATTAATTATTTATTATTATTATTATTATTATTAAATATTAATTTTAAATAATAATATTATTATTAATATTAATTATTATTATTATTATTATTAAATATTAATTTTTCTTATTATTATTATTATTTAACATTAATTTTTTATTATTATTGTTATTATTAAATATAAATTATTATTATAATAATTCAATATTAATTATTATTATTATTAAATATGAATTATTATTATTATTATAATAATTCAATATTAATTATTGTTATTATTATTATTATTTAATATTAATTATTTATTTTTATTATTAAATATTAATTATTATTATAATAATTCAATATTAAGTACTTCATCCGTTATTTTATTATTGCACAACTTGCCTTTTTAGGAAGTTTCACAAATATTGCACCATTTCCTCTTTAGGAAAAAAATTATTTGTGTTCACACTATAAATACCCAACATACCCTTGCTTTTTCACACTTACTTTTTAATTTATCAATATGTTACATGGGCAATTTTGTATTTTTACCTTTCTCTCTCTTACTTTTTTCCACTACCAAAATATTTGTCTCCAACCCCTATGGTGCAATAATAAAAAAAACAGGGGAAGTATTATTTTTAAGCAGAATAGAACAGAGCAGAGCAAGGCAGAGCAGAGCAGATTGAAGCAAAGAAGATTAAATCAGAGCACATTTCAGCAGAGCAGAGCACATTTCACCAAAGCACGACAGAGCAAATCTAAAGAACAGGGCCTAACTAAGCTATTAAAAAAACCTTTCAATAATTTTCCCTAGTTATTCAATGCGACAATTCAATTCAAATTGTTCTTTCATGAAACTATGGTTTCTTGCCAATGCGAAAAACACTTTGATTGCCACAATATAGTCACAAGGTTTAAATTTGTAATTATATGACAATCCATTTGAATTCTGAAGATGCAATCCTCGTGGTTGTATGCTTTGTTACAATTGAAGACTAAGAGACGGTAGACTGATTCTTAGATATTTAGGACATTTTTGAATTGTCCAACAACAATGTTAGGTAGTCAATTCAAGTCTCACATGGAAAGATTAAAGGATGATCTTTAGAAGTGAAGGCATATTTCATAGTATGAGACCTTTCGACAAGGAGCCTAGGAAAAATATATGTGGGTTCAACCTAAAGTGAGCAATATCATATTAGTGTGGAATGAAAGTGTGCATGTTACAAATAAGTTGGGTAATTTGGCCTATATATATATAGGCCTGGTAGAAGGTTCATTGGTTAGGATGGGACTACACATACAACATGAAACCCAATGGCTAATTTGGTGCATGCTTGAATGCAAGGGTGTACTGGTGTAGAGTGGTGTGGCTCAATGACAAGAGTATAAGTCTTTGTCAGTGTTTTGTGCCAGACCCTCAATGTGACCTCGCAATTGTTAGGTGGCAAGTCTTATGGGTGATAACAGCGGTGCAAGATGTATGGTTTTTCTTGAAGCACAAATGATAAGTGAATTTCACTTCACATAACATATTTTCACACTAATTATTTGTAGAGATCAAAATGAACTTTGACCCTAAAAATGCTCATCAATGGCCCGATATGCTAGCTCAATCTAATACATCGATCAAACAATTTGAAGTATGGCTTAGGTGCACTAAGCACCCTAAACTTTGCATAGTAGCCAAAACACCACCAAGAACTAGTAGAAAAATAGCATTAGGCACCCCCCATATGGCACCGGTTCAGGCCAAACCGGTGCCAAAAATCGGCCCAAAATTGGGCGGGTTTTTAAACAAAGGGAAAAGGCATCGGTTCAACTCAAACCGGTGCCAAAAACATAAAGGCCACCGGTTTGAACCGGTGCCTTTGTGAACCGAATCTTTTAATTATTAAAAAAAACCGGCCTTATATCTCCCTTTAATTAAAACCCTAAAATCTAAGCTTGCTCCTTCTCTCTCTTCTCAGTCCGCCTCTTTCACTCTCTCCTCTCCCTTCTCTCTCTACTCTCCCTTCTCTCTCCTCAGCTCTTCTGGCCTTCTCGATCTCTCCGTCCCAATCACTTCTCTTTCTCTACAACAACAACAACACCACCGCAACAACAACAACACCACCACCGCAACAACAACACCACCACCGCAACAACAACAACACCACCACCGCAACAACAACAACAACAACAACACCACCACCGTAACAACAACAACAACAACATTAAGGGTTTTTTGTTTCAATTTTTTTGCGTTTCTGGGTTTCAACATTAAAGGTTTTTTGTTTCAATTTTTTTGCGTTTCTCGGTTTTTGTTTCACTTCTCTTTCAATTTTTTTTGTTTTCTGGGTTTTTGTCGATTAAAATCCAAGTAGTAAGGGTTTTGTTCGATTTCAGTTTTTGTTTTCAGATTGGGTTTCTGGATTTTTGTTTTCATATTGGGTTTTTGTTTTTGCGTTTCTAGGTTGTTGTTTTCAGATTGGGTTTTTCACATTTGGGTTTTTTTGCGTTTCTGGGTTTTTGTTTTCAGATTGGGTTTTTGTTTTTGTGTTTATGGGTTTCTAAGTTTCGATTTCAGTTTTTTTGCGTTTTAATTTTTTTTCAATTTTTGGGATTAAATTCTGGGTTTTTTTTTTCGAAGCTTAATTGTATTAATGTTTTTTTATTTTTTTATTTTTTATAATTGGTGCAGATATGTTATTCAGATATGAAATCGAAGAAGCAAGATACAAGAATGAATGGTGTTTTTGTTTTTTATTTTTTTGATTAACAACATCGTAATTTTTTTTTTAAAATTTATATTGTAATTTTTTTTTGTATTTATATGTTGTAATTTTTTTTTGATTATGTATTGCAAATTTTCAATGATATTGATGTTGCAAATTTTCGATGATATTGATGTTGTTTTAATCGATATTCGATTTATGTTACGTTTTGATGTTGCTATGTATTTTAGACTATTTAATTTTTAAATGAAAAAAAAATGGCACTTTTGGCACCGGTTAACCGGTGCCAAAACAACAAAATTATTATTTTTGGCCATTTTTGGCACCGGTTAACCGGTGCCAATTCCGAGATTTGGCACCGATGTGAACCGGTGCCTTTTTAAACCCTTTTTGGCACCCCCCACATTGGCACCGGTTCAAACCGGTGCCTTAGGCCGGGTTTGAACCGGTGCCAAATTCATTTTTTCACGTAGTGAAGTATGATTTTAGGTGCAACTTTTGCCTTAAATGAAAATTTTCGGCACTTATTTCACCGAGAGGAGGTGAATCTTCACTATCTAGAACGATTATGTATTCTTCCATCTACTTAGCACACATGGATTTACCTCCTCCGATGAAATAAGTGGCCGAAAATTTTCATTTAAGGTATGCATCGCACTTAACACTATAGTTGGTGGTGTTTTGGCTACTAAGCATAGTTCAGGATGCTCATTGCACCTAAGCCATACTTAGGGTGTTGTGGCCAATTTTGCCTATAATTTATATCTTAATCTGAAAAAAATAATTTGATATTAACACAACAACAATTTAAAATACTTTATGTCTGTAAGAAATTACATGTGATTAGAGGTATTATATATATAAATAGTGTAAAATTTCATTAAAGAAAAAACCTTGGAGATGGGGTATATAAAACTTGTAGCTATATATGGGGATGGATCAGTCGTCGTTGAGGAGCAATAATGGAATTGGTTAGTAAGTAAGAGTGAGCTTTGTGCGGGTGCTAAATTTGTGCAAGTGAGTTTAGTGAGATTTTGTGAGTTTGAGAAATGCAAGAGAGAGAACTCAAATAATCTCATTTAATTTGTGGCTTCCAGTGAATGTATTTAATACTTCATCCGTTTATTTTTTTATATATATGTATAGTTGCAATAGTTTGACTTTTACATTGTTCATGTGTGTCACTTTAATTTGATTAGCTTTAACGATTTATACTCAAGTAAAAATATAGTTATATGGGATCTTGTTAGATTCATATTGATTTATAAAATTTTAATATCAAATGTTTATAATTTTTACGTATTGGTAATTAAAGATATAAAAGATTGAAAACATGCATCGACATTCGTGAAAAGAGAAGTGTTGTAAGTACAAAAAAAAAAAAAACAGAGGAAGTAATTTGTAACCTACATCCTAACATGTTGTTCACTATCAAGTGAAGAAATTAAACTATATTAGTGAGCATTCGATTTATGTAAATCATGGTAGTAGCCTACACCTCTATCTGCAGCCTTTGCTATCAGCTTGTTTACATACTGTAAATATCGACTGGTGGAGTAACTATAGTACTAAGTATTTCCACCATTAATTAGTTGGCCATACAACAACGAAACATTATTGTAGGGAACATTTCAAACATCAACTTTGAGCCTCACTGTGATCATGCTTTAGGCTTGGTGGCGTCCAAATGGAAGTAAGCTAGAGATGGAGTTGCCAACAAGTTTTAAGAACTTGTGGGGTGTGAAAGTTACACCTCATTAACGATCATGAAGATCGCTAACTCCATAGTGGTCCGAAACCATGACTAGATATTCGGAGATGATGGTACGAATCCAACCTAAAAGAGATTGAACCCGCCCTATATCAGCCTCTACTTAATTCTTATGATATTCATGTGCACTTTTCGATCAACATACATACAATAAATTAGTCCTAAGCATATTTTTAATCTATGTTGGTTGATTATTATTAATACACAAATAAATCTATTATTGGTGATCACTTGAATTAAAATTATATTAGTCTAAATCAAATTATTAATTATCTTATTAAGAATGATTTCAGGTACAAATTCTCTTTACACCTACAAGAAGGGCCGTGATCAAGCAATAAGAATAAATCATGAATAATCAAGCAATGTATAATTATTGACATAACAATCATCATCATTAATATTAGGAAATTTTGAATTTTGGTACCTCGAAAATAAACCCAATTGAATTTTCATACCGTTTAAAATTTATTTATTTTAGTACCCATCAAAATCACAAAATATAGGTTTTGGTACATCCGTCCAATTTCTGTTAAACTTTCCATTAGTGGGGCCCATTAGTTAATTATTTAATAATTTAATATATTAAAAAAAACTTTAGAAAAACTTTGAAAAGAAAAAAAAATAGCCACTGCCATCCCTCCCTGTTAGCCACCCTTCCCCCTCCCCATATGTCGGCTGCCAATGCCAAAACATTCCCCCGGCGCCGGCGAGCCTACTTCCTCCCTTTCCCTCCTCCGATATCAGACGCAATAGCCCACTTCCTCCCTTTTCCCTCCTTCGATCTCAGCTGCAACAGCCCTCCAACACAACCACCGCTCGCTGAAACAACCCCCCTCTCCTGTTCTCCGGCCCCCTCCCTCCCTGAAACAACCACCCCCCCTTTTTGCGCAGCCCTTGAAACCCTAAAATCCACTTGAAACAACCTGTAAAACCAAACCCGTTTAGGGGTTTTAAAAAACCCAGAAAACGGGTGATTTTCTGTGTTGTTTCAGGTGGGTTTCCAGCTATTGTAATCCCCCATAATTTCAACATAATTATAATGTATTAGTTTATTATTTATACAAATATTTCTATTTTTTATTTTATAACCATGAATTATTTTGAGGTAAAGTAATGAGATTTTAATTATTTTCAAATTAAAACTACTAAGTTTTTATTAAAATTATAACCCTTTCCTTAACTTAGTGGCCCAATTATTTAATTCCTACCCAAAACCCACTCCTAATAAAACTAGGAGAATAAAACCCAAATAAAATAAAACCCTCATACATTCTCCTCTCTTTCACGTGAAATTGGAAAAAAAAAACAAACAAACAAAACAAAACCCTCTTCTCTCTTTTCCTCCTCCTTGTTTCACGTACAAGAAGAAAAAAAATCTCAAACCCTTGCTTCCACCGCCTGACCGCCGCGCCACCGACTGACAGTCGCGCCACCCCTGCACCGCCAGCCACCCCAGCAGTTCGCCCCTCCTCTCTTCTCCTTCCTCTTGTTTTCTCTTCCTTTACTTTTGTTATTTTGATTAAAGCTTCAATTTTTGTTTGATTTCAATTATAAAGTTATTGTTATTAGGCTTTAATAGTATGTTTAAATTACAAAAGATTATAAATTTATGGGTTTAGTATGTCTAAGTTATTAAATAAAATTTCAGATTATGTATTTTGTATATTTTAGGGTTTAAACCTTAATTTTTTTCATGTTTTAGGGCTTGAAAACGTGTTAATCAAGTTATCTAATTATACTATGCTTAAATTTTGTTAAAGTATAATTATTTTGATCATATATAAATTTTCAGATTATTAAAGTTTCAATTTTTATGAGCAAGTTATGTTAGTTTCATGTTTTTATGCTTCTAAACCTATAAAATAATTATTGTGGCTATGTTATGATTAAAAAAGCTTTGAACTTTAAATTCTAATTTTAAAAATAATTTTCAGATTTAATACTTTTTATTTTGAAGCCTCTAATTGCATTGAATTGATATATTTTTTTTCGGTTTTTAACACACTAACTTGCTATATAATGATTATTTCAAGTAATTATGCTTATGGGGTTATTTTATATACTTAAAACAAATTTTCAGATTTATTTACTTACTTTAAAGTTGCTGTAATTTGATATTAAACACTATATTTTCATAATTCTAACATATGAACTTATAGTTGGGATGTTATATTATTAACTTTGACTATTGGGGAAAATTTAAAGGCTTTATTTGATGATTTAAGAGGTTTTAAAGTAGTTTAGTATTGCTGTAAATTTATTTGCTTTGGTATTGATTTATTGCTAATTGTTTGGTTTAGGAGAGGACTTTGTAGAAGGCGACTTCTAGTTTTAAAGTGGCCAGCCGGATTGTTTACAAGGTACGTACAAGTTACGAAACCTTACTTGTAGGTGCATGTTTAAGGACGGATCGAGAACTTAGTATCATGTATAGGATTGACTGGGTTAAATTGTTTGGTTATACATTGTGAATTTCAAATGATGTGCACTAGTTTTAATGCAAGTATTATTTGTGCTCTAATTATGCAAGGTGCGCTTAAAGGCAAAGGTATGTGATTGGTGTAAGGATTAAATTATTACTCATTCATGATTATGCAAACAGGATGCAATGAGTAAAGGAGAAATTCAAGTCTTGTAAGACGAGGTTAAGGTTTTTGGGTGTCTTATGCACTCAAGGTGTTAATACACCGAGGTAGTAAAGGAATAATTAATAAATGTTGTTTGTCGCTAATAAATCAAGAATTTAAATTGGGAATTTGCCATGTTTGGTTGAATTGTGTTTGGAATGTTTGTATTGTAATGTATACGAGTCATCGCCAAGTCTAAACCTGTAAATCACGTAAAGTGCAAGATGGATCAGCAATAAAACTCTGGATCGGTGCACATCTAGAGTAATGACAATCAGGGGTTGGGGTACATGGGGTATTAGTCGTGTACTTTTATCGAGGTCGTCTAATCTACGAGTCTCCTATTTCAATTATTATTTTTAAAACTAGGAGTTAGGTGAGATCTCATACTAACTACGGTCACGGAGTCGCGACCGTGGTCGTTGGATGTTTATTGATGTTTCCGAAAGGAGGCATGGGGTTTTTCTTTTATTGATGTTCCAAATGGGACATGGGTTGGACAGCCTTGTCTATTGCTAAATCCAATTAAATAAATAAATGAGTCAGTTAATATCAATTAGTGAGGTCTTAATAAATTTGATAATTGAGTCATGAATTGAGTCTGTATTTAATGATGCTTATGCTTGATTATTAGTAGCATGTTAGGTATTTTCTTAATTTATTTCGCAGCTTGTATGTACTCAGCTTTGCTGATTTCGTGCTTTTGTGTGTGTCTTTCTTAGGTCATGGCCTTCGCCTTTCAATGACCATGTGATGATCCAATTTTTACACTTGTAATATTGGGGAGCAGAATAACCACAGGTTCTTACACATGCAGCATTCATCTTGTGGGATCTTGAGTAGGGAATTGGTTGTTTGCAGTTTATTTCTTTTGCAAGTTTGAATTTATTTTAATTCGATTTTATTCGACACTATTTCTTTGGGTTTGAATTTATTTGAACACTGGATTTAATCACTTACTACTTTTATTGGGTTTTGAATAAGGGCCTTAATGGTTCCAACTTGTAATACTTATTTTGAATTAATTCTTTTGTTTTGAAGTTTATTTATAACTGTTTCAGTTTTCCGCTGCTAATTTCTGAGATAGCCTTAACGTTTGAACACGTGGCGGTAGCACGCCAGTAATTCTCTTGACATTGTTCAGGTTTCTCACAGATTTTTAAGAGAGAATTATTGGGGTGTTACAATTGTGTGTGGCGGTGGAGGAAATGGTCGGTGATGATGGTTGTTTTGTGGGGGATGGCTGGTGCGTTTGTGAAAGGGGGTAGTTTTGGTGGTGGTGGTGTGAGGGAGTGGCACTAGTGCGAATGGGAGGTGCTGGTGGTGTGATGGAGCGCGAATTGTGTGTGCAAGGGAGTAGTTTTGGAGGTGGTGGTGTGGTGGCGAGACGAGGTGGCTGCGTGCCTAGTTGCTACGTGGCTAAGGGGTGGCTAGAAGGTGGCTAAGGGGTGGCTGGAAGGTAGAGGAACCCCACTAACGGAAAATTTAACGGAACATGGTCGGAGGTACCAAAACCTATATTTTTTATATTTGATGGGTACCAAAAAAAAATGTTTTTAACGGGTGTTAAAATTCAACCGGGTCTATTTTCAAGGTACTAAAATTCAAAATTTTCCTTAATATTATCAAAACATAATTAGCAAGATCTTAGGCATGATACTAAACGGATTAATAACAAATCCTAGCATGTCACTAATAATAAAGATCCAAGCATTATCCTAAACATGATATTAGAAACATGATTTTAGAAATATTAGAGATCATTAAAACATCCTAAAATGATACTAGGAATTAAAATAATATTATAATCCTGAATTCTATATCAAAAGAAAAAATAAGTAATCGAATTATTTACTTTGATGGCTCGTATCTCTTTCTATCAATACAATACACACGTTAGTAAACTTCAAGAAAGATTATATCAAACAAATAAATTAAATAAGAATTAAAATATAGATTTGGGACCAAACCCTCAAAATTATCAACTTTTCACGTCGAGGTCGAAGACAACTTCAAGAAGGGCTTGGAGTATTCAAGTCTCGTGATGGAGGCATGGTGTTTATTTAAGAAAAGTATCAAAGGATGTGTGTTTAGAATGCGTGTGATGTGTGTTTAGGATAAAGCTAGACTAAGAAAATAAGACAGAAGTGAGAATAAGCTTTAGCTTAGAGAGGAGATTAGATAATGATTGTTGGTGAATGAAAACGGAAGAAAATTAATGACCTCTATTTACAAGAAAAAATAGAGGTCGAAGATCAAAAAAGACCCATAATCTTACTCAAAGTAAAATAGATTCTATCGCGATACGATATGTGTATCGCATCGCGGAAGATAGAATCCGTACGGAATCCAACTTCCAACCAATTTGGGTTAATCAAATTTTTGTACGTATTCTAATTTTATTAGTATTAAAAAATTGAAAAACAAGTATTTTATCCGATATAAAGTTTTAAGTCTTTATCTTTTTAAAAACATGATAAATTAGAACTTTAAAGAAGATTCTACAAGCTAATAATAGAACTTAAAACAACATTCTAGAGGATTCTAGAAGCTTGTAATAAATCCTAATTGGTCTAGGAATGAGGTTAAGGTTAAGGTTAATAGACCCTCCACATAGTCATTGGGCTGCAGGAAAGCCTCGATTTGGGCTTGATTTAGTATTTTTGGTCATAACTCCTTCATTATAACAGATTTGGGCTTATAATATATCATTGGAAAGTGTTTTTAAAGCCGTTTCGAACTACATAATTATTGGATTCTAATTATAGACCAAAATAGAATGGTTTGAACGTTTTTATATAGAGGACACAAAATGAATAATTTTAAGGACACGAAATAAATTATTTTGGATTAAAACATTTTAGGAAAGGTTAGTAATGATCAAGGCTAAAGGAAAATTACGAGACTTTTCAACTCTTTACCTAAATCGATAATCAAATACGTGAAAGATATTCATCACTTGATTTGGATTTAGAAAGACACAATCAGGTGTCTATAGTTATATTAAAGGATGTATTAAAAAGAATAACTAAAGTGGAAAAAAAAAAAACAAAACAAAAATATAAAGAGCATACCAACTAATAAGTACAAAGCAAATAAGACTAAAATTTTGTAAAAACCAAAAGGAATATTAGTGATTAAAGGGAATAAACTAAAGAGAGAAATTTCATGATGATGATGATGATCATGTTTAAAATGGGATATAAGATGGAAAATGCCGAATTTAGAGAACATCATTAATATGGGCGACAGTGGGAGTGTGAAGCGACTCAAGAAAGAGAAATACTAGTACGGGTCAAAAAGACAGGATCCTAAGCACTGTACACGCGTCATCACCTCACTAACTCACTATTTCCACTTCTTCGTCTTATTTCCTGCCATTTGTCGATCCCTCATTGGCTATCCTCCATTCCTATGTTTTGCACCCTTATTTTCTCTCTCCTCCTAAACTACAGTTCCAAGTTTCCAACACCATAATGATAGCGAAAACTCCTTATGAGTTACAGTAATTGCTCCAATTTTCTTTAAACTTTTATACTTCCTCCGTTTATAAATATTCAGTATACGGAGTAGTATTGTTGCACGTATTTTAAAGTCGAGATTATATCAATGCTAAAATTAATCAAAATAATTTTTACTTAGGGTCTGTCCTGATTTACTAAACTGAGCTAAATTGAATTGAATCAAAATAAACATAACTGAACTGAATTGAATATTTTATTAGAGAAGGAAATTAAGAACAGAACAAAACTAAATTGAACTGAAAATTAGCTGAAGATATAATAGGCGCTAAGAGTATATAACCCTTCTCTAGTCCTAGTGTTACCATCATTTTGAAAAAAATTGTTCATTCATTACTTTCACCAATCAACCTCATAATACTGTGTGCCTAAACAATGTGTGCAAGTAAAAGAAAACGAAGGAAGTACTATGTAATTTAATGTTATTCATATTTACAAATTTTATTTTAATTGGATTTTGTGATTCATATGTAAAATAAAACATAGTTATGTCACTGACGTAGAATCTCGTTTTAATTTTTTTTTTTAACTTTTAATATTGTCTGTATTTTTTTGTTTTTTAAGTGAAACGTTTTCACCTTTTGCATTATTCATTTAATTCACTTTAAACAATACTCCTTCCATCCCTTTTTGATAGTTCCTTATGGGCATTTTTCACGGGAATTAATTAACACAAATAAGAATACTTAAAGTACATTGAAAAAATAAATTGACATTGAGTATGCAAAAAAATAGAGAAAGAAAGTATTTAAAGTACATTGGGAAATAAAATTTACATAAAAAATTTAAATTTGCACAAGTATTGTTGCAAATTGGAGGGAATTTTGGTAAAAAAAATTAATATTAATGTTTGTTGGAAAAAAACAAATGGGGTGAACAATTTGGGACTAAAATTTTTCCATAAGGACCATCAAAAGGAGATGGAAGGAATATTAGTAATAATAGTCAAATTGTTACTACTCTATCCGTCCCCGAAAGAACGACTCATTTGGCCTAAATTTAGTCCCAAAAAGAATGACTCATTAGCATTAAAATACCCACTTATTTGCAACAATATTTATGCAAAATTAGCTTCCCCATGTAAAATTTTTGTTTTTCCATATACTTTTATTACTATCTCTTTCTACTTTTTTGTAAACCCCATTAAAATTTATCTTACCAATATACTTTTACTTTTTTTTTATTAACTTTATTAATACCCGCGAAATCAACTCAAAAGTGTCGTTCTTTTGGGGACGAAGGGAGTAATTTTTACTAATTGCTAATTAAAGTTATCAATGGATTAAAACTTTGCATCGAATTACGTACACAAGAGTAACATTTTACTTTTAAAAAAATTGAATTCAAAGGAGTACTCGTACGGTACAACATTAAGACGATCAATTATAAATTATTGAGAGGAATAAAACTATGGAGATAATTTAATTTGTGCGGATTTTACTTATTGAAATTTGGATTAGTCGTCGGCTCGTCGCGTTAACTTTGTTCGTTGGCAAACATCAACTAAACAAATGAAGCATTAACCAACAAATTAAAGGAGAAAAAAGAGGGTCCCACCGTCCTTTCTCTCTTAAGTCCCACCACCACCACAAGGGTCCATAACCCTTCAAGTGAAGGACATGATCCGCTACTCTCGCTTATTATTTCTCTAAATTTCATTGTTTTCTCTCTCATAAAAATCAAAGATCCATGGAAATGGAAGACCAATATGGTATATCAGATCTACGCCAGTTTATTAGCCGAGCAACGGTCACTCAATTCCCGCCTTTTCCAGTACAACAACCACCTCCATCGCTTCCTCCTTCCTCCGACCTCTTTTCGGCCCATCACAACCATCGGGGTCTATCGCCCCCTATTACTGCTGTTGCTGCTGCTGCTCAACACCACACTCCTCAGCAGCAGCATCAGCAGTACGAGATGGTGGTGATGGGCCGAAGCATGTCAGACATGCTGCACCAGAATAATAATAATAATAATAATAATACTCATCATCATCATCCCGGACACTTTAATTCCGAGTCTACTACTACTGCTGCTACTGCTGCTGCTAATCATTTGGGTGGATTCGATGTCGGTGATGGTGGTGCTGCGAGGTGGCCGAGACAAGAAACATTAACACTTCTCGAGATCCGATCTCGCCTTGATCATAAGTTTAAGGAAGCTAATCAGAAAGGCCCTCTTTGGGATGAAGTTGCTAGGTATAGTAACAACCCTCTTCTTTTTTTTCTTTTCTTTTTTTTTTAATAATCAAATATTAATATTTATAAAAAAAAGAAAAAAATACTTTCTACAATAGTACTATTTGATTTTACTTATATTTGCAAAGCAGCTGGCTTTATATACTCAAGCTAATAACAAGCTTATTTTCAAGCTTAAATATTTGCCAAATTTTTGCTAAATTTTTTGAAATTCATTTTTCAGTGTTTACTTGCTGTTTTTAGTAGAACTGATTTTCTATGAAAATGACAAGTAAAATTTATCAAACAGAATTTTTTGAATAAAATTGTGGTCCTTAAAAACTAATTTAAATAATAGTAATGAGTAGAATTCGTCAGTAAACTAGGCTGTTAAGTTGATTTCATCCCCCTTTCATTTTTGTCAATTTATATCTCAAAAATCAAAGCTAGGGTTTCTCACATTCCCCAAATTATTCTTTATTGTACTTACAAAAACAAAATCATTATATTATTTAGTTGTATGTATTTGGTCTGTCACTTATACTACACATTTCACCTAATAAAACATTCCCATCAAAAAATATTTTAAAATCTTTAGTTCAATACTTCAATTTCTCCCCTTTTTAATTAAACACCGACTATATATTACGACCTCTATTTAGATTTAATTGTCACGTTGCTATTCAGTTCATCTTACACTGTCGTCAATGTTACAATTAATTCTTGATAGAGGTATATAGAAATTTTACTTGATTTTACTATTAGGCGATTCATATAATAACATGCTTTTATTTTGCTAATGATATACAACAATGGATAAATAATCATTTGGATTTTTGAATGATTGTTGTAGGATTATGTCCGAGGAGCATGGATACCAAAGGACGGGGAAGAAATGCAGGGAAAAGTTCGAGAATTTGTACAAGTATTACAAGAAGACTAAGGAAGGGAAAGCCGGTAGACAAGACGGTAAACACTATAGATTTTTCCGGCAACTCGAGGCGCTCTATGGTGAGCACAATTCTCAGCATCATCATCGTCATCCAATGACTTCAACTCCGGACACGCATCATCATATAGCCGGAAACATGGTCCCTCACTTCAACACCACTCAGGAGACTTTAGTCCCATCATCGAAACTACACCGGCCTACTACGAGTGTAAGCCTCTCGAACTCCTCGGACTATGAGACCTCATCCTCGGATAATGAGGTAGGGGGTTCGATAGAAAGTGATGAATCTAAGAAGAAGAAGAGAGGGAAGCGGAATTGGAAGGCGAAAGTGAAGGAGTTTATTGACTATCAAATGAGGAAGATAATGGAGAAGCAAGAAGCTTGGCTCGAGAAGATGATGAAAACATTGGATAGTAGAGAAAGAGAGAGGATGGAAAGGGAGGAAGAGTGGAGGAAGCAAGAAGCTGAAAGAATGGAGAGGGAACATAAGTTTTGGGCTAGTGAACGGGCTTGGATCGAGGCCCGGGATTCAGCCCTTATGACCGCCTTAGAGAAGTTGACAAACAGTAGGGAGAAAGAAGTTGTTAGTGATATTGATCATCGTAACCACCACCACCACCATCGCGGCAATGAACATCATTGCCGCGTAGGGATCCATGATAACACCCATCATCAATGGCTAGAGACGGAGGTGACGAGGCTTATACAACTTCGAACGAGCATGGAATCGAGGTTTCAACAATGTGGGTTCTCAGAGGAGGTTTTGTGGGAAGATATTGCTGCAAAGATGGCTTATTTGGGGTATGATAGGAGTGCAAGTGTATGCAAAGAAAAATGGGATAGTCTTAACAAGTATTTTCAAGAGAAGGACAACAACATTATTATTAGGGATGATGGTAACAAGAAAAGGAAGGAGAATTATGGAGAGGTTAGTAATCATAAAAACAACACTAGTACTAATAATAATACTAATAATAGTAATTGTAATCATAATGGTGGTGGAATATTATACATGAATCACATGGGATTAGGAGGTTTTAGTAATAATTGTGAGATTAATGAGCCTAGGCTTCAACTTAATGAGGGATCAACATCGTCGCCTTCGTCTCATAACTCCAATGCTAATGCTAATGTTAATGTTAATGCTAGTAGTAGTACTGTTGGTGCTGGTGGTGGTGTGATGAATGATAGCTGCCTGAGGTTTTTTCTCAGCGACGGCGAGGGCAGCCTTGGTTGGGATAGTTCTAATTATGGGTTGAAGCTCAATCAGGGTGGAAATCAGTGTGCTTAAATCTTTCCCTTAATTTTGAGTGATTAATTAATTAGCTAGCTAGGCAGAGTTTGAGATGGGGATGAAGATGACTAGTATTTTTTTTTTCTTTCTTTTTTTCTTTTTCTTTTTAAAATTATGAAATTTTCTAATTTGATTTGTAGGAAAGTTGAGAGTGGTAGCTAGCTAGCTAGAGAGGCAATGGGATTTGAGCAATACCATTTGGAAGGACAACATCATCAGTTTGGGTATGCAAGTAATTAGTCTTTTTTTTTTGAAGCAAATGCAAGTAATTAGTCTAACTTAAGCTTTTATTTATTAATTAATTAGTGTATGTATATTATTTGAATGTTGTTTGATTATAATGTGCTTATTAATGATTACTCAGAAGTCATCATTTTTAGTAGGAAATTATTGGTTTTTATCTAGACTTTTTTTTGTTTGATTTTGTGCATATCTTATATCCATCATTAAACCGGAAATATGGCTATGATTTAGGGATAATCTCAATGATTAAGGTGTAGAATTAAAGATCAAGGTGGTTGTCATCTTTATTTTATTTTATTTTATTTTTGGTTTAATTATTATATCATAATATAAAAGTATTTTGTTTTAATTCTATTTCTGTTTATATGTAAAGTGTTTAGCTTATAGAAGTTGTGACCTGCATATTTAGTTACTCCATCTGGAAAACTATTGAATGTTTAGACAAGCAAAACAGTTCTGCTTTCTCCAACACATGATGTTGACTACTGATAAGATAACAAATTTGACTGTTGTTTTTTTAAAAAAAAATTATGTTTCATGTGCAATTTTGGAGCAAGCATGCATGTTATCTAACTTGATAGGCTATCTTTTAAAAATAATCACTTATATCACTAAGAACTCATACAAGTATTAGTCATAAATAGTGATATCGATCTTCAAATTATATATCTTGAAATGGCATACACTATTTCTATGTGTCTTTTAGGCATACTTCTACTACTCCTAATTAATTAACTGTCGCCTTCACTTTTTAAAATATTAAGTTTAAGCAACAACAACTTTAATTATACAGAATATCAGTAATGAAATTGATTGTAACATTATGAGACAAATGATGAATGTATAATTTTTTATAATTGTTTATAATAGTACTTCTCTTCTATTATATTTATATATTTTGTGAAATAATAGCAAATTTTTGAAAAAAATTATTTACTATTTTTACATAAAGACAATTATATATCTATTTTAAGATACATTTAATTTGCAATAGAAAAAAAATGGTAAGTGTTAATTTTAAAGAAATTTTTACTTTTCAATACTAATTTATATTTCTACTTAACACCATATTCAAAATATTAAGTATTACTCTCTCAATTTCTTAATAGTGCTCTTTTGGATTTTGCACTATTCACATGCACAATTTTAACTAACATTGGTGCTTTATACATAAATTAAACATACTTATACGTACGGTTAGTGTTACAATAATCGTCTCAAGGTACATATAGTTTAAACAATTATTTTATTTTTTTTAATAATATGTAATTATTGATAAATTAAATAAAGATATCATTGGTTAAATTTTAGTACTGTCATATGTGTCGTTCAAGTTAGGCACTTAAAATAGAGGGTAAAGAGAACTTAGATTATATAAGAACCAATGAATCTTCAATCAATGGGAATTTGCTTGTTTATGTCCAAGTTATGATATTATTTATTCAAGTTAGGTGTACTAAGGTACATGAAGTGCCCTTGACCTGTCTCACTTGGGGTCCAAATCCTCTTTGTTTCTCACTTGGGTACTCTATGACTAACCAAGAGTCCTTGATTTTAAGGAATTCTATTGAATGGTGATGTATTAAAAGGGTAGTTTGTATGTTGAATCGAGAAAATTCAAGTTTATCACAGTAATAAATTTTTGTTAATCACAGGGATAAAAGTGTAAATTTTGCGATTAAAATGGGTAACACTGCTATTTGAATTAACAGTTTATCCCTAAAGTCTTAAAACCGCTACTTAAAATAGAAATATATCCCAAAATCACTACTTTTCTTTTGCCCGTGATAAATAAAGTTGTTTATCACGGAGATTAATTGGCGCGTCCTATGCTATATTGGCCGCATTTTGTCCAAATCTATAGCTTGCACCGGATTTTGAGAAAAAGATTATTATGAAGTGTTTTTTTCCAACCCTATTAAAAATGAAGGTTGATATCTCTACAAATTTAAGTTTAGTTTAGTTCTTGAATCCATTACTCTCCAAGGCTTAAAATAATTGGTTCATTTGACTTTTTTCACTATTTATACACGAAATATTAACTTTGACTATATTTTAATGTAATAATAAAATAATGATGGAGTATGCTGTTAAATAGGCATATTTATAAAGTTGTATGATATAAACTTTTTTTATAACTCTTATTTCTTACTAATATACGGAGTATATTTTTCTACATATTTATAAATGTCAAAGTAGTGCATTGACATGTGTACCAAGTTTGACCATATCAATTATTCTAATACGAAGTGAATAGTCTATTTCTATTCAAAAAAAAAAGTGAATAGTCTTTTCATTAAAATAAATTAATAAAGATTATTTATTTTAGCTTAGTTCATTGAATTAGAATTTATCTTTAATCATAAAATAGGTCCTTTCATCTCAAAAAGATGAAGACAAATTAAGTATTGCATGAAAGGAGAACAAGCCCAAGACAATAAAGATATCTTCTTGCTTTCTTAAGAAAAGAACATAGTAACATCTGTTAACGTTTTGTACATGACAATGATATCTCAAGTGCAATTCCCAATATATGGTTCTCTTCTTTAGATTATTTTCATTAATTTTATTTTTTAAAATTTTTTTAATTGACCCTTTAGATTATGTATGGACAAACTGTTGGGATTTAAGTCCTTAAATAATATGGAAATAATAAGATCTTAGAAAATAAAGGAATTGAAGTAAATAAGAACCCTAGCATGCCAAATAGAATGCACTGATGTTTATGTTTTATGAGTTCATAGATCCATGTATAGTCAAGCTTATCTCCAAGATAATTTTAAACAAATTAAAATATTTAAAGGAGGAAGTCTGAATTGTATATGTTTAAAAAAATGGTTTATAAATTAGTACTCCATATAATAAACTTGTTAGTTGTTACTACATCATATAAATTAAACTGTGCTATACTTGAGTATCTAACTTAAAGTATCACAATCAAACTCTAACTATTAGAATATACATGATCTATTTTCGATCCAAGACAAAATTGTTCCTAATTAAACCAACCTGGTATGACAACCATCTTATTATATTGTATTTTTTTTTTTTTTTTTACTAAACTAATTGACAATACACCCTGAACCAAACTGAATTAAAAGCAAATCAAATGACTAATCTCTTTGTCAAATTAACCGGTTCATTTGTTACCTCTACTAGTTATAATTCAACGAATAAAACACCCAAAGATATTGAGGTAGGTACTCCATAATTTAATTTATATTTCCATGACTTGACACATCATCTAGAATCTGATCTCAACCCTAGACACACATATCAAATCAAATGACCATTTGATAATAAGTACTAACAAATTAAAAGAGCAATAATATAATAATCATAAATTTTTGACAGAAATGTTTAGAACAAGCTAGCTAATGAAGGCATGATGCACAAAGAGGATAAGAAGATTCTTTACTGAATCAGAACTAAGTGTTATGTTAAGTCTTCATTCAAACACACAAAACAAAAATAAAAAACATTTATGTTATTGTTTGTTGTACACGACTCTATCTATGATATTTATTTTATCTGCAAACTTTAAATAAAATAAAAGAGAGAATAAATGCATGATGTTACATTATAATATAATAATGCATGCATGCATGGATATGTATACTATATGATATGATATGATGGCACATCATAAACAAACAAACAAACATTAATATGCAAAGTAAGTAAAAGAGAAGCTATTGAACTTGGAGTTATGTCTGAAGCTTTTTTTACTTACACTTTAATGGTGAATCAAACTGATATAGGAAAATATGTCATGCTTATGTTTTTTTTTTTTTTTTTTTTTTTGACTGACAAATAAAGAAATAAAAACAAAAGAAATATAAGAAAATGACACTGCAAAAATCTCAGTATAAGTATCAGTTTCAGTCTCAGTCTCTCCCTTGGGAAGGAAGTCAGTAAGTAAAAGAGAAAATATTTTGAACTTGAGTCTCACTCTCTTAACACAAACTGAATTATATATATGAGGAGACATCTACAGTTAAGTACACACAGATCCCCATGATTTTTCTTCTATTTTTTTTTTAATTTGTTAATATATGTACATTTAAGTGTTTTACAGGAATTATTTGAGCTAATGTTTTATAATTGCTTGATGATTAATAAAAATAAATAAAAAATAATACTCTATATGGAGTATTTCCTTTGTTTTTTTTATTTGCATTGATCGGTACACTTGTCGAGACGCAAATTTGACCATTAATATCTTTAATTGTTAATTAGTAAAAATTATGACATAATTATGTTATGAAACTAGACATTATGACGAATCTAATGATATATTATATAAAAACAATTATTTATTTTATAAAGTTGAAAAAATTAAGTCAACCATGATATGTAAATAGTGTAAAAATCAAAGTGATGCATTACAGAGGGAGTATTCATTTTGTATAGCGGTTTCATGCTATTAGGTGTTCAAGTCAATTCTGTTCATATTTTATAAGTCATGTCGAGCTAGTTAGTTAATTTGATTGTACTATTACCTTTACCGCACCTTGTTTTATGAATTTAATCTGGTTGGAATCAGATTAACAATTTATTTTTTTTTATTTTTTATTTTGGTATTATGGAATAATTTGTAGCAAATAATTATTAAAATCAAATGTATGCACATTGAGACAAATATATTGAATCTAACAAGATCTTGCAAATAATAATACAAACTAAGCCCACTTATTCACTTAAACAAGAAGATCAAACCAAATATGACATTAGGTAGATTTTTGACAAAATCATATTAGATCTTCCTTGTATTAAATTTAGACAAAACTACGTAGATTTAGCCATGTTGAATGAAATAATATAAGACGGGTCAGGTTTTTATCCAGCAATTAGTAAATAATTAGAATTAGAGATGAAAAAAAGACCTCATATGTTATGTCAACTTATCTCAAACAAGTGAACACTTATCATAAAGACATAAATCTATATACACCTTTACGACTATACCTAAATGTATCCAACGTTATACTTTTGCTCATTTGTTAGTTTCACTTTGTCTAGGGATTTTTTCGGGTCCATATAAAATTTTCACAAACAAGTATTCCATAGTTACCTAAAAGGGAATGTATAGCATAATCAGTCACCAAAATGAAAATGACATTTTTAAAGGATTATAATTTGTCCATTATAGCTTAATATCCTAAACCTGATATTTTTCTTAAGGCAAATGACTAAATGTTACAACTTGGTTATTTTATTATAGGAATATTCTTCAATTTAGTAGCAAGAGCCTTGTCTTTTTTTAGCTCTAATGTTTGGTTACATCAAAAATGTCTTCCAATGTCTTCCATTAGTTTCAAAATCGGGCAATTTTACAATATACACACACTTTAGATTCATTTTATATCAACTCATATTTTTCCTTTGGTCTAATCAAGAAAAAAGCCTAATCAAACTTTTGTTTTTTACTTTTTTAATTACAAACTTTAATGCACTAAATGTTATTTCGTGCTATTTACATTGATTAAATGAATGAATTTTCGTGTGCTTCAACTATCATTGTATCTTGGTCCACTCTTTGTATTAACTCTTCCATCAAATATAAGTTTGAAGGATTGGCTACATACAATTTAGCCACCGTTAGATTCGCCACACATTATCATTGTAGGTTAGAAGTAAACAATAAACGTCCTAATTAATTTCCAATGACATATAGGTGTTTACAAACCTAATTACGAGAAACCTAATTACACAAGATATATATAGATGTTTACAAACCTAATTACGAGAAACCTAATTACACAAGATATATTTTTACAGAATATTAACAAGATAATATTAACCTATTATCTATCAATATTAACATAAACATAGCTAATAGTCATACTATAATTATGATCTAAATTATATTTGACGGTTAATATCGAATACAACATAGGTCTTAGATAGTAGATCGACCACAAAAAAAATTACTCCGTATTAGTCGACCAAAAAACAAACCCGTGTCATACTTCAATGCATATAGATAGACCTTACAATAAACTCAAGCTTGGTAGATGACAAGATGCATATGAACATACAAAAATAATACAAGTAAATATATAAAACTGTAAATTAGTTAATTAATGAGAGGTGAGGTGACGCAAGTTATGAAATGACAAGTAACTGAGGAAAGAAAATAGAAAGAAGAGAGTAGAGTGTTGTGTTGATGCCCATAACTTGGACTCTTCAAAGTAGCCTTAAATTGGAAACTCTGTGTCAGCTTGTCTTACTCTTAAGCTTATTAACTTTATGTTTTTTTTTTTTGGTTGTTGTAAATATCAAATTGCTGCTTTACTGCTTCTTCACTTGTTGATCAGTCTCCTTCAATTCATTACTTCACTGCTTATATTATGACAAAGAGATATAGTGTTATTTATGTATGTGTTGTATGTTCATTTTTTGTTTCCCCTTTTTTATATTTAATCTTCTGCAACCTTTTTTGTTGTTCCCAAATGATGATGACCTTTTTCCATTTATGTACGTATGTAATAGTTTTGTGCGCTTTTTGTTGACCGGATTATGCTCAATATTATATTACTTATTTATTTACAATAATCTTAATTCTATAAAATTTGTATCAGAAAAAGTAAGTTTAAATTGTTCTACAAGATTAATAGGCCGTAAACATATTCTTAAAATAAGTTTAGATAGAGCTACAACATTAATGGAGACTAAACATATGTTTAGTCTTATAATTATTTGGAAAATTGACTAAGGTTCCTTGAATTAAGGCCCTAGTATTTTTTTAAAATTTTTTATTTACAAAGAGTTCTATAAATGAAAAGCATGATTACAATCTAAACTAAGTAAAAAAAGCATGATTAAGGCCCTAGTTGTGGTAATTGGTTTAACCAATTAGTTACATAAGATGATTTTAATAACTTTTGAAATATTTTTTTTAGCTCCAAAAACAGTTGATGGTTTTGTGATAAAAGCATCTACAATCTCTACAATCATTTATGTACTATATATACAAGGCTAAATGATAGTTTTTACTCTTGAACTCACTCCTAACAAATATTTTCTCTGTTTTTTTTATTTAACATGTTTTTTTTTATCACGCTTGTCGATGCACAACTTTAACCATCAATAACTTTAATTCTCTATAAGTAAATTTTTTAAAATTTATATATTGTGATAGTACTAAACGATTCTAACAAGATATCACATGAATATGTTTTTCCTTACGTATAATTCATAAAAGACGGTCAAAGGTGGGGTGGTGAATCGTGTAAAAGTCAAAGCGGGTCAAGTAAAAAATAATAGAGGAAGTATATAATAAGATATGATGAAAAATTACCATAGCCTTTTGTTGTTCTCACTCCATTTATCACTTATTTCAAATTTTATTAGTGTCAATAAAATATGATGATAATGGTAAGATATATTACCGAAAACTAATTTAGATTTCAACGCCGTCTAATAAGTTGAGGGTTCATAAGTTCAAAAAAGGAAGATGATATGAATTCCAGGTTTTAAGGGGATATATATCTTATACTTGTAGTTTCCTTAACATGTAAATTATATCTTGTGCGTATCATTTAGCAATTTGATATCAAAATCCATATATGTCAATATTAAGGGCTTAAGGCACAAAAAAAAAAGTTTTAAATTCAAATACTTCCTCCGTTCTTTTTTTATTGCACCATGAGGAATTCCACGTTTGTCAATGCATTACTTTAGCTATAAATATCTTCAATTATACTTTTGTAAAAATTATAAAAATTTGATATTTGAAAAGAAAATTTCCATATGAATCTAACTAGATCCCACATAACTATATTTTTCCTAATAGATAAATCACAAATGGTGGTCAAAGAGGATGAAGTGAATAGTGTAAAAGTTCTAATGGTGCAATAAAATAAAAACGGAGGAATTGAAGTATATAAGATAAGTTATGATTAATAAGATAAATTTCATCAAAATACTACTTCCTCCGTTCTTTATTACTTGACCCACTTTGACTTTTACACTATTCACTACCTCTCCTTTGACCGTCTTTTGTAAATAATATATAAGGAAAAATATATTCATGTATGATCTTTTTATATTCGTCTCAATAATTACTATCATAATACATAACTTTTATAATTTTTACTTATGGGGAATTTAAATTATTGATCGTTAAATTTTTGCATTGACAAGCGTGATAAAAGAAACAGGTCAAGTAAAAAAAGAACAGAGGAAGTATAGAATAACAAATAATGGTCTACATGTAGAATAGAATCCCCATTGATAATTACCATTTGGTTAAGAAGATTTTGTATGATAATGGGCAATTCGTTAAAAAGATTTTGTATGATATTGAGCAAGGTGGGCATCTCATCTTCAAGGGCTCCATTAGATGACAAAGGCCTCCACATGTTGGGCCATGGACCAGCCACCCAGAGATTTGTATGCCCACCATTAATTGACCTTATCAGCTTATCTTTGAATTTCAAGTTTTTCACTTGTGTTGTAGTTAGGGATCTCAATGTTGTGGGGCTGGTTATTCCGTACAACCGTACCACCACCACAGTTGTCACTAAATAATATGCAGCCCACTAGAGATACTAGATTAATTTGAATTTGGTTGGAATGAGGTTAGTTAAGAACTATGATCATTTAGTTTTGTTGGTTAAAGTATTAACAGTGACATCGAAATTTAGAGTATAATCTTAATTATATTGTGTCTATTGTGATTATCAGAACTAAAAATTAATAATTTACTAAAATCTAAAAAATAATTTACTTTAGCAAGTAATTGGGTTGGAGTATGTATCAGACATTCAGAAAATAAATTAAAAGTTCTTGCCTATAGGTGGTCAATGGTGGCGATTATGATGCATTCTATTTACATGATTTTTACCCTTTATCACATCTTATCTAAATTTATTTTTTCCGAACTTATCTTATCTGAACTTATTACCTCTGAAATAAGTAGAAATAAGGTGAACAGGGCCTAAAAGAAAATTTGAAGCCATACATTCACGCTACCTAGAGTACCTTACAATGGAAATGGGAGTGAGGTGGGTGTAACTGAGTCCATGCTCTCTCAGTACTCACGACAGGCACCACTTTACCTAATACCAACTATCACGTCCACACCCATTATCAATGACATCAATGACACCCTTGCGGCCTTGCCGGTTTGGCTCTCCTACCCTGAACCACCAGCTCTATTAGAGTATTAGTAGTAGTGAGAGGGTTATTGGTTAATATGAAGAGATAAGAAAATGCTCCATTCGTAAAATGCAGAATCAGCTTTACTAGACAAACTAGGGATTAAATGATAATTCCGGGGGTAAATGACTTACTGAGAATTGCTGATGTATGAGATTTTCTCTCCTATGGTATCACCAAATAAATCTAGAGACGGTATGTACTAGACGAACTGTTTTCAAATACAAGTACAAAATAATAAGTACCACTTAATAATAGTACCAGATAACAGCATAGAACAAGTAAAATTGCAGCTGCATCAATTCATCCTTCCTGAAATCACCAAGCTGCTGCATAAACAAACATCCTCAAAGCGACTAAAATTGGAGAGGTTAGAAAGCGACCCAAATTTATAATGAAACAGCAAATGAAAGGAAGCACAAAATCGAAAAAGATGTGAAGTCACTTTGTTTTGTATAGTGAACACTTTTAACCAATCTCAAAAACAATAAGATCCTCTTTTCACAAGGATAAATCTACTGCATAAATTTTTTATTTTTATAGCCATCAAAACTAAAAACCAAGTGAAATCGAAAAATAAGTCACTAAAGACAGCAACACACCGCTTCTAAGATTAGGGCGCCCTTCACAGGGAGTAAAAAAAAAAACTCGAAATTTACTGCAGAAACGATGGCAGGACAACGAACAAAACTTGGCTTAGTATTTGTAGTCCTTGACGTGAAGGCTCTCAGAGGCATCAGCTCCTCCAGCACCACCCTGGTATTTACCAAGAGTAGCCTCGGAGTTGGCCTTAGCCCTAGCGAGGAAGACCTCCTGGGCCTTTGGCACATTCTCTTCCTTGCCTGACCATGCCTTCAAGGTACTCTGCTGAAGTGCACGTCCGTATGAGAAAGATAGAGTCCATGGCTTCTTGGTTTGAAGCTTGTTCATGGCGTTGAGGTTGAGGGTTGCTTCCTCCTCACTCTGTCCACCAGACAAGAACATGACTCCGGGAACAGCTGGGGGAACAGTCCTCTGCAGGGTACGGACGGTGTACTCAGCAATCACCTCAGGGGCAACCTTCTTACTCTCTGATCCAGGGGTAACCATGTTTGGCTTCAAGAGGGTACCCTCAAGGAGAACATGGTGGTCATTGAGGGCCTTGTAGCAAGCTGCAAGAACACGCTCAGAAACCTCAGCACATCTGTCGATGTCATGGGTTCCATCAACCAAGATCTCAGGCTCGACAATGGGGACCAATCCATTCTCCTGGCAGATGATGGCATATCTGGCAAGACCGTTGGCGTTCTCCAAGATAGCAAGGGGAGATGGCTCAGTTGGGCCGATCTTGAGGACAGCACGCCATTTAGCGAAACGAGCACCAGCAGCGTAGTACTGAGCACATCGTTGGCCAAGACCATCAAGACCCTGAGTGGTTGTCTCACCATTGGTTCCAGCAAGCTCAACGGTACCCTTGTCAACCTTAATTCCGGGAAGGACACCACCTTCCTTCATGACATCAACGAAGGGCTTGCCTGGGAACACAATTATACATGTTAGCAATAGAATCAATTGAATGAGAAAAAAAATGCATCAAATAACTAGTTAACATACAACAAGTACAATACATTGTGAATGTATCAAAAAAATTACCATCAGCAGTCTTCTGGTAGAGAGTTTCCTCGAAAAGGATGACTCCACTAAGGTATGTAAGGGCAGTAGGGGTGGTAAAGAGAAGCTCACGGAGAGCTCTCCTGTTGCTCTCAACATTCTCAACATTGATACTGGCAAAACGCTTTCCAATGGTGCCGGTTGACTCATCAGCGGCAAGAATACCCTTTCCGGGGGTGGCAATGTAGGCAGCGTTGGTGATGAGCTCATCTGAAACAGAATAAAAAGTTTTCAGATTTTGAACATTCTTTTATAGCCTTTCAAACATTTCAAAGAGAAACATATAATACTTCACAAAGACAATATAATAGTGGAAACAAAGACTAACAGAGGGCAGGAGACATTGTAAAACATTTAAGTACGTAAAAAAATTAAATTATCAAACACAATAGAATATGAACTCTTAAACACCCTATAACATCATCAGATCAAATTGTATGACCCTCTGAAACATATTCAACTAATCATATCTCAAATTTCTTCCTAATGGTGTTACAAACCTAGAACGCTTCTATCTCAAGACAACACAAAATAAATTCAAAATCAATACTCAATGCTCGAAAACGAATAAGACGAACATTAATTCCATCAAAATCACCACAGAATTAAGAAAAATAAAAAACTAGACATGTAAGTGGCAATAATGAGGCCTCAAATCATCCAAATTAACACAGAACAAACTTCGGAACAACTTCAAACCTTAAATAATTCAAGATTCCAGAATACAAACCCAGTATTCTGTTATACATCTGAAACACAAATCTCTAATGCAAACAAAACAAATATCAACAAACTGCGAGAAGCTTCGCATACAAAATTTTAAAAAACATTTAACTGGCTTGTTGTAATCATTCAAAATGAATCTAAAGCATAAGATCAACCAAAAACTTACGTCAAATTTGTAGATATTCAGATGCATAGATCTAAGCAATTTGAGGCAAATTAAGCTTAAAAAAAATTGAAAAAAACTGTACTTTCAAAAAAGTTCCATTAAAAACAGCAGCAAATCACAACAACAAAGCACAACTACAAACATCTAATAACCTAACATTTATGACGAATTAATAACAAAAAAATCGCAAATATTTTGCAACTAAACACAACAGAACCAGGATTCTAGCGTCGATCTAAACCGAAAACATCAAAACTTGAAGAAAATCATAGAAATCTATCCAAAACAGACATAAACAAATCACAGATCAGATCTAATTCCAAAGCAAACTAAACAAATTTATCAAATCGAAACAAAAAATAAAAAAAAAACGAAGCAATGACAAGCTGATAGATCTACATAAGAGAGAAAGATACCAGCGTATTTGCCTCTGTAAGCAGTCATGGTTGCGAGAGAATTCTAGAGAGAGAAAATGAGTTTTGTTTTAGAGAGAGAAAGGTTGAAACAGAGAGAGAAATGGAGACGAAGGAAGAAGAAAGGAGAAAGGTGGGATTTATATAAGGGAGCTTTTGGTTAAACGAAAATCGACGCAGATGCCTCGAGAATATCGGTATAACCCGAATATTTGACCCGTTTTTGAATTGTTCCTCAAGAAACTGTTTGTTGGGTGTGGATGACCCGTTTTGTGTTTGACCCGTATTTGAATTCTTCTCCACGAAATTAATTTCTGTGTATTTTAAGGCGGCTATTATTTTAATTGTACCCAAAAGTGTCCTCTCACTTTAATTTTTGACTTATTTTCTTTAATTATTTTAGGGGTTGGTGAGGTACACTCTCTATGTTTAGGGGTTTGCATAGCATATTTTTGGAGGAAATCTAATTATTTAGATGAAAAAGGATTTACTAGAGTTAGGTGAGAATTTGAGGTTTGGTGATATTTTAAGCTTTGATTCCTAAAAATATTTAACTCTTCATTTTTATTAGGACATATTTAGTTTATACGAACACCTCGATTATTTATCTTATTTTTGTTGAACTGAAATTATTTTAAAAAACTTTTGTAAACACCCGGTTTACATTAATATTAGTGTACATCGAGTCATCGAGCAGTGTAAGAGTAACTTTAAAATCTTACAATTTTTATTTGTATTGGGTTACTTTTATGCACATTAGGGTAACTTTTGAACACTTTAGGCTATCTTTATAATGGATATATAATAATTATTGTACACCCGATTTTTTTTAAAGTTTGTGAATTGTTTTTACTGAATTAAAATTATTTTTACTAAACTAAAATTAATATAAACTAAATTTAGCATACAAAAATATTTATCTGGTAATGTTTATCTTTTCTTATTTGAATGTGGTTAAAGATTTTAATTGAGAAATAGAATGCACAATTGCACAAGTAAGATTGTGAAATAAGTGAAGGTTAACGTTGTTGTCGTTGGTTTGGTGACAATAAGGATAGTAAACTTATCTCAGCAATAATTATCTAATGACAATTTATAGTTAAATATCTTTATTTCTGGTAATATACAAAGTTACAGTATAAAAATTTCGTATTTGTAAAGCACATATTAATATGAATCTGATGATCGTAGAGGTGTTAAATCGGGTATCCAGATGGAGTTTGGGTTGACCCACGATGGATTGGGACGTTTGGGTCGGGTAATGATGGTCATTTTAATCTTACAAACCAAATCAAATCGGGTTGAGCTTCATCAGATTCGGGTTATAGTTGAGTTCAAATATGGTCGGATACAAATTGAATTGGGTCGAGTCAAATTCAAGTCGTGCCATATCGAGTTAAGATGAACTCATATCCGGATTTTATTGGGTTTATTTGGGTCAAAGTGAATTTATTTGACTTTGGATCGTGTCATTTTGAATTCAGTTAGATCTTGGTTCAAATCACTTCAGTTCCAGTTAAAATTTGAATGTGGTTGCTTCGATTATTAGCTCATTCTCACTTATAAAACTTTAGTTTCGATATTGGGTCGAATAATATGAATTTGGGAAATCTAATCTAATATCATATAACTAATATATAAAGTTAAACTTTTAGTCAGGCCACGAGACGCCGACACTTAGCATTCGAACTTTTTGCCGACGACACTTAGCATTCGAACTTTTCGCCAAGTGTCGCGTCACGTTGGATATATTTAAATAGACTTCATAGGATGAAAAAAATTAGTTTATAATTCTATTTTCAATCAAATTTGGATAGAATTTTAGGATAAAATTGTTAGTTAAGAGTTTTGTTTTCGATAAAGATACCAATATTTCATATGTATAAATTGAATTATAATTTTATTCAAAAAAAATTAGATTATAACTCTAAAAAATACCAATATTATTATTAACCATTTACATGCCTATTACATAGTTTAAACTGTCACAAAACAACATCAATTCCTAACTTATTTTGTATTAGAGATAAATTTTGAAATTTGACATATACATTAAAAATTTATCTCAAAATTTAATAAACAACCCGGGCATCGCACGGGCACAAAACTAGTATATATATAAAGGGGAGTTTTTCCCCGAGTTTTTAGAGAGCCACGTAGGATTATTTTTTTTAGCGCGCCATGTAGGATTTTGAATTTAAGTTGTAGCCAATTAAATAAGAAATTATTAATTTATTTTACAATTAAATAATTCAAATGCCACGTTAGCAAAATTGGCGAATGAAATTTTAAAGTTTAAATTAATTAAATACAAAATATTATCTTTTGAGATTAGAAATTTTATCTAATATTTTAAAGCTAATATAATAAAAAAAAAATCACATAAATATGAAAAATATTTTTTTAAAAAAATACTAATAAATCGTTCATCGCACGGGCTTCATCTAGTTAGGAGCTGAATTCAAATGAACTGAACTGATTAGAGTTGAACTAAACTGATTGGAGTTGAATTGAAATGAACTGAAATTAATTTGAAGTGAGCAGGCCCTAAGTTCAGATCGATAATATCATATAATTTTAGATAAGTTTATACAAATTCATATTAGTTCAGATAAATTCACATTAGTTTAAATAAATTCATATAAGTTCGAATAATTTCATATACATTAAGATAAATTAATATATGTTCACATTATTTCATATAATTATGATATTTTCATATAAATTCAAATGATTTCAGCTAACTTCAATAAATTCAAATAGTTTCAAATTGATACGGAGTATGAGTTTAGATAATTTTAGATACGTTTGTATAAATTCAAATAAATTTAGAATTGTTTTATATAAATTTAGAAGTTCAATTAAGCTGAAATAAATACATATTCGTCAAAATCAGATGAATATAACACACCTAATCACATTAATATATCATATATACATATTTATATTATAAATTTCAAATTTTATACATTTTTGGAAGTATATTTTATGGTATATAATGATAATATAGGATATTTTTTACTTTAGAGTCTTAAAATCATGGATTAATTCACTAATACATCGACCAATGTACTATTCCTATAATGTTGACTCGATTCAAACATATTCTTATTGCTTTGCCTTACTTTTGTGGTATCTCAATTGTTACTATTTATTTATTTATGTATTACCATTTTATTATAGTACTCCGCATCAATTAATCGATTATTATTCCTTTCTATGACTCCCTTCTTTGTTCTCTCTACAAATTCTACAATTCACAACTTGAATGTTGACTTTAGAAAGATTTCATCAAACAACGTAACTCAAATGTAAGGATATATGATTCCAAGGTTGAGCCGTCAATCATTCTCTACCACGAATGTATAGTGGTAAAGAATTTGATTTCAGGATAGAATAAAAAGTTATGTTTAGAAACAAGTTGGGTTTAATTGAATTATGAGTAATTTCAGGTCGGTTTTAATTGGGTCATGGTAAGTTTCAAATCGGATAATTAAAGGTCGGGTAAAAATTGGTATTTTTTCGGGTCTAAATGGTTTCAGGTAGATTTCATTTCGGCTAGATCGAATTCAGATCTTATATTATCGAGTCTTATTGGTTTCGGTTTAAATATGAGTTGATTTCAAATTGGGTTTGGATCATAAATTACCAGGTGGAAACGGTTTCGAGATAACGTCGAGTCGACTCCAGATCAGATTCAGATAAAAAATACCCGGGTCCAACCAGTTCGAAAACAGTTCGGTTTCAACTTTCAAGTAAACCTTTCGGGTCGGGTATGTTTTTGACAACCCTAGATGTCCCTACTCATTTGATAATTTTTTATTCAACTAATTATTGTACAAATCAGGTCGTACAAATCAAATTTAGAAATCAGATTGATAAGAACAAATTATATTAGATCAAATCGTGTGAACTAAACATAGCCATTTGTGGTGATAAAGAATATATGGTAGACAGGTGTTTGAAAATTTATTTAGAATATGCAGTGTCATTTTTTTTCAAGCTAAGGTATTTTACTAGACTAAAGGGTCGTTTGGTTGGGGTTTAATCAAAGAGAAAGGAAATGAACATGCCTCATTCCCTTTGTTAATGTTTGTTTGTCACTTCTTTCATTTCCTTTACCCATTTTATTTTTTACTTCACCGAAAACCATTCTACATTGATTCCCCACCCCTAGCCTTTTCCACTCACTTTCCTAAGCTACCACTACACACACCAGCCACTTCCTTACCCAGTTACCCCCACTAAATTGAACAACCACCTTGTCGGAACTCGCCGCACCTCCCCCACTCCTCGCCTGAAACCGTCGCACCTCCCTCTATCCCCCAGCTCAACGAAACTCGTCACACCTCCCCCTCCCCTTGAAAATACCTCCCGCTCTTGGAAAACCTTTCCCTGCCCACGAAAAACCCTAGAAAACCATGCTCTTCCTCTTAAAACCATCCAACGTCCCTTTCCCTACCCTCGAAATTAAACCAAGGTTTCGAGGATAGGGGAAGGTACAACTGACGGTTTTCTAGGGGTTTTCGTGGACGAGGGAAGGTTTTCAGAGGACGAAAGGGGCGGGGGAGGTTTGAAGACGGGTGGCGAGAGTTGGTGAGGCCATGGCTATGCGGTGGAGTGGCTAGAGAAGTAGGAATGAGGGGTTGTGTGGTGGTGGTGGTGGTGATTCTCTTTGTTTTTTTTTAAAACAAACAATATACTACATGGAAAGGGTTCATTCCATTCTCTTTGATTATCTTTGTTTATCCCATTTCGTTTACCCCATGCAAACCAAACGACCCCTGGCCAAATAGTTATGGAAAAATAAATTTTTAAAATGGTTGATAAGGATAATTTTATTTATAATTTAATTAATTTCATATTTGAATAATTAGGTGACTTGAACATTTGAAGATGTTCTTCCTAAGAGGAAAAGTGAATTGCTAAACACCGCCGGCCGAAATAATCACCACCGCCATCATTTGGTGTAAATGGACAACCATGCCCTTACTACTACACCACCCCTTATACTCCCTGGCAAACCACCATCCCTTCCGACCGGCAAAGACCACCACCACCCTGACCGGCAACCCACCACATACATCACCCTTTATAACGACCCATCACATCCCCCTCTATGAAGATCCACCACTTTCCCTCGCTCGCGGAAAGGTGGAAATTTTTATTATTTTCGGCAACTGCGATAACCGGTTTCCATTGTAGCCGGATCCCAAAATCGATTACTGTGGCCAGTAACCGGTTTTGGGCTCCGATTGGTACGATTGCTGAAAGTAAAAAAAAAAAATACCACCACCTTGTCGCCGACGAGGGAAGGTGGTGGGTCGTCATTGAGGGGATGGTGGTGGTCGTCGCTGGTCAGAGTGGTGGTCGTCGTCGCCGGTGAGTGTGGTGGTGGTGGTCATCGCCGATTAGGGTGGTGGAGTCAAGGTGTTAGTGATTGGTGACAAGAGGAAAGATAGTGGTGAAATACTAAGGACATGGTTGTCCATTCACAATAAATATTGACGGTTTTAATCCTTTTGTTGGCGGTATTTAACACCCCTAACAAATAAAACTAAGATTTGTTGGCTTTGAATAAGTACTTCAAATTTTATGTACATCTTTTTCAAAAGTAATATCCTTCTTATTTTACCATTCATATATCTTTGGATAGCATACTATTGATAATTCAGTTTTTAAAAAACAATTTACTTCATATTTATTTATTATTCATATTAAAATTATTTTGTACTTTTTTTGAAACCTTTTATTTGTTAAATTATTAAATAAATTATGAACTAAAAGATTTGAGTATCTTATATAGAAGTAGTTGAGTGGAAACTATTCTAGAAATGCATACCTCATGTATTCTTGCATGAAATACACTTCTTCCATCCATTTGTCTTAAATACATCACTTTTATTTTCATATTTGTCCAATACATTTTTTAAATGGCCAATAAAAAATCGTGGAGCATTAAAATTTAATATTAGAATTGAAAAGTATAATATGAAACAAAACTAACTAACACGATCTTACATGTCAATGTTTCTTAGGAATAATATATGATGAACTATATTTTAATATATAAAAAAAAAAGTAGAAAAAATGCATACACGTATTTTATTTATACGAGTTACATCATTTTGGTTCAATTTGCATCAAAATCATGACATCTAATTTTAGAACAACTTGGATCTAGATAGATTTATCTAAATTGGATTTATATTACAAGGTCCAAAATAATGGGTGAAGCGTCCAAATTTTTTTTGGATAAAACTAGGTGATTGAATTTTGTCCCCTCAAATTTCATGTACAATCTATAATCATCCTTTAAGGTCCCATCAAAAAAATCACAAAATATCAAAATATTAGAGGTTATTAAAAGAATTTAAGGTTATCAACTTATCTAGATTTGCACCACTAAAACAAAAGATATTTGCGACTAACCAGCCACCAAAAAAATAGCTAGAAACCAAAGTGGGTTGAACCCAAATCCTGTGGGAGAGTGAGCCCATTGAAAATTGGTGGTTGGGAAATTACGCCAAAATATGAATGAAAGCGAAAACGGTGGGTTAGGTCGTAGTTTTTGGTTTTTTCTAGTCTCAACTCTCAACTCTCAAATTGGTGTGCTTTTAGCTTTTCTTCAGCTGTTTTGTTTTTCTATTCTTCCTTTCACCTTTTACACTTTAGTTAGGTATTTTCGCTTTAGAAAAGGGATGACAATAATCACATTGAAATTGACTGTAGAGTCACTAGTACGGTGGTGGCAATTAGATAGGAGTACTTTACAAATTGTATAAATTACAATAGACTTGATTGGAGTCACATATGCTCAGGTGTCACCCGACCCAACCCGATTCGAAACCGATCTAAAAAATATCCGATTTAGATTTGGACTCGCGTGGACATAACAATTTAGTATGATTTAACTTTAAAAATTTAGCCGACCTGGCCCGATCATATCAGACCCAATCCGATTATTCGAATTGACACCCATAGTCAGTGGTTAGTTTTTATTAACAAAGCACGAGTTAACATAACAATCTATGTTATTTAGTTTTGAACTATGTAATAATACTTTGGCCCTGTTTGGTAGTAAGCTTATTGGGGGTATATTAGCTTATTTGACTAACTATAGCTGATTGACTAGTCAAACAAGCTAATACAAGTGTTTGGTAATAAGCTTATTGAAAGGGTTTATTCCACTAAATAAGCTCTTTTTGAAAAAGCTCATTTTAGGAGCTTTTTCAATTAGCTTATTCATTAATTATTGTGAAATGACACTTATAACCTCATTTAATTTAAAATCCTATCTAAACTACCTACCCCACAATTAGCTTATTGGTCATTTCATATACTCAATCACCTTTAAGCTATCAGCTATTTACCAAACACTTTTATATAATCAGTTAATACAATAAGTTAGTCAAATCAGTTAATAAAATCAGCTAGTCAAAATCAGCTAACTCAATCAGTTTCAGCTTTCAGCTAGCTTTCAGTTAGCCCTTTCAATAAGCTTACTACCAAACACTTGTATTAGCTTGTTTGACTAGTCAATCAGCTAAAGTTAGTCAAATAAACTAATATACCCCCAATAACCTTACTACCAAACAGGGCCAAAGGATTTATATTCATTCGCTCTTACTCTTATAGTCTTATGTTCTTCTAAGTATTTCAACTACATGTTCATTTTTGCTTTTAGGATTTATATTCATTCGTTCTTACTCTTATGTTCTTCTAAGTATTATGTTTAGTTGTTAAAGAGCATGTTTGGTAATTTTTTATTTTTTAGAAAATTTTGCAAAAAACCACATTTTAAATCTTATTTTTTTGCATATAACCACCTTTTAAAAAATATGTTGCAAAAGACCACCAATTTAAAAATTTTTGTTGCAAATTACCACCATTTCAATGTAAAATAATTGATAAATTTGGCTTAAAAAGTGGTATTTTGCAACAAAAATTTTAAAATTGGTGGTCTTTTGCAACATTTTTTTTAAAAGGTGGTTATATGCAAAAAAATATATTTAAAAGGTGATTTTAAGCAAAATATTCTTTTTTTTTAATACAGAGTAAATTTGAATATGGCTTCAATTAAGTCATTATCGTTATCAAATATTTGGTTAAAAGGTTTGGATAATAATTACCATTATCTAAGGGTAATGGTTTACATCTATTTGTTACCTCTCTAAAGTCTAAAGTAATAAATACCCTTATTCTCCTCAAGTCAAACAAAAAGAAAAAAAAAAGTTAGATAACGTAATTTCTTTTTATGGTTAAACCATGTAAACAAATGAAAAGGTAATAGATAAATAATTCCTTTCTACCCTTTTATTTGTTTCCTTTTCATTTCGGTTATGTTATTCATACTAATCGCTCCCTAAAAGTTTATATTATTTAAAAGGCAAAAGCTAACGAACGCCCCTGGGGCGTTGGATAAGCTAGCTAAAAGTAGAAGGATTAAATTAAAAATGAACATTAATTACACCGATCGACGCTTGATTTTGTCATGCTTTTCGCCAAATTAATACCACTTTAAGTAATATTTTAAATGCTTATCCAATGCCCCAAAAGACGTTCATTAGCAAGATCCTATTTAAAATTAGCCTTAATGTTAATCGTGTATACCGTTGTACAAAAAACTTATTTGATCTTTTTAAATGAGTTTTTGGGCTCAAAATGCACTTTTCAAAAAAGCTCATAATAAGAGCTTTTTGATGTTACCATTTTGGTTATTATCTAGTTCATACATTGAAACAATTAATACAGAGTTATTATTAACAACAACTTCATAGTTACCAAACTAGTTAATGCAACATGCTACCTTAGTCAAATCAGTTTATACAACCAACTAATTACCAAGTAGGGTTAATTATGAATTATCAATTGCTAATGAATATATATATACACCTAGTTTGTAGGAAGTATCACTTATAATCGATTGTGTTAGAGATACAAGATATCGGAAAATATATTCTACGGAGTAGGGCTTTTCATCGGTCCAAGACCGGACCGACCCGGATTGGACCGAAGATCGAAAATTAGAATTTAAAGAACCGAAGATCGGATCGATTAAAGTCAGGTCCGATATGGGTTCTGTCCGGGGTGGTCCGGTCCATTTTTTCGGTCCGGACCAATTTATGAACATCCCTATATCTTTAGTGGAATTTGACTAAGCCACTAAAATTAGTTTAATCATCCATCTTCATTCTACATCACAATTTCAAATGTACTCCGTATGTTGTAAGAAATCTTACGAGTTAACCCAATAACCGAGGGTCCGAGACATGCATGTGACGGATCTTGCTTAAAACAAAAGGATTTTTTTTTTTTTTGAACGGAAAAACAAAAGGAAAATTGAAATTCCGAGTTACTTATCTCGAGTGAAGTTGGGATACGTACTCTTCCCATAACAAGACGATGACGACAATTTTTCTAGCATTATCACGCTCTTTTTCCTGCTTATAAAAAACTCCATCAAATTATTGATAATATATTATTAGTGGTGGACTTATTTTTATCGCTATCACTCATATAATAAACATTATTCTAAATAAAAAAGCGGCAACTTCTCAATGCAACTAAAGGCTGCAAACTAGTAATTGGTCAATAAATTGACAGTTTGAATATAAATAAATTGATGAAAGGTCTTAAAAATGGCAGGATTTTAGTATAATTAATTGGAATAATGAAGTCAGTGAAGAAGTTGCCTCAGCTGTTGCCTGGTGGTCTGGTACATGCTTCTTGTTGCATAACAATATTAATTCATGCTAATTATTGTGGCTAAATAAGTAAATAATCATAACTTAGAATATGCTTTTGCGTAACCACGCATGTGACTACACGTAATAGTGGAATCATTCCCATTTTCTATCTTTTTTCTTTCAACTTGATCAGTTAGTTGATTGATCCTAACATTTAGGATAAATTACTGGACTATACACTCAATAATTGAAACTATACCTTTTTCCTTTTATTTCTTCCTTTTATTAGAAAATAATTAAATCAAAGATAATAAAGATGGCATAGGTCATTCCCTGATGCCAAGCATTAGGTCCGGTTCTTTTTTACTTAATTAAATTTAGGGATAATTTTCAAAAAACCACCCAAAAATGTGTTGAATTTCTAACTAACCACCCAAAAAAAATTTATTTTAAAATACCACCCATTAAATTAATTTTTTGCTCAGATTCCCACCCAATTTGAAAATCCGGTGGTTTTTTTAGCTTGTGGGGCCCACATAACGGCTAGTTTATGCTTTTATTTGTTTTCTTCCCCCGATTTTTCCTATAAAAGTGTATTCCTTATTCAATTTTTGCTCCTAAACAAAATTTTTCCCCAAATTACACAAAATTAAGCTTGCTTCTAATTGCAAAAATTGAATAAGGAATACACTTTTATAGGAAAAATCGGGGGAAGAAAACAAATAAAAGCATAAACTAGCCGTTATGTGGGCCCCACAAGCTAAAAACCACCGAATTTTCAAATTGGGTGGGAATCTGAGCAAAAAATTAATTTAATGGGTGGTATTTTAAAATAAATTTTTTTTTGGGTGGTTAGTTAGAAATTCAACACATTTTTTGGGTGGTTTTTTGAAAATTATCCTAAATTTAGTAAACCAAATTGAAAATTAATCCAATTGGACTTAAAAAAAAAAAGAAATTGAATTGAATAAAACTGAAGTTAATCAAACTAAATTAAACTAAACTAACTGAAATGCGATAATCCTTATAAACTAACAAGAACAGAGCTAAACAGAACTGAACATAATTTAAATGAACTGAACCGAAAATAATTGAGATCAATTGAAACTAAGGACCTCATCTGTTCAGCTTAATTTCAGTTCAGTTCAGTTCAGTTCCTAATTTACTTCTCTCATAAACAATTCGTTTACAGAGGTTTTTCAGTGCGGCAAGCCACATGGTGCGACACGATTACTTGTATTTTAGGGTTACTTGTATTCTGGGGTTACTTGTATTATGAGGTTACTTGTATTTGATACTTGTGTCGTGGGGTTACTTGTATGTGTTATTTGTATTCTGAGTAACTCCACACCAAAATCTCATACCAAACCAGTAACACCCTACAAGTAACCCCTGATCAAAACCAATAACAGCCATACAAGTAAACCTAGAATACAAGTAACACCTGACAAAACCAGTAACACCCTACAAGTAACCCCGACCAAACCAGTAACACCCATACAAGTAACCCCAGAATACAAGTAACCCCTGACAAAACCAGTAACACCCTATAAGTAACCTCGACCAAAACCAGTAACACTCATACAAGTAACCCCAGAATACAAGTAACCCCTGACAAAACCAGTAACACCCTACAAGTAACCCTTGCTGCACCATGTGACCAGCCACATACAAAAATTTGTAATTCGTTTAAGCTCTATTCAATTCAGTTCAGTTCAGTTCAATTCCTAATTTCTTTTTCTCATAAACAATTCATTTCACCTCTATTCAGTTCAATTCAATTCAATTCAATTAAGTTGTTTTCAATAAATCGGAATAGACCCTAAATCTAAAAGATAATGACCATGGTTGATCGGTCACTCACAAACTGGATGACCCACGACATTGACAGCCCAATATGTGCTTTTGGGCCCACATTAGGCTGGTAGCTACAGGCCATGCATGGAAATTGCTTATCAATTACATACAAGATACGAATACATGTAATCAGGACATTAGTGTGGGATCCTAGGACATAAGATGTACACCTAAAGGGTCCAAGTCCAAGGACTTTTAAATGAACTTGTTCTTCATCACTGGCCCAATTTAAATTAGCTTACTCCTTCAGTTCATTGTAACTTTTTGGATGCTAATTTCACATTAGAATTGAGAAAAATCATACAGTTACAAATTTTCCTGTTGGTGCTGTAATTTGAATTACAAACTTACACTATCAACTTTATAAATCGTTCAAAAATTGATTTAATCATATATTCAAAAAATGATTTAACAACATTTTCTAGCTGCATAACTGCTCACTAGTACTAAAGATCTGCCCTGTGTCGTTGCCTCTTTAGGCTTCACATATCTATGCTGAAAATAAGCATCCTAGCACAACATTAATATGAAAGTTCACAATCAACATTTAGGGAGATCCGAAGGCGGTGGCGGCAATTTTTGGTTCTTCTCCGTTCCATCCTGTACAATCCATGCCATCTTCAGTCCCCAACTCGTGTGAACTTCCAAATGACAATGCATAAACCAAGCACCTGTTCATAATCATGTCATCATATGTTAAACTAAGTATATGATTTTTTTATTTTTTTTTTTCACTAAATTAGGACTTATATTGCCTAGGAACTTTTGCATTACCTGGATTGTCTGCACGAAATCTGATAGCAACCCATCCACCAGACGGTACACCAACCGTGTTTCTCTCAATAGGATCGACGAGGTTAAACTTTGCAGGATCATTCTTGGAATCAAAGTTACCAACCCCTTGACCTACGACGAAGAAGTTAAAACCATGAAGGTGAAGAGGGTGACTTTCAGCCCCAATTATGCTAGTGTCCTGTAATACTAGCTCAACACTTGTGTTAAATGGTAAGACAATTGTTTTAGTCCCGCGGCTAAGCATAAGATTTTTGGGGGGTGTGCCAGTGTAGTTAAATTTGAAGGGTGGATTTTTAGGAAAATCAGTAGTAAACACTCCATTTGTTTGGAAGAAATGGGATTGAAGTAATGCAATTTTAGGCTGTACATACGAAACATTATTGACCGCGGCTGCTATCATTGTGTTGTTGGGTCCTTGACAGGTTTGATGCTTAGGGCAGGGGAGTAATCCGAGACCAACAGTGAATAAGAAACGTCTGTCAATCTTTTTAGGTACATTGGCAGGAAAGTTTGAATTTGCAAGGCTTCTTAACTTGCTGTTAAACTTAGCCGCGAATGAGATGTCATTAAAGAAAGGGAGTTTTGGTTTGAGTTGTGGAAGTTTAGTGTGTTCGTGTTTCTGAGAAGGGTTACGAGCGTACACGAGTATGGCAGCTGTAGTTGTATTGTCAAATGTTGCAGGTCCTGTCGCATAAGGCCGCGCTGCCATGAGGAAGGAGGCATTAGGATGGTGGTTCTTGGCAGTCAGAAGAACATTGGTAGTTTGTCCAGGAGTTATGAGAATAGTGTTGGTTGTGAATGGCTTGGTATAGATGGCGTCTGCTTCGACGACTGTGAGTGTATGGTTAGCGACACTGAAGAAAAGCTCGTCGTTAAGTGCAGCATTGATCAGACGAAGAAGGTAAGTCTTGCCCGGCTTTACCTTGAGCTTGAACGCATCTACAAAATGCATGATTAGTGTAGTAATTAGATTATAGGTACTGCTAGAAAGTCATGGTAATTAGTACTAGTTTGTGTTGTTTAGATAATTAGATGTATGTTTTATTGTTTTATACCTTTTGTTGAGCAATTGTACAAGGGTCCAGGAAGGCCGTTGACAGTGAACGCGTCCGAAAGATTAGGGGCTGATCCTGTTTTCATTGCTTGATTAATCACTAACTCAGTGTCTGCTTTCCACCATTCCCCTGTTTATGAAATTCATTAGAAATTGACATTATAATTGCTTTATTAAAAATTTACTTAATAGACACAAAATTACGGAAAATTACCGAAAACGATTGGAACTTCCTTGTAAGGCTGAGGGAAAGGATAAGGAACACCATGCTTTGGTAGAATAATAATGGGACCGTAAAGAGTAGCCCTAAGCCATGAAATATGAGCATGCCAAAACAAGGTTCCTCTTTGGCCTGTGACTCTAAATCTATACACATATTTTTGACCAGTTTGAATTGGGCATTGTGTCACATAAGCCGGTCCATCAGCCCATCCACTCCTCAGTTGTCTAATGCCATGCCTGTTCCGCGATATTAAATGATACATTTAGGTTTATGTTATGTTAAATGTATACGAATATTTGTTTTTTCGTGCAAAATTGTTACTTACCAGTGAATTGTAACGTTGTACTTAACGTTGTTCACCACAGTAATTTCAAGCCTATCACCTTCTCTAGTGACAATTTTTGGCCCTGGGAACTGCCCATTAATGGTTACAATGCTCTTTGTTTGACATAATCTCGTCACACTTTGCATCTTGACCTGTGTGCATGATGAAAATAATAAGATCGAAATATCATAACTAGTAAGGCAACTAATAAGGTAACTAGTCAGAGTACACCAAAGAGAAAACAAGTCTGTCTTCGTAACTAGTAAGGCAACTAATAAGGTCGAAATATCATAAAATTTCTTTTGTACGTTAATAAGGCTACCAGCATTTCGCCTTAAGTAAGTGTAAAACAATTAGCTGTATACTTATACTACACCAAAGAGTACTTTTTCATACCTCAAAATTATAGCGCCGAGTTATGCCAGTATGCTTAGCCACAACAAGCTTAGAGCTAACCAAGCAAGTACAAAGTAGTAGGAAGAGTGTAGTGTATAAGTAAGATGATGAATGTGTAAGCCAAATGTACCCCATTTTAGCTTCTCAAAATTTGTTTTGAGCTAAAGGTGAATTGCTTTGGAACTCGAAAAGCCGAAACCAATGTAAGATGATTAAGGTGAGTGGTGTATGTAACACAAAGAAAATGAGGTGATTTATAACAATAGGAAGAATAGATAGTGAAAGAGATTGAGTAAATGTGATGGTTAAGTTTGGTGATTAAGTGGATAATTAAGCAAGTAATAGACATATAGATGTGGCTTTCAACCAAATGAACCGTTAAGCCAACCAGCTGCTGGTTGATTTTTTGGGTTAAGTGGGATGTCCAACTCAATTTGCATATTATTCAGGATATTGGAGGAAAGATGTGTATGTAGGTGTTAAGGTGTATTTGATTTGACTTATTACTGGAAAGTCAGCGTTTAAAATAATGGAAAATTTTAAATAAAAAAAAAATGGCTACAATTATCTAACGTAAAAGTGTTTGATCAAGCTTGTGTTTCACACAAAATTCATCATCATGACTGTTGTCTAGTAGCAAATCAAACAAGAATACTACATGATGTAGGTATATTTTATTAGTAGGGTTTTGTCGGATTCGTTATATTGAATATTTATTAATATCAAGGTTTTATACTTTTTACATATATATACTCCCTTTGTATCTAAATACATTTTTATTTCTAAATTAACATTGAAATTAAGGAATTTGGAGTAACCATAAAACCCATTATAAGAAAATACAATGGGAATTATAAGGTATTTATTGTTGTCTTTGAACAAAACAAAACATAATGATATTAGATGTCTGTACATGTCATCAATCCTTTGAAAAGAAAAAGGATCAATCACATTTGTTAATTAAAAAAATAAAAGGATCAATCAAATTCATTTATTGTGCAGTTGTGCTACACATCGATTGCAATTATTCACATGGACCAATCAAATTATGGTTTCTGTACAACCATTAATTGCCAAACGGAAAAGTAATTAAATTAATATCACATCACAGTGATTTAGGGATAATTTGGGGGCATTTTATGGAATAAAGTTGGAGAATAAGGATAATTTGAAAAAAATTCACTTATTGAAAAAAAAAGTAGGAATCTAATTTTAAAACCTCAAAAAGGAAAATAGGAATGTAATTTGAGATGGGGGAGTACATTTAAGATGCGCCTTAGAGACTGTAAAAAGTCAAATAGGCAAAAAAAAAAACAAAAAAAAAGAAAGAGTACTATTGTAGGGAATAATTTCAAGCCTTTAAATCCCACTAGCTTGAACCCCACTGTGATCATACACTAAAGTACGGTGGCGTCCAAAAAGGGAAGAAGATAGAGCAAAAGAGTCGCCAACAAGTTTTTTAGGAACTTGTAAACCGTTCACGAGGTGAAGGTTACACCCCTTAACGATCCAAGAGATCGTCAACTCCATAAGGTCTAGAACCAAATAAGGGTTCGGGGATGAAGGTACAAATCCAACCTAAAAGAGATTGAATCTGCCCTAATAATAGGCCTCTACTTTATTCTGATCGTATTCATGTGCGCTTTCTGACTAACAAGCAATCAATAGGATTACCCTAAACCAGTTTATCTATGTTGGTTGAATTTAATGCACAAATAAACTATTATTGGCGATCACTTGAATTTATAATCACAATTAACCCTAAACAAGATTATTAAATATCTTATTAAGCGTGATTACAAGTACCAAAATTCCCTTTAAACATGCAATAAAAGGTGTGATCAAGCAATAAATATAAATATAATCAAGCAACATAATAAATCATCAATATCATGAATAATAATTATAATAATAATAATAACAAAAATCATAATCATCATCATAATAATAATTATAATCATAATCATGTTCATGTTAATATTAAAGCATAATAACAGCAAGGTCTTAGGCATGATACTAACAAGATTAATAACAAACCCTAGCATGTCACTAAGCAATAAAAATCAAATCTTTAACCCTAACATGATACTAACAATCATAAATATTAGGAAGAAAATAGGAAGCATCGGGGGAATCATAATAAGCATATTTGATATTATAACCTTTTCCCTAAACATGATACTAGGAATATCATAATAACAATATAAACATGATATCTACATCATAATATCAATAAAAACCATTAAAGCACTTACTTCGATGCCTCTTACCTCTTTCTAATAACAAAATACACACGTTAGTAACTTCAAGGAAAATAATAAATAAAACAATTAAATTAAATAATTGAAAGAGAGATTTGGGACCAAACCCTCAGAAATTAAAACCTTTCACGTCTAGGGCGAAGGCAACTTCGAATATGGCTAGGTGTTTCTAGGTCTTGTGAATGCGGAATTTTGTATGTGAAAACAAAGTTTAGAGGAAAAAGAGAAAGAATTGAAAGATTTAAGAATGCTAATTAAAACTGATTGGAGATGAATGATCGTGAGAATCGATGAATGAAAAAGGAGTTTTTAATACGATATTTATGGAGAAAATCAGCCAAAAAAGATAAATTAACAAAACAGATTCTGAAGCTCAGGAAACAGAGCTGGCGCCAACCCTGGCTAGCTAGTGCCAGACACCAACACTAGCGCCAGGCGCCAGGCCTGGTTCCAGGCGCCAAGGCCTGGGGTTAGGCGCCAAGCCTGATTTTAACGCGTTTTCAAAAATCCGATAAGTTTGCCGTACTAGAGGATAAAATCATATAATTTCCTCAAAAATGATATTTGATTTTGATTAAAACTCTGAAAAGTCAACTAAAGTCAATTTATCAATGCTAATTGAATTAGGAATGAAAAGAACCTTCTAGATGAATCTAGAAGGCTAAAACCATTCCTAATTGCATTAGGAATGATAAATCATATTAGGCCCTCCCCTAGATCATTGGGCCGTACATAAAGCTCAAATCGGGCCCAGTTTGGTAAATTGGCCATAACTTCCTCAATATTCATCGGAATTGGGCTTATAATATATCGTTGGAAAGGTCTTTGCAAGCCCCATCCAACTACACTACCATTGGACCCATATCATGGACCAACCAAACTGGATTGACTGTTTTCTTAAAATAAGTTTTCAAAAACAGAAAGAAGAGAAAATAAATAAAAACTTTCCGCAACACTAGACCTTTCCACACTTTCGTTTCATTCGATTATGATTCGACGTGAAAGGTAATTATCACTGGGTTTGGTTTTTGGGAGACACAAATGGGTGTCTACAGAAGCCCCCACTTTGACTGAGTTTGGAGAAACGCAAGTTTCGAAAACAAAAGTCAAAGTAGCGATAGGGACGGAGAATGATTCAGAACGTTCTGCGATCCTAAATCACTCTTGTAACGCCGATTTCTGCAAAACTAGCGTTAGTTAAACAGATAAAAGAGTTAAGAAACGCGTATCTTGCACCGTCGAGCACACGTCTCTGAAAGTAACCGATTTGTTTTGATGACCTCCTGCAAGCTAGAGAATGCCATCCCGCTTGAAAACCGCTACGCCTGTAACTGCTTCCAAATTAGGAAGACCATTTCGCCTGAAACGATCCTCTTCCGCTTTGATAATATTCCACATCTTAGGGAACACCATCGAAGATTATTTCTCTTGAAATAATCCTCATCCGCAATGATAATATTCCACATCCTAGGGAATACTATCGAAGATTATGTCTCTTGAAACAATCTCCATCCGCATTGATAATATTCCACATCCTAGGGAATACCATCGAAGATAACTTCGCCCGAAATTACCTCCAGTTGTTTGTGACAACTTTTCGCAAGCTAGGGAATGCCACCTTGCTGCTTTGACGTTCTGAACAAAGAGCTTCTTTTTCCTGCTGTGATAGTCTTCGAAAAGATCACTGCTTTTTAATATTTGCTATGTGTTGATGTTTAAAGGTTTTGATGATGAGGAACTTGAGTTACAGCAAACTCATCTCATAAAGACTTTTCAAGTGTTTGTGCAGCCTAGGTGAAATTGATCTTGGAGATGGAAGAAGTAACTAAAGCTGAGAAGACTTGAAGGAGTTATTTAATCAAGAAAGTTATTCAATATAAAAGAAGAGTTCCCTAACAGGAACTGAGTTCCCTCACAGGAACGTTCTTTCACAGGAACTTGAAGATTGCTGAATAAGATCTTTGGAGGAACTTAGTAAGCGTGAAGTCCAAGTAAACCTGCCAGAACAAGAATACAGCGCAACAATGTTTTAGTTAAGATTTTATCTTCTAGATTCATTGTTAAATATGTTAAGTAGGATATACATGAAACTTATTAGAAGCTTGACAGTTAGCTTGGCAAATAAATTAAAATCGGAAAAGATAAAAGATAGAAATCGGAAAAAGATTTTCTTTAAATATTTATCTTTTAAAATCAGTTTGTTAAAAAGATATTATGCTTTTTAATTCAATATTTCTATCTTATTTTCTGAAAAGATTTTCTTCAAAGGATTTAATTAAAAAACCGTGTTTTAAGATAAGTTAAGTTTTACTTATTTATCTTTATGTAAACCTACTGTTTATACAGGTAATACTCGTATAAATAGTAGAGAATAATATGAGCCTAGGTTTTTGTGAGTTTTATGCGTGAAGACTTTACAGAGCTATAGTTGCGTAAGTTTGCCAAGCTTATCATACTGTCATATTAGTTTCGAGTTTCATGCATAGCTTGCCTATCATATACTAGGTGTTAATTCTTGTATTTGGTTTCGGGTTTATCAGGGTAAGAGTGTTTTTATCATTGTATACAGAGAGAGCTTCTGGTGAGAAGGGGAAAGATCTGTACTTAGGGAGTACGAGTGAGTTTGAGTGTGGGACTCAAACTGGGTAGAACAAGGTGTTGTTCTGTAGCAAGTTCATTCTCGAACTTGAGAGTAGAGGCTGAATTATAATAGGTTGTAACTTGGTGTTTGCCCTATTATAGTGGAATTGTTTGAGTTTGAAATCCCTAAGGTAGGGTCGAGGTTTTACTTCTAGTTGGGCACTAGAAGGTTTCCTCGTAAAATCTGTGTGCATCGCAAGTTCCTATTCTGTTCTGTTTTATATTTGCAAAATTATTATTTAGGAACTCAACTACAATTCACCCCCCCTCTTGTAGTGTTCATCTCAGTTAACACTATGCCAGTACGTCGGCGCTTTGCTGCTTGTGAACCAGTATGTCGGTGCTTTTGCTGTGATGACAATCCTCTTTTCTTTGGGAATAGTTGCCAACACAACTCTCGTGTATGATGTATGACAATCCGATTTAGGGAAATTTGTCAATGCCACGTAACAATCCATCCTTGGAAATGTTGCCACGATGAAGCGACAATCCGTACCTCGGAAAATTTGCCAAAATCCAATCTTTGGAAAAGTTGCTACGATCGACAATCCACATCTTGGAATATAACTCTTGAAAGCAATCCACCTTGGAAATTTGCCAAACGCTATGCGACAATCCTTTTGGGGAAATATCGCCACTATTGACAATCCGCGTCTTGGAACATTTGCAAAAAAGAGTCGACCGACAATCCTCTTTGGGAAAATTTGCCACTTATTGAAATGAATGACAATCCACGTTGAGGAACCTTTGCCGAAATTTATGATGAATAGAAACCTACAACAATCCTTTGGGAAATTTTGTCGTAGGGAACTGGGTGCATGACAATCCAATCTCGGAAAACTTGCCAACGATCTATGAATGTATGACAATCCGAACTTGGAAAAACTTTCCAAACAAAGAAGGAGCACAACAATCCACGCTTGGAAACTTTGCCAGAGATGACAATCCAATCTTGGAAAAATTGTCGTTGAAGAAGATGCACGACAATCCATTTTTGGAAATATTGTCAGTTGGGGATGACAATCCAATTTTTGGAAACATTGTCGGTTAATAAGAATGCGCGACAATCCATATTTGGGAAACATTGTCGTTTAAGTGCTTGCTTTTGAACCGATGCTTTGGTGCTTGTAATGAGCCAATACTTAGGCGCTTAAGCTAAGTGAGACGATCTTTCATTAGTCAATCACTTATTGCGATTGTAATCAAACTGACTACTTAATCATGTCAAATTTCTTATAGGGGCTAACTGGCGTACCAAGGAACCCGAAATCGTTGTATAAGGTCGAAATCACCTTTCTGAGAGGCTTCGAGCTCTATCGCTGCTGAGATATCTCTGGAGCCAAGAATTGGGGTAGGGTCTTCCCTATTCTGCTGCACCTGTAATTATTTTTGGCTATAGAACTTTGCCAATTTCTTTAATCATCTCAGGGTTGACCTAAGGTTTAGCATTGCTTGACTCATCGACTTGACACGACTCAAGGTATAAACTTGACTCGCTGTGATTGACTGACTCGAGGTTGACTCGAATCAAACTGTTTGACACATGTGTTAGACTCAAATCAAAGTGATATGATACAACATGACTCAATGTGTACATGACTCGTGTGTGCATTGTAATGTGATCGTGCAACTCGAAAAATGCAAAAAAGCAAAAATTTTCCATCGTCAATTTTGTGGAGGGTACCGACTTTCTCCCGAAGAAGAAAGACGTGAAAAAGAAAATCAAAAGTTTGAAGATGCATGTTGAATGAGCTTAGTCAAATGTTGTTTGATACTATCTCTCAAGGTTCAAGGATTAATTCATCCTAGGCTATCTCAATTGTTGACTCCATGATGAAAGTATTTGGGTAACTTAGGCACGGAGGCTAAGCACTTCATACTTCGTGATGCAATGACGATTATGATTGATGAGTGATGTTGATATGACAAGGCATGCTTCAATGTTGTGTTAAGATTTCATGACAAAGGGTTCCTAAGGGAAGTATATTTGGTCATGTATCTGTGATGTGTGTGAAAGTGATACTAAATTTAGACCGCAAGAGCTAAATATGTAGAGAAAATATTATTTTTAGAAGAGTCAAATGATGGTGACTCTTAGACTAGGTAAGATAATGATGTAGGGATCAAGCCCCCAAGTCTAGCTCTAAATGGATAGGGATGAGCATAGGGAATCCCTTGATATGATCATGGTGCAAGTGTGTGAATGTGAATATGAATGCATGTTTATTACGGCCGCACCTCGATGTGAGGTTGCCTACGTATCCGTTAGGAATCAGCCCGAACGTAGCTCTAGCCGAACCTCGCACAAGTGTGTGTATACCTCAAAAAGGTCTTTTAAGGGTTGTAACGTGGTTAGGCTAAAGGTTTGAAGAAGAAGGGGATTATGGCTCAAGACCCTAGATAAGCCCCCAAGGTGTGCAACCTCGCTTTTGAATATTTGTATTTTTATGCTTGAGGTTTCCTACTCTTTTTTAGCTCTTTCTTTTGCTTTAGCATTTATTTCATTTTTAATAAGTGTGGGCAATCCCGATCATGCGGTCTATCACTCACTTGGCATTCATATTTCTCAGGCACGGTACCGAGCACTTGATAAGAGACGCAATCTGAGACGTGTTCTTGTCGAAAATACTTTTAAATCAAAGGCATTGGAACACTTGCCCTTTTGTACACTTTTATTTATTTTTTTGCTATTTTAATCTTTTGAATTTACTCAAGCCTTCTTTAGAATTGCATAAGTTACACACCATCCAATCCCAAGGTTAGGTAGATGTAGGTTGAAAAAAGAAAGGTCTATCGTCAGACGAGGCTCAAAGTGGTTTATGAAAAAAGGATTGCATATTCGAAAGGTGAAAGGAGATATGATGTGGCTACAAGGGGTGCCTCAAATCATTGGTATACCTTGTGCTTAATTTGACATTTTTTTTATGATGCAATGTAATGAAATGATCATATACAAGGAAATAAATGCTCATTTTTATTAAAAGAAAAGGAAAAAAAGACTACAAAATTAATCTAAAGGAAAAGAAAAGGTGCCTATGCTAGACTTATTGAGGAAAGGAAAAAATGAAAAAGAAATAGAAAAAGAGGTCATGAAATCTTGTCGTTGAAGCTCGCCTCTTGTCTTGTGTTGTTTCATCATCACCCTCATTTTTTGTTTGTCAATCATATGACTCAAACTCGATTCAACACACATGGATGGAAGAAGTGAAGAAAGATTGGAATAGAATGCGAAAGAAGATTTAGATGGAGGAATATGAATAATTAGGAATAGAATTTACCCCCCAACTCAAATGACGGAAAAGACGGACTCATGCATGAACCTAAGACATGGTCATGGTGATGTGCACTCAAAGTGTGTGCTAAGACTAGTGAGTGTAGGTGGCATGTTAAGACTCGTGCCATGACCATGTGGCTAGACTATGTGACTAAGACACGATTAATGACTCGACAAGGTGTTATTGACAGCAAGATTAATCGAATTAAACAGAAGACTGATTAATTAGACCCTAAGTGATGACTCGACCAATAATCCGAACTGTCGGCCAAGCGACAGGACTGGCGTCACATCGTAGAGCTTGGCGCCAGAGGACAGAGCTGCCGTCAGGCGCTACACTCCATAATGTGGCGCTACAGCTCAGACCTTGGCGCCAATATTGGAGCTTCGATCTGGGACTGTTTTCGGTGTTATTAGTCAATTGAGGTATGCCTAAAGTCGTACTAGGTCAATTCCGATTAAAATATTAGACTTTAATGACTCAAATTAATTAATTGATTAATTAGGCAAAGTTCTTTAAGTCATTAATTTATTTAATCTCAACACAAGTCATCAAACGGTTAAGAGAAACATAGAATATATATGCACAACAAATAATGCACAATTAGTAAAGTAGGCACAATATGATGCAATGAGTTCGCAACCTAACCATGGCTCTAGTTCTCTAAATTTCGGGATATGGTTTAGTCAAAGAGGGTCCATGGTTAATTGTCCGGATGCACCGCGCGGAAGCCTAACCGTGAAGGGTTGGCGCGAGTGGATGGGACACCGCGAGTTTTAGAAAAAACTCGCTTCCATGGTTTGGTGAATTCAACATCTCGGATGTACCCTTTGTTGCACGGAGCGTTCAATCGGGTAGATGGAGCATGAATTCCCAGAGGGTTATATCCATATGTAGAACACATATGGGTTTCAGAAAAGTGAGAAAAAATTCAATTAGGATGTAGGATCAAGCAAACAATACGAAAAATCGGACGAAATTAGAACGCATATTTCTGGCTCGGTATTGGGGGAAATTGGCGCCAGCAATCAGAGACTGGCGCCAGTTTTTAACTGTAGCGCCTGGCGCCAATACTGGCGTTTGGCGCTACGGCTAAAAGTTTGGCGCCAAGCTCTGGCCCCTGACGCTACTTCCCACATGCCTCAGCAGCTTTCTGTGCTCGATAAAATTTTCCAGTTTCGCACGGTGTTATTTCGGTCCTAGTTGTGAAAGATATTTCTAAAATTTCCTACGTGTAAAATCCTATGTTTTTAACTCATTACGGATGGTCTTTCCAATAAGTTCTTTTTTATGCATATGACAATAATATTAATCAAAATTACGCACATGAAATACTTAGAACTTTTCGAGTCTCATCCACTCATTCTAAATCATTGCCGAAACAAATTCAGGAATTAAAATAGAAATCCTCCCCAGTGGAGTCGCGAAAAACTGTAGGGAATAATTTCAAGCCTTTAAATCCCACTAGCTTAAACCCCACTGTGATCATACACTAAAGTACGGTGGCGTCCAAAAAGGGAAGAAGATAGAGCGAAAGAGTCGCCAACAAGTTTTTTAGGAACTTGTAAACCGTTCACGAGGTGAAGGTTACACCCCTTAACGATCCAAGAGATCGTCAACTCCATAAGGTCTAGAACCAAATAAGGGTTCGGGGATGAAGGTACTAATCCAACCTAAAAGAGATTGAATCTGCCCTAATAATAGGCCTCTACTTTATTCTGATCGTATTCATGTGCGCTTTCTGACTAACATGCAATCAATAGGATTACCCTAAACCTGTTTATCTATGTTGGTTGAATTTAATGCACAAATAAACTATTATTGGCGATCACTTGAATTTATAATCACAATTAACCCTAAACAAGATTATTAAATATCTTATTAAGCGTGATTACAAGTACCAAAATTCCCTTTAAACATGCAATAAAAGGTGTGATCAAGCAATAAATATAAATATAATCAAGCAACAAAATAAATCATCAATATCATGAATAATAATTATAATAACAATAATCATAACCATCATAATAACAATAATTATAATCATATTCATGTTCATGTTAATATTAAAGCATAATAACATCAAGATCCTAGGCATGATACTAACAAGATTAATAACAAACCCTAGCATGTCACTAAGCAATAAAAATCAAATCTTTAACCTTAACATGATACTAACAATCATAAATATTAGGAAGAAAATAGGAAGCATCGCGGGAATCATAATAAGCATATTTGATATTATAACCTTTTCCCTAAACATGATACTAGGAATATCATAATAACAATATAAACATGATATCTACATCATAATATCAATAAAAACCATTAAAGCACTTACTTCGATGCCTCGTACCTCTTTCTAATAACAAAATACACACGTTAGTAACTTCAAGGAAAATAATAAATAAAACAATTAAATTAAATAATTGAAAGAGAGATTTGGGACCAAACCCTCAGAAATTAAAACCTTTCACGTCTAGGGCAAAGGCAACTTCGAATATGGCTAGGTGTTTCTAGGTCTTGTGAATGCGGAATTTTATATGTGAAAACAAAGTTTAGAGGAAAAAGAGAAAGAATTGAAAGATTAAAGAATGCTAATTAAAACTGATTGTAGATGAATGATCGTGAGAATCGATGAATGAAAACGGAGTTTTTAATACGATATTTATAGAGAAAATCAGCCAAAAAAGATAAATTAACAAAACAGAGTCTGAAGCTCAGGAAATAGAGCTGGCGCCAACCCTAGCTAGCTGGCGCCAGACACCAACACTAGCGCCAGGCCTGGTTCCAGGTGCCAAGGCCTGGGGTTAGGCGCCAAGCCTGATTTTAACGCGTTTTCGAAAATCCGATAAGTTTGCCGTACTGGAGGATAAAATCATATAATTTCCTCAAAAATGCTATTTGATTTTGTTAAAACTCTGAAAAGTCAACAAAAGTCAATTTATCAATGCTAATTGAATTAGGAATGAAAAGAACCTTCTAGAAGAATCTAGAAAACTAAAAACATTCCTAATTACATTAGGAATGATAAATCATATTAGGCCCTCCCCTAGATCATTGAGCCGTACATAAAGCTCAAACCGGGCCCAGTTTGGTAAATTGGCCATAACTTCCTCAATATTCATCGGAATTGGGCTTATAATATATCGTTGGAAAGGTCTTTGCAAGCCCCATCCAACTACACTACCATTGGACCCATATCATGGACCAACCAAACTGGATTGGCTGTTTTCTTAAAATAAGTTTTCAAAAACAGAAAGAAGAGAAAAGAAATAAAAACTTTCCGCAACACTAGACCTTTCCACACTTTCGTTTCATTCGACTATGATTCGACGTGAAAGGTACTCATCACTGGGTTTGGTTTTGGGGAGACACAAATGGGTGTCTACAACTATGCATATGACTATACCCTCAATCTTATTATTATTATTATTATTATTATTATTATTATTATTATTATTATTATTATTATTATTATTATTATTATTATTATTATTATTATTATTATTATTTTATTATTATTATTATTATTATTATTATTATTATTATTATTATTATTATTATTATTGAAACAACCCTCAGTCTTTATTAGTTCTTTTTATGACCTTTTTTTACTCAACGAAAAATAAATTAGACACTGGTAAGAAGGAAGAGCAAGGGACTAAGGATATATGTATACTATGCTTAAATAATCAATGGTACACCCAAGGTTCGAGCGTTTATCAATGGTACACCTACTTAACTATTGTTTATCAGTGGTACACCCAAGGTTTCACACACTCATCTATAGTAAATCTAACGTTAAACAAACGTTAATCAAACGTTAATTTTGGCTTTTTTGTTTTTTTAACTTAAAAAACTCCCTCTTTTTTCCCCTCTTGCTTTCCCTCCTTTTTTATAAACTAACCCACCCACCCACCCACTCCAAGTGTATATATAGTTCCCCCCCCCTCTTTTGTAGTTTACTCTTCTCCTTCTTCTCGAATTTCCCTCTTCACTTTCTTTTTATTTTATTTTTTTGGCTAATGAATGGCTTCTTCTGCCATGGGGTCTTCTAGCAATAGGAATGGTAGGGTTTGTGAATCAAATCAGTTAATTGCAACTGTGACCCCCTCAAGACATGCTGATATTAGATTCTCAAGCTCCGTTTCAAACTCAGGAAGACCCTGCTACAAGTGCAGGTTGTGTGAATTATTCTTGTGGGTTAAAGAGGAGCAGATTGTTACTGACACAACAAGTAGGGTTGCTAATACACCTGAAGCTACTGGTGTTCAACTTTTGAGGAGAGACTTAAATGAGTTCATGCACAAAACAAATGAATTTGCTGACTTTGTTCATTTTGGTGGTCAAAATTGTTATTGTTATGTATATGGTGTTATTAGTAGTAGCTTTGAAATAATGTAATGATGTTGTAATCTTTTATTTTGATATCGATAAAGCTAAGTATGTTATTTTTATGGACTTCTAATTTTAAAATTGCTGAAATTCTTATTTAAACAATAACAAATGATGTGCAAATCCAAATGCATAATTCAATACACAAAGGAAACTATGTATACAGTTGGAGTGGGTGGGTGGGTGGGTGGGTAAGTTAGTTTTAAAAAAAGGAGGGAACGCAAAGAGGGAAAAAAAGGAGGAAGTTTTTAAAGTTAAAAAAATGAAAAAAAGCAAAAATTAACGTTTGTTTAACGTTAGGTTTACTGTAGATGAGTGAGTGAAACCTTGGGTGTACCGCTGATAAACAATAGTTAGTAGGTGTACCATTGATAAACACTCGAATCTTGGGTGTACCGTTGATAATATCCCTATTTTGATTGATGGTTGTTCGTCTACTTCCTCTAATTATATAAAAATATTTGGTGTATGCCCTGTGTATAATATTTGATAACACGATATTATACACGATTTATATGTGATATTTGGTGATGTTTTATTGTGTTTTCTTCATTATCCTAATCTTTTTTATCTATTATTCTTCCTATTTCGATTTTGCTCTTCTCGGTTTGTTTGTTTTTGTTTTTATAGGAATAGGGATCGATTTGCGTGGAATTTATTTTAATCGCGAGATATTTCTTTATATGGAGAGTTTCTAGCACCAATGGAGCATCAATGAAGCATTTTGGCAGCCTACTTCACAACTCGGTTGTGGCGTGCAATCTGTTGGCCACGTACAACCTGGTTGTGGGCGTCTATATTGGAGCAAGGGAGAGGTAAAGGCAGCCCGCTCCACAGCCTGGTTGTGGCAGTTTTCTTCGTGCCACAACCTACCTGTGGCAGCTCGTTTTGGTGGCGTTTGAGACTCCTATTTAGATAAAAAAAAATATCTAGTTTTATGATAGGATATAAGTAGGTTTTAGATAATCTTTTATTTATCACTTTATCACTTTTTCAGATATTATTTTAGACTTCTTTTTGGGTATTACGTTCTTCCATATTATTTTCTAGGGTTTTGCTTTCAAGATTCAAGATTTCATAATTAATTCCAAGTATTGTTCTCTAAATTCTCTTCTCAAAAAAGAGAAGAGTACAAAGATAGCTCCGGGTTGTGCCTCGTGTCAGACCCACGTGCTTTGGGGTTAGTTATGCCTGGCCCATGACTCGGCTTACGAGTTTCATGCCGTACCGTACTGGGCAAAAGTTTTCAAGATGTTGGCTCGTGAACGGCCCAGACCCACGTGCCATCGTGCCAGGTTGTGATGGGGTTGCGTGCCTAAGCAAAATTTCATTGATTTTACTATGTTTTGTCGTGCCAGGCCCCACAGTGCCGTGCCTTATTACTGTGTTTCTACCAAATAAAGGCGGCCCAAGCTAACCCCGGTCCACACGCACATTACCTTGCTATGCCTGCTTTTTCGTGCTTGTGCCTTGTTGTGCTTTTTTCTTGCCTATGCCGTGCTGTTGTTTTTTTTCCGTGCTGGGTCGTACCGGGTTTTGGGCCAATCTGTTCCAGTGCCATCTTTAGGTGAACAACCAATCATATTTGAGTCATGATCAACACTTTTTTGGACATACTCAGTTGGTAGCAAAATTGACAAATGAGAAAAATAAAAGGTAGTTTTATATACTTTATAATAAAATTTATGAAAAATAATAATTTCAATAAACTAATACTCCCTCCGTCCCCAAAACTTCAATCCTTTTGGCCTAATTTTAGTCTCAGAATGATCGACCCATTTGCATTAAAATACCCACCAATTTACAACAATATTTGTGCAAAATTAGCTTCCCCATATAAAATTTTGTTTTTTCATGTATTATTAATACATTATCTCTCTACTTTTTTACAAACCACATGTAAATTTATCTTTCCAACATGTTTTTATTTAAATTTCTTAACAACCGCGAAATCAACCCAAAAGAGTCGAAGTTTTGGGGATGGAGGGAGTAGAAGATATGTAGTTAAAATCAACTATTTCACATAATCTACATTATTTCTAGGAAAATGCTATACATAGCCCTTAGGGCTACATATAAGTATTAAATTTACACTTGAAATCGTAAAAAGTTAAGAAATTATCAAAATATAAACACTAATTACACATTTACGCTTGTTTTTGTCATGAATTCCTAATTTTATATAATTCCCAAGAATATATTTAATGCTTATATATAGCCCTTAAGGCCACATATAGCATTACCCTTTTACTTATTATATCATTTGTTTGATCATAGAAGTAAAGAATTAATGAAACTAACAATTTTTTTTTTACCGAGTATAACAGAGAAACATGATTTTCAAGATTTAAAAAATTACTTAAATTCTTAAAACTTTTTTTTTTTACAACTTAAATTCATAAACCTAAGAAAGTTAAATACGGGAGTATAATTTTTCATGTAGCCATTAAAAATCCTTGCTTAAATACGTACTTGTACTACATACGAAATATGAGATTGTATTTTACATTCCGTACCAATGAAGTTGAGCAATACGGAGTATAATTTGTCGAACACTAAAGTTTGAGGGAATAAATAGAGTAGCAACTTGTACAGTACAACTTTTAAGTTTTAACAACCAGAGTACTCTAGTTAACAACTTTTTTGCCAAACATAGCTAGCTTTGAAGCAGTGATCATAAAGTGATGCTCCTTGTTGCTTGCTTTAGGCCAACAACCTAAGGTCAGTAACTCAAGTCAGAATATTCGTTACTGTCCTATTCTGTTAGGAACAAAGAAACATATGCGGGAAATTGATTTTGGCACACCATTTATTAATTTTGGCACATCTCTTATGTGAGAAGAGCATAGAAAACTGTGCTCTCACATAGGGGGTGTGCCATAATCAGTTAAGGGTGTGTCAAAATCATTTCCCGCATATGTGCTACATTTCTGTCTCTTAATAATTTTAACATTTTAGACACAGAAGTTCACACTTATCGCATAGCTCCTAATGTGGTTTAGCAAACATATAGGATGAAAAAAGTATCACTACATGCATAATATTACATTAAAAATATTATTCAGACAACATATACTTTAATATTACATTATACATGCATAATGATACATTATAATGACCATTGTAGAGTCAATTTTTTTTTTTTCCAAAAACTTGCCAAATTTACATTTTTATCCTCCTATATGTTAGGTAAATACATACAAGCTATGCGCTGAGATGCAATCGTAATATGAAACATGTATCTCAAAAAAATTGAATACTTCTTGATTTGGTGCGATTTTAAACTCAGTCAATTTTTTATTTCAGATCTATTTTAATAATAATATACTCCGTATAATTTAATCTTATACTGAGTTACTTAAAACTTTATTCAGTACTCCCTCCGTTTTTAAATACTTGCTCAATTTCTCTATGTGCGGAGTTGTAGGATAAATTGGAGAAAGTAATAAAATATGGAGGTAGTGGGGTTAGTGGAAGAATAAAAAATTGTAAAAAATCAAAAGTAGTGGAGAGAATTAAAGGAGAGAGAATATGAAATTAATATTGTTGGGTCTACTTGGTGAGAGAAATTAATTAAATATTGTAAAATCTTTCCAAATAAGGAAATAGAGCAAATATTTAAAAACGGCCGAAAAAAAAATGGAGCAAATATTTAAAAACGAAGGGAGTACGAACAAGTGTACGAAGTGACATAAGATAGAGAATAATATGAGACTATTACTATCTCATCATGCATCTATCTTGGGCTAAACTTCAAGCCATTTGGCCATACATACACATAGTGGCAAAAATAGATCAATTACTATTACCAAATTGCTAGACCTTTCATATTTTACAGTGTAATTAAAGCATTCACTTTCAATTTTTTTTTATTTATTTATTTTTTACATCAGAAAACTAAACAAAAACTAGATAGAAAAGCTATGTAAATTGACCCTACACCTATTAGCAATCTCATGTGCCTGCGTGAGTTGATCCCTCCCTACTTTCCAAATGATGCAAGTCCTAAAGGACTTTTTAGGGTGTAGCAACTCTTGAATTATCCAAAGAAGCCGGGCTTCCCTCCTCTTCGGATTCTGAATGAGTTGAACAAGAGCGAGCGAGTCTGTATATAACAGGAGGCACTGATAACCTTTATGAAGCGCCCACTTAAGAGCCTCAACACACGCCAAGAGTTTCGCATGAAGAGAGGACAATGCTTTTCCAAAGGTGCCTCCACCTTCCAAATAACTTAGTTGGTCAAAAGAATAAGCACAACCCATGCCTGCATTCCCGGTACTTTTCTGCCAATTCACTTTCAATGTTACGGTAGTAGTAATCTAGTGTGCATTGGCTATGTTAACAGTTTTTAACAATTAGTTGGTTTGTAACAAGCTTTGTAAGTGTTTATAAAGACCCAAGTAGGTTTATTTTTGTAAATTCTTTTTCATTTATGCAAATTTATCCAATATTAAAAGATAAATAAATTAATAAATATCTTATTACATTCAATCATTAAGAAGTTTATCTTAGCTACCCGACACAAGATACGTAAGAATATAATGAAGCAGAAAAAGAATTGAAGAGCTAGCGAATAAAAGTCTATATTTCTCTTTCAACCTGGACCAAATGAATACATGCTCCTTAATTAATACCTATAGAGGCCCTTGATTAATACTTAGAGAGGACTATGTTTCTAAGTGAAGGACACACTACATTTAAGAGATACCAATATATCAAGATAACATGTGCCTTTGTACTTTTTTTGTGTTCGATATCTCTAGCAATAATAATTAATAAGGACATTTTCAATGGAAAAGAGGTAGTTAAATGTACTTATTGTTATTGATCTAAAACACATGGAAAATGCATACCCTACAAACTCAAACTTATACAATCATGTCTAAAGAATCGACCAACTCATTACAATACAATACAATTCATGTAGGGACACAAGATCATATATGCCATGCAACTCTCAAGTGGGCGAATGTAATTATGACAAATAAGGACCTCCCAACATTGTCCAAATATAATGACCAATAATTTGGTAGTCAATTGTAAATATATGTTGTTAAAATAAATTTTAAATGTAATTTGACAAGAAAAACATCTTATATCAGTCATATTCATAAAAATGCAACCTCATCTTAAATTTTGGTATCTTATTTTTCATGAATTAGTTATTGGTTCAATCATTGCATGTAAAATGTATACTTTTTATTTATTTATGATAGAGTATAAAATATATTTCTGGATCTCAACCATCAGATTAAACTTTTGGTTGAATTGATCCTTTAACATGGTATCGAACACTAAAGGTCACGGGTTCGAGTCTCATCCACCCCTCCTTCATAGTGGAATTAATTCGCACCAGGTATGGGTGGGCCTGTGTTGTATCCATATTTCAAGCCCAAATGGTCTTTCATGTGAGGGGGAGTGATAGTGTATAAACCATATTCCTGGGCCTCAACCATCAGCCTAAGCTTTTGGTTGAGTATCTAACATACTTGAATATAGGTGAGGGGACAAAGTAATTTGATAAGTGATAAATGTAATTGATTGTTGATGATTAATTTGACTTGATAAGCGATGAATGTATTGAAAAATAATAATTAATGTAGTATATGTCATACATTAAATTGTGTTTCTCCATAATATAGATTAGTGTGATAATAATGTACTAACAACATACTCATACTTTGTACTTGCATATACTATTTGATGCTAACTACTTATTACTTTTCTTTACTTTCCTTGTGAGAGGTTATGGGTTTGAGTTTTGATTGATACATACATTTTCTTTTTATACGAGGATAGGGCAAATTCAAGCTAAGTGCTACCTCCGTACATATTATTTGCAACGACATAAAGTAGAGTGGAAAAATGTCTAATCGTTGCAAATAATATGTAACGGAGATAATATTATTTTCTCTTCTCAACTCTCTTTCTATTAATCATGTTTTCTGTACTGAAATTCGTTTGTGCTTTCGTTCACTACAAGAAAAATATCTTTTCGTAGCGATTGTACATTCGCTACAATATGCAAGTTTGTGAAATAGTTAAGGTTGTCGTATCATTTTACAATCGCCATGGATTTCCCATATAAAATCGATACGGAAAACATAATAATACATATCCACACTATATTTACACATTTATATAATTTTGAGAAATCGTATCATTTACAATCACCACTAAATCCTAAAAATCGATATGAAAAGCCTTTTCAACACTAGATATATAAATATTGTTTGACAAAGAATACATAAAATATGTCATAGTTTATTGGTGAAACATTTAATATAGGAGTTTGAGGTTGCATGTTCGAATCTTGTAAAGATCATACGTATGGTTTTTTTTAAAATCGATACTAAAGGTTAAAATAATCGCTACGAAAAAGTTATTTTCTTGTAGTGGTTGTTAGGTGTTAGTAGTTTCCTAATTTTGTGGTAAGCGAAACTCAAATATGATTGATTCATGATTTATGTCTATAAATTCTCCAATAATTAACATAATTAACATGCTTAATTGATTGTACTTGTGACAATTCTAAATTAAGAATAACCGGTATTCTTATATTGATTCTACTACAATGGAACTTGGTTTTTAATTAATGAGATTGGTTTTTTCAATTAAGAATTTCAAATTCTTCACGGAAGTAGATAGAACAAAAAAATTAGAAAGTTAGTGACTTTAATGTCCTTAATATTTACAAGAAAATAGACTATATCCTGCGTAAATGGCCAAGGAGACAAAAGGGAAGAGAGATATATTGTCGGAAACTCTTAGTCTTCAATTTTATTGATTTTGATTAAACTGAAATTGATAACATTTTAAGTACCAACTCAATTCAATCAAGAGCCTTAAATTTTAGATTATATATTTTTATTATCTTCTTTTATGTATTCATTTAGCTACTTTATTAGGTTCGATTGCTTGCAAATTTATTCCAGAAAAAATTTATTATATATCTCAAAAAATTAAATTCTACTAAACAATATACGTATTCATTTAGTTACCTTATTAGCTTCGATTGCTTGCAAATTTCAGCTACATATTTTCAATTTTAATTAACCTATCAATTTCAAGTCTTCCAACTTCTTTTTACTAAGTGTAGCCAAACATAGCCCAATTGTTGTGGTTTGTCTTGATTTATAAAGCTGCACTCACCCTTCTTAGGGTTGTTTCCGATGGAATGAAGAAAAAATACGCTACCTCCAATTATTATTATTTGCAACAACTAGGTAATATTATTTGTGACTACGTGAGACATAAAATCATTAATATAGTTTTGTTGTAAATAATAAGAAACAGAAGTAGTAAAATAAATATATTTAACCTTTTTTTTTTTTTTTGAGTGCTTATTGATGTATTGCATGACATAAACTACTTAACTACCTCTATGAACTAGCCTTATGGTAACTTGAAACGACAATAACATTTGTTAATATCCCCATTAGTTGGACATTATATTGAGAGGGAGTACGAATTAGTCAATTTTAGTGCATTAGTGTCGGATCATATCAAAAGTAGCTATATAATATGTCATTAGTAATAAACTGTAGTAGTAATATACTATTAATTGACCAGGCAAATTTAAAGTCAATGAAAGGATACCATCCACAATTCCACATAAGAATTAGCTTATGAGTTATGAAAAAATAGCTAATCCGTAATTAATTCAAAAAAGGAAAAGAAGTAGCTCAATAAAGATAAGAAAAATGTTATACATAGCCCTTATAGGGTTGCATATAAGCATTAAATTTACAGTTGAAAATCGTAAAAAGTTAAGAAATCATCAAAATATAAACACTAATAATACTGATTTACGCGTGTTTTTGTCATGAATTCCTAATTTTATACAATTTTCAAAGTATATTTAATGTTTATATATATCCCTTAGGACTACATATAACATTACCTATAAAAATAAAGGAAAATTACATTTTCCTATTATGCTCTATTAATTTCAAGCCATGTGTGTTGTCAAAAAAAAAAAAAAAAAATTCAAGCCATGTGCACTCCGTTTCGTTACAGGGCAGCAAATTGATTTTTTTTTTTTTAAAAAAAAATTTGCATGGGTTTTCCTTGTTAGACTCATGTTTAGTTTGTATAATATGGAGTAGTACATATTTTTTCATAGGTAACACTTGGTTAAATCCCGTGCCATGCACGATCATAATTAAACTTTACAACAAAATTTATAAAAAATGGTGTTAATTCAACAAATTTATCCAAAAAAAAATATTTGTAACAAAATAATAGTCTCTAATTAAAGATATTGATGCTATTCAAAAAAAAAAAATTAAAGATATTTATGGTCAAAGTTGTGTCTCAACAAATGTGCAAATTCAACCATAAGTCGGTCATAACTTATAAAAAAGCGGAGGAACATAATATAATAAAATGATTTTGTTCAGTTGTTCTTATAAACGTTATGTATATTTGTAAGATTTATACAAAGTATCCTACCAAAATTATCATTCCTATTTTTAATTAAAATAAATTTTAAGTCGGAGAAAAAAAAATATTATGATAATCTTGGATGATGATATATGTCAATACCTTAATTTAAAACTATGTTAGTATATTTGTAACGGCCATTTTTATTAATTGTTGTGAGTAATACGTAACGAAGGGAGTATTTGTTGGACATTATTAAATATCTTAGTGGAATGACTTTTCAATTATTATTTATTTTTATTTTTTTGGGAAACAATTTCCAATCTCAATGATATCTCATCTCTCACTAAAAATGATAGAGAATGAGTTTAAATTCGCCGTAAAACCAACAAAATTGGGACACACAATGGAAAGAATAAAGCAAAACAAACAGAAATCAAACCAAGTAGAAAATTGAATTAAATTAAAGAAAAATGGTAAAAAATAGTCTAATTTCTGAATAAATTAAACTATTTACAGCCTAAATCGTTAAAAAAAAAAACTAAACCCTAGAGGAGGGGGAGAGAGAAAATATATAAAAATACAGACTTGATTATACACAAATAAACAATTAAACTTCTCCACGTTCACGAATTCGGCTTATGCCTTTCTTTGTCGGTCCCCTGTCAATCCTGGTTTTGGAATCCGGTTGACACTAACCTGGTGGCGGCGGTTTTGGCGGCTTCCTATTCTTCCTCGGTGGAAGGTGTTTGGCTGAAAACTGTTCAATGATGCTCTTCCAATGACGTCCCTTCTGTATTCCCGTGGTTGTCCGGTTGATCCGATATGTGCCTTTTGCCATCAGGAGTTGGAGGAGGTGGCGCACACCTTCAGAGATTGTCATGCATCAGATCTTTATGGCGATCAGGAGCGTTGGGGTTTGATGGGATCTTTGGCAGTTTCCTCAGTTTGGGGATTGGTTGACTGACACCATCTCTCGATTTTATTCTCACAAATTTTGGAAGGGTATTATGTCTTTATTTGCTCTTCTTTGGGCTATTTGGCTTTCTCGGAACCAGTTAAGGTTAAGATATGTAGTTTGGTCGCCTAGGACAGTTAAAGGTTTGGCTGAGGAGTGGTTCAACTGTTGTGTCCAGTCTCAAGATTGGAAGAAATCCTATTGGGATCCTACTCGCCTAGTTCGCCTGTGCTTTCAGGTGATCCTTGGTTGGGTTTGAGGGGATAACTTGGCATATGCCCCACAGTTTGTTTGATCGTCGATGGAGCTTGGGATTGCTCCACTTGAAAAGCTGGGGCAGGTTGGGTTATCCTTGAGCTTTATTATTCCTCGGAGGTTCTGGGTGGAGGAAGTAGGGCCTTTTTATCTGGGTCAACATTACAGTCTGAGCTACATGCTTGTTTATGGGGACTTCAACTGCCGGTTTGCAAAGGATTCTTGAAGGTTCGAACTCATTCTGATTGTGCGGCCCTTTTTTCTTTGATTTTGAATTCAGGTTCAATGGACATTTCGATTTGGTGGCTCATTTTGGAATTGGGAGTAGCTGTTGAGTCTTTTTTGGTGTGTCAAATTTGTAAGGTTCCTCGATCCTGGGTTTATCCGATTTATTGGTTAGTTGGTTGCGCTCGGCGACGACAGTTGTTGTTTTTCAGTTTTAGTTTGTTTCTTACTGTTGCAATTTGTTTTTCTTTGATAGCTCTTTTGTCAAAAAAAAAAAAAAAAAAACTTCTTGACGTTGGAATGTATGTAGTATTAGCTGAACCATTTTTGATTCATTAACTTGAACGATGATGTGTCAATGTGTCATCAATTCATTGCCATGTTTTAAACTTTTTTACGGATTAGATTGACTTTATATTGGTTTCCAAAAAAAAAAATAAAAAATAAAAATAAAATATAGATTGACTTTATGTATCAATAACGAATAATGATCTTTTTACTTTATACTTTGATTGCACCAAAAGAAAAAAGGTCTTTAACATTGCTCAAACGTTCAAACCCTCTTAAAAGATTTCTAAACCAAATTCTTTACAACCCCCTTAAAAAATTCTTCTTCCAACCACATATACATCCACTTTTAATTCATGGGGGTACTACACAACAATGTTTTTTAACTTAAAGAAGTTTAATAAAAGTGATCACTGATTAATACTACCTCCGTTTTTATTTAGTTGACACGTTTTGACTTTAATATTATTCATACACCTCCCTTTAACCCTGTTTTGTGCTTTATACGTAATGAAAAATATAGTCATGTGGGATCTTGTTAGATTCGTCACGTTATATACTTTCAAAATATCAACTTTTCATAATTTTTGTTTATCGAAAATTAAAGATATTAATGATTGAATAAGTGCATTGGCAAACGTGACTAAAGAAACATGTCAATTAAAAAGAAACGGAGGAAGTATCAATTTGATAAACTTTGTCAACTTTCTTACCTTTTACTTTGAAATTTTATTTATCTTTTTAGTACTCCCTCCATCCCTAATTACATTCCTGTTTGTAAAATTACACGAGAATTAAGGAGGAAAGAATAAGACAAATAACAATAATGAAATATTTCAATGGGAAATACAAAATATTAAATGATGTCTTTGAGTAAAACAAAGATAGATTATATTAATGATTAATGATGTCATGTCATCAATCCTTTGCAAAAAAAAAAAAAAAAAAAAGGACCAATAACATGCTTCTAATTGAAAATTAAGAGCCAATCATATTCATTAGGTTAGTTATGGGAAGTACAAACTTGAGAAAAACGATGGAGACAGAAAATATGAGTGAGATTAGGATAGTAAGAGTGAAAACACATTAAATATACCCAACAGCAAAAGAGAGTTGATTTGGGATATTTGGAAAAAAAAAAACTTACTATAAATAGAAAGGAGGAATGTAATTTGGAATACCCAAAATAGAAATCAGGAATGTAATTTAGGGATGGAGAGAGTAATAATTTATTCAATAGAGAACTTTTGGCATGACACAAATGTATACAGAGTGAATTTTGAAAAATAATGAAGGATCAACGGAAAAAGTTAATCATAGATATATCTTGAACAAAACCACCAATCTCAAATTATAAAATGCGTTACTCTTTACTCTTTTAACATTATGAACAAGTTAAGATGAAATTGTATCATACTATGTACTACCTTAACGATCCGTTTAGCTAACAACCATAAATCATGGGAATGGTAATGAATTTGTGAGTACACTAGTAAATTAAATGTTCACTACCATGGACCTATGATAATGGAACTCTATCACCAAACAAGTGAATTCTTCACGAGTTTCCATTACACACTCAATACCATCTTGCAACTGGTAACGAAGAAAATGATGGTATAAAGATGACATCACATGGCATACAATTTTTTTTTAGTATTTAATATTTAACCTACGAATTCATTACCATAATTTATAATCCTATACCAAATGTGTTGTAAAATGCAATTTCAAACTGTACTTACTCTACCCTTTAAAAATAATACTCCGTATTTTATATAATTATTACTCTGTATATCCTTCCTCCATATAATTTAAACTACTAATCTCATACGTAAAAATGTGTCCCCTATGGCCTATGTCAATGCCATTCATACATGAAAAGCGTAAGAAGCAATAGAAAGCAACACAAAGAACAAAAGTCAACGGCACAAAATACATAAACAAAAACTGCTATAGCACAATTTCCAATCAACATCCCCACAAAATCTTCCTTGAAAAAACAAAATTATACAGTATAATCCACACAAATTAGTATATTTTTTTCATTATATTCTAAACTGTAAAAGAATTTACATCAGAAAAGTACCCTAAAAAAACAGAGGATTAACCAGGGTTCTTATTAGTTGCACAAATTAACAAAGAAAATTCAGGTTTACCAATCTTATTATCAGCTAATTTCTTCTCTTCTTCTTCTAACCAAAGCCTACTATCCAACCCACTTCTTGTTCTAAACATGATAAAACCACAACCACCTTTTTTACTATTAGAAACATTATTACTATTATGCCCACCAACTGTTTGATCAAAATACCACCCATACACATCCCACATTACATCAACCAACAACCCATCCACAAATATCACCTGATTTCCTCTAAAGTTCCATTGTAATCTCTTAATCTTAACTACCCTTTTCTTATCTATATACACCGATAACACCGGGCTCCACGGCCCGTCTTCTTCCGGACAACATTTGATAATTATCTCATGTTCATCTCCGTTGTCATTGAATTTTGCCTTGGAGGATATTTGACTGTTCCATTGCCCGTTGTAATGCTCGCATTGGGAGACCAATGCGAGCTTCGGAACATTCCATTTATCTATCAAACCTCTTACAATAGGGTCATGATCCATGTCTCCGAGGACCAGAGCATACTGGGAATTAACCAAGAGGACGATGTAGAACCCTTTGATTGGCTCCGGCCCGGCCTCGAAATCTGCTGCTGAGAGATCCCAATGGACTGAAATGCTTAACTTCTTTTGATCGTCTCTAAAATCTTCTATGAATTTTGTACCCTTTATTTTGGGTAATTGATGAAACCCTTGTTGGTAATGATTCTCCCTTGACATTTTTTCACTGATTTTGATGAAAAAACCCTGACAAATCATCTTACTACACCATGAAATTGTGACGAACAAGCGTTTTTGGTTAGAAATCAGGGTTTTGTATGTACAGGTGACAACATTTTGGATTGAAGGTGATGATTTTGGTGAGATGTAAGACTTGTTCAACGGTCCTGAACAATATGAATCTGAGACTCTTACAGCATGTTCACTATAACAAGTTGCTATGTTTCTCATTTTCTTATGATCAATCAAAAACAACCCAGAAAAATTAATCAAATACCCAGAAAAATTGATCAAAATCCCAGAAAAAGGTAAAAAAATTTCTGGTTTTCGAATGATCTTTTGTGAAATTAAGGAGAGAGAAATTGGAGGATGAAAAAATGAGGAGGAAGAGAATCAGGGTTTTGGGATTGAGTGAGGATAAAGAAGAGGACAAACAAGGGTTAAGGAATTTTTCAATTGGGGGTTTTGTAATAGGAAGGTTTCATGATTTGGGTTTTATTTTTATATTTATTTCAGTTAATAAAAATTTTGATTCTTTGATTTCAAATTATGCTAAAAAGGAAGGATATCAATGGAGGAAAATGAAAGGAAAGCAAACCTTGCAGTCTGACCAGCCCACTGCATTAAATAGAATTCAGTTACATCAAGAATTTTTATTAAAAAATTAAAATAAAAATTATACAAAAAGATGGAGTAAAAAGGGTACATAAAATGATAAAATAAAAACTCTCTCACATTTTCGTTATTAATAGATTCATGTGCTAGCCTGCCTTAACTACTGAAATTAATACAGAGTATTATTCATAAGCTGACATATAGTACAAATGTTTGATTTGAATTGGCAATGTTCTTTTTTAGGTTTGTAAAGATGGTTTCGGTAGTTCGGTCTATATCGTACTCCATATATGCTTTATGTCAAGCTTGCGTGCTTTGAGTTGGTTAAGTTGGTCCATGACCCAACCGAGTAGCTATAGTTATATATATTCATTCCAATGTAATGATGTTAATAAGTAATGATAAGAATTTGACATTATAGTAGAGATATATACAATATGTAAAGAAAATAAATAAATTAGAAGATAATAACAATCGTGAGACATCAGATATCTCCATAAGACTAATGAGCCATAAAGTTAATCCTGCTTATTTAATCACTTGGTGGCTCGCAAATATATAAGTTTAATCTACTAGTTCCCCTCAATACAAATTTCCAAATTTGACTTTTAGAGATCTATATGACTAGCTACAAATTTTATATAATTAAAACTATATAGCAACTAGGAAGTATATTAAACTCATCGATCTTCTATAAGTAATGGTTTTTAGATGAATCATCATCGCATCAACACAAGGTATGCACTTAGATACATGCATGTGTCATATTTGTATTTAATTAAGAGAGTGAATGATAGCTTAAATGGTTAGAGTTTTCTTTTCGATTCTAAGATCATCTACTTTTATCATCCGTCTTTGTGGCTCTCTAAACACTAGAAAAATTAATTAATATACACTCATTTCTTGAATTATTTACACAAAACAAAGGTCAAATAGAAAACACCCAATATATTTATATGTTCGATTGATTTATTAATCTATTTTATTGTTCCATATATAACAAATACAATAGTCATCTAAATTTGAATTTCAGCTAGTAATTTAAACAAAAATGCAAACGAAACAAGGAGGGTAGGTTGTTATTGTTAATCAAGAAAAAAAAATAAAAATAAAGAGTGCCCAAAAAAAAAAAAAAGGTTTGACTTGATCATCAAATAGAAGAAAAAGGGCTTAGGACAATATTATGTCATTTTATTAGTCCAACGTATTATAACTCCATCACTTCCACATATTCAACTAACAGAATTAATAATTTCAACTTTTAATAAAAATAACGAAAATAAATCAGAAATGTACAAGAACTAGTCGATACAAACAGTTTTAAGAGGTTTTTTATAAACGAAAAGTTAGTGACTGGCATGTTTCTAGACTGTTATATAAAAAGATGGGGCTAAGTTAAAGCAGCCTTTTATCACTAAAAAAAATAAAAATAAATAAATAAATAAATAAAATTAGTGTATAACGGTCTGATAAGAGAAATAGGTAAGCTGTCAAGTGATGATCATGAATACTGAAAGTGCGAGTTTGGGCCCCTTTTAGTGAAAATTGCATAGTATATCAGGTGCACCATGAGTAAAATTGATCCTTTTATTTTATTTTTATTTTTTTAAAAAAATCATTCTATTCCTTAATTTATGGGATTTATCTAAATCAGTTACATTTTTTTAGTGGTCCTAAATCCAGGACAATTTCACCTAAATGTAGAATAAGTTATTTTTTTTAAAAAAACATTATATTTCAATTTTGTGCTTGTTTTAATCTAATTCTCTACACTTTTTTTTAAGAAAAATGATTTCCGGGGGTCTCCAATACCCCCGGCCCGGATAAGGTTTTTGGGGGTCTTTAGTACCCACCAGATAAGATTTTCGGGGGTAAACATTACCCCCCAAAAAACATAGACGGAGTACTTATAACGAAAATTACAACAAATCAACAAAAAAAATTAAACAAAAAAACCTTAGACCGGATGGTTTATGAGCAGTGAACGACTTCTTCGTCTCTAAGGCTCGGATTGAAGAATTTTGAGGGAAATGGTGAAATGAAAAGAATTGCAAAAAAAAAAAAAAAAAAAAAAAGAAAGTGACTGAAATGGTGAATAAAATGAAAAAAAATTGGCAAGTGAAATAAATTGCAAAATAAAAAATGTAAAAACTGAAAGCCGTGAAATGACGAATAAGTTTTTTTTTATTTGGAAAAGGCTATTTCAGTCTTTTGATTATTTTCATATCATTAATTAATTTATGCATTTAGGTTATTTTGTACTACAATTAGTACTTGCGTTTTTTTAAACTCCAAAATTTAAAGTTTTACGTTCTTCAATTTTTTCAAAATATTCTAGAGTGAGAAATTAAGAGAGAGAAAGTAACGACGATCGGAATTAATCAGAGAATTTACGGAGAAGGTAATGTATTTTTATTTGTTTATTAGGTTGATTATAATTTCAAAATTTTGCTTATTAGATTGATTATATTTCGTTATTATTTATTTTAAAAATATCACAGTTTTTTTTTTCTTTCAATTTTGATATTTATGAATTTGAGATCCATATGACGAAGGTTGAAGATGATGTTCTTTATATTTTACTTCCAAAGGTTGATGATGATGTTCTTTATAAAGTGTACTTATGTTCGTTATTATAATTATTGAACAATCATATGAATGTTCTTTATTTTTATCTCTCATGTTATTTGATTCGATGTTCATTGATTTATCCTGTATGTTCTTTGATTTATCATGTATGTTCTTTGATTCGATGTTCTTTGATTTGCTGGGTATATATGTTCTTTGAATTATTATAAGCCCCATCTCTTGTTTTCTTGATGGAGATGAAGCTGAGTAGTGGTGAGATGGAAAAAATTCGTTCAAAACTTGCTGGTTATGATGGTTTAGCCGTGGATAGTAGAGGTAGAGCTGGTGGTGTGGCTTTATATTGGTTTAAGGGGATTGATATTTAGTTGCATTCTATGTCGTTGCACCATATTGATGTGAATGTGGTGAAAGGGTTGGGCTCAACTCCTTGGAGATTTACCGATTTTTATGGATGGCCTGAGGTCCATAATCTTCACCTTTCGTGGAGTTTATTGTCTTCGTTAGCCAATGAGGATGATAGTGCGTGGGTTTGTGCGGGTTATTATAATGAGATTCTGTCGGATTCACTATGTGGGAGAGATCGTGCTATGTGGCAAATGGAGAATTTTCGAGAGGTGGTTGATATTTGTCAATTGCGGGATGTTCCTTTCACAGGGTACTCATTCACTTATGACAATGGAAAATGGGGAGATGATAATATTCAGTGTCGGCTTGATTGTGCCCTTGCTAATCAGAGTTGGATGGATATTTTCTCTCAGGGTAAGGTGTTTAATTTGGAGCGATAATGGTCGGACCATGCTCCAATTAAAATTGTGTTAGATGAGCAGGAAGGGGAGAACAGGAGGGTGGAGGAGAAAATTTTTCGCTTTGAACAACTTTGGCCCTAGCATGAGGGATGTGAGGAGGTGATTCCCAATCGTGGCAGCTAGGGGGTGCGTTACTTGAGCAAAAGCTGGAAGCTTGTGCGGTTGAGCTCCGGTTCTGGAGCAATAGGGAGTTGAAAAAGTCTTTAAGGAGATCCGAAAAAGAAAAAAGCGGCTTAGGGTGTTAAACAAGGGTGGTCGGAGTGAGGCCCGAGTTAGAGAGAGGAGGAGGGTGGCGCGCGAAATTAATCATCTATTGCACCAAGATCGAGGAGATTTATTGGAGATAGAGATCCTGGGCATTATGGTTGGAGACAGGGGACCGCAATTCAAGTTACTTCCATCAAAAAGCCTCGCAGCGCCGGAGCAAAAATAGGATCACTTCGCTTGTGTCTGAGGATGGGGTGCGACATTCAGAGGTGGACGAAGTCCAAGGCGTTGCTACAAATAATTTCCGGACTTTGTTCACTTCTTCGGTGCCTACTAGTTTTGATGAAGCTCAAGCTGGAATTGACCGTAGGGTGACAGATGAAATAATTGAAGGACTATGTGCCACTTATTCGAAGGAGGAGGTGGTCGTTGGTCTCAAACAGATGCACCCTTTCAAGGCCCTAGGTCCGGATGGTATGTGTAACACCCCCAAATCTCCCTCTACGGAAATACTAGTATAATACGTATAATTATACCGTAGAGATAGACTTAGGCGTATTACGCCGCGTGATTACGCAAGGCTACTTAACTTACTAAAAATAACAATACTTTGCAGCGGAAACTCAAATACTCTTCTTTATTAATAATAACCATAATAGTAACCAATGTTATGAGTACTCAAAATAGATACAAGACCAAATTCCTAGTTTAGTGAAAACCAATCCCGGGACTCCAATGCATCATTTATTGACTCCAACCTGAAAATAAGCAACACTGCTTACCATTACGGTAAACAGGGCGAACCAAAACAAATAAGAAGTACGAGTTAGCATAATATGCTAAGTACGATAAGTGCAAGATCATTAAACTCAATTTATTCGCAAACATGCTTTAAAACCAATTTCCAATAAATAATCCAATAATTCCAAACTTATGGTTTAAAACCAATTCTCAATAATTCCAATATCAATAAAACCAATTCCAATTATTTAAAAACCAATTCCTCATATTAAAACCAATTCCTCTCCCAAGTGTGCACACCCCCCAAGCTAGTCTCCTTTATGTTACAAGGCTATTCTTGAGGAAATACCCGGTCATGCAAAGTCCAAGGCCTTATCAATAAACCAAATCCGCATAGTGGGATTACCAACATGCTTATAAAGCATAAATAATAATAAATCCATGATTCAATAAATCCTCTTTTAAATCCAATAATTCAACCTTTAATAATAATAATTCAAACTTCTTTTAATAATTTCAACATGCTTTTAAAATCAATCCTTTTTAAACATGACTAATAAATTAATTAATCAAAATATGTTATAAAAATCAATATTCAAATTTAATTATTAAAACCAATCCTTTAAACATACTTTTAATTCATAAACCATAATTCAATTCAATTTAATTCAATTCATCATAAAATCATTCAAACATGTTATTCAAATCGATAACTTTCAAGGTATCTAGCCACCTAACGTACCTTGATCTTCACTTAGCCAACAACACTTCAAAAGAACTCTCAAGTAGCTTGATCAAAAACACCCTACAAATAAATATAACCTTAATCAATATAAGGTTAACAAATAATCACAAATAATTAAATTAAACCCTCCCAACTATATGTACATGAACCTCTTAAATTAATTCAACATGAACATTATTAAAATCTGATTTTATATAATTAAAACTACTCGTAATAATTTCATATTAATATCCCATAAAAATAATAATAATAATTGAATAAAAGAAAAGGAGAAGAAAAGAATTGGATTTGCGTAGGAAATAATAGGCAGAACTTTCAGAGGCTATAACTCCTTTAATATAGCTCCGAATTGGGTGATTCTTGAGCCTAAACTCAAGGAATTTTTGATAAAAACAACTTTATGTGAAACGTCACTACAACAAAAACCGACCAGAAGTTCCCAAAAATTGGCTTCAAAGATGAACGGGATGATTTGTGTAAAATTGAGGAGAAGAAAAGAAGAGAATTGGTGTGAAGAATGTGAGAGGTATGAAGGGGTATTTATAGGCTAGTATGAGCATGAATTATGGTAGGAAAATGTAAGAATAATTATGGTAGTTAGGGTTTAAGAGATTACTTGGAGAAGTGAGCAAAGATTTAAGGAAAGTTTTGATATTTGAAGGGATTGTGTATAATTGAATATGGAAGGTATGTATGTCATGAAAAATATTAAGAAAATTGGGATTGCTTGGGGAATAATTAAGAAGAATGAATGGCAAGTGTAGGGAATAATTTCAAGCCTTTAAATCCCACTAGCTTGAACCCCACTGTGATCATACACTAAAGTACGGTGGCGTCCAAAAGGGAAGAAGATAGAGCAAAAGAGTCGCCAACAAGTTTTTAAGGAACTTGTAAACCGTTCATAGGATGAAGGTTACATCCCTTAACGATCCAAGAGATCTTCAACTCCATAACGTCATGAACCAAATTAGGGTCCGGGGATGATGGTACAAATCCAACCTAAAAGAGATTGAACTGCCCTAATAATAGGCCTCTACTTTATTCTGCTCGTATTCATGTGCGCTTTCTGACTAACATACAATCAATAGGATTAACCCTAAACCTATTTATTTATGTTGGTTGAATATTAATGCACAAATAAACTATTATTGGCGATCACTTGAATTATAATCACAATTAACCTAACAAGATTATTAATTATCTTATGAAGCGTGTTTGCAAATACCAATTCCCTTTAAACATGCAATAAAAGGTGATCAAGCAATAAATAATAATAAATATCAAGCAACATAATAAATAATAATAATAATCAATCATAATCATAATAATAATAAATATTAGGGAGAATATAGGAAGCATCATACTTTTAATCATACTTGATATTAAAGTTACCCTAGACATGATACTAGGAATCAAAATATGATTTCGACATCATAATATCAATAAATCTTTAAAAGTACTTACTTGGATGCCTCGTACCTCTTTCTAATAACAAAATACACACGTTAGTAAATTCAAGGAAAATAATAATCAAAACAATTAAATTAAATAATTGAAATAGAGATTTGGGACCAAACCCTCAGAAATTAAAACCTTTCACGTCTAGGGCGAAGTCAACTTCGAATATGGCTAGGTGTTTCTAGATCTTGTGAATGCGGAATTTTGTATTAAAAACCAAATGATTAAAGGAAGAATGAATGAATGTTAAGAATTATTGATGAAAGAGATGAAGATGATGAAAAGAATTGATGAACAATTTGTTAATGAAAAGAGTTGATGAATGAAGAAGAGAATTGATTATTGGTTAATGAATATTGATCATTGGTAATTGATAAAGTGATTGTCGATGAATGAAACCGGAGTTTTAGATACGATATTTATAGAGAAAATCATCCAAAAAAGATAATTTATCAAAACAGAGTCTGAAGACCACAAAATCACCTTGGCGCTAGCCCTGGCTCATTGGCGCCAGGACCAGTGGCTAGCGCCAGGCGCCAATGGCTGGCGTCTGGCGCCAATCCTGATTCCAGGCGCCAAGGCCTGGGGTTGGACGCCAAATTGGATTTCAACGCGTTTTCGAAAATCTGATAAATTTCCCGTACTGGAAGATAAAATAATATAATTTCAGTCGAAAATGCTATTTGATCTAATTAAAACTCTAATGCTAATGTTTGCTTGAGTTTGATTTTGAATTTGGTGGTGCTTGATAAACTCGCCCAGAATGAGTTAGATGATCCATCTCATTTGGGTTAGTTGTAGGACTCGTGAACCAACTTTCTTCTAGAGGCTTTGAGTGTGCCTCCATTTCAAGATGTTCCATGAGTTGTGCTTGATGCCATTGTTCATCCTAGGAGAGGTTTGATAAATCTTGTGATTTCTCCAAAAAATGATCCCAATCAAGCGCTCCAATTGTCTCATTTTGTAGACAAGATGGAGGTGGCACTAGTAGAAAAACATTGATTTGCAGCGGTTAAAAATGATTAATTTGTTGTGTTTTTGGAGTGGTAGCAAACGCCAGGGCAGCAAATGCCAGGGCAGCAAATCAATCGATTGATTTGCTGCGGTTACAAATAGCAGCAAATTAATCGATTGATTTGCTGCAGTTACGCAAATAACCGCTGCAAATCAATTGGTTGATTTGCTGCATTAATGCCATAAACCCCCGCAAATTAATATATTTTACAATTATTTAATAATTTAATTGTTGCTTATTTAATGTTCTAAGCGCTACAATTTAATCATAAGAAAAAAGAAATTATATTATCAAAACATTTATTTGCGCTAGTAGAAAAAATGAAAACTACAGCTTAATTGATACACAAATCCATGCATATATAAATATAAACTTGTATATTGCCATTAATTTGTAATATTATATTACACATGATAAAAAAAAAATACAAAAAAAAATCTACAATGGGAATGCAACAAGAATTAATCCAACTACTGCAACATTATAAACTTGTATATTTCCATTTAATAAATTCCTATAATACCGTTGTGATGAGTGGCATTTATGCCACTCTTTTATCATTTTTCTCTAAGGATTCTCCGATCCCCTCATTTGCACTTGTTTAGGCCTTTTCTAAGCATTTTACTCTAGTTTTGTTTTCTCTTATCCCTTCTCGTGTTCCTTTCCTTTTTCCCCTTTTCCTCTGGTTTTCTTAGTGTTTCTTCGTTGTTTTGTGGGTTGTTGGCCCTTTTGGATGAACCTATGGATGCATATTGAGCTGTGGAAGGGAAATGAGATGTTCAAGGAGGGTGTTTTGGCCATGCAAGAGCCGCGGGCACAACACTTTTTGCTGAAAAACAGCCAGGAACTCGGAGATGTCGTGCCGCGCCCTGGAAGAGGTCTCTCCTCCTTGACCCGCGGGCGCGGCACAAGGAGCCGCGGGCGCGGCATTTCGAGGATGCCTTTTTTCCCCTGATCCCAGACCGTGTCCTCACCTCAGCTGGAGAGGCCTCTCCTACTTTCAACCGCGGGCGCGGGCTCAGAATCTGCGGGCACGGGTTATTGGGTTAAGCAACTCCATACCCAGATTAGAGAAGGCGCGACTGCATGCTAGAGGGCTCTCCTTGGTGTTTTATTTCTGTCCTTTGTGATGCATATAAATAGCCCCTTATTTAAGTTTGTAATTATCTTTTATCTTATCAACATTTAGCCCTAATCTTAGAGAGAGAAAGTGGATTATTACTCAAGTTTCCTTTATTGTATTCAACTTTGATCAAGTTTAATCTTCAATCAAGCAACACTTCAAGTTTTCATCTTTCATTAATCCTCTTTTTAGTAATTTCTAATCCTTTCTTTTAGCTTTATTTATTTACTTTATTTTTGCTTATTTTCATTTAATCTTATTAGTTCATCTAGTTATATTTGATTTCATTGTCTTAATCATGTTTTGTTTTGTGTTTCTTGAGTTTATTTCTAGTTTTGATATTATGTTTAATCTCCTTTCTTTAGGGTAATTTCTTAGCTAGGGGAAGGGGGTGGAAAATATGTGTTGATATTGGAAGAATGATGATGGTTGGATTGAACTCATGCCATAAATTGATGAAAGACATGATTTTTGATAGCTTGAGATTATTGTAGCACTTTATTTGATGTTTTCTAGTTTAAATGCATGAAAGTGATTTGAACTAGATTAAGATCATCTCTATTTTAATGCTTGCATGAGAATGAGTTATTAAAGTGGAGTTTTATGGATTGTGCTTCTTTATTCTCTTGATTTGATTGTAACTAATTGGATGCATGAGAATGATCCTTATTAGTATGGACCTTTTTCATTGATTTTCCTAACTATTGCATGAGAATGAATTGTTTAGGTAAAATCGTGTGTTCTTTGGCATGTTCATCATGTTAACCATTATTGTTCCCCTCTTTTTAATCATGTTTGACACCCCCGTATTCCTAGCGTTGTTCTCTCTTGATTTTAATCTTCATTACCTTTGCTTATTTGTAGTTTTAGTGCTCTGTATTCAAAAACCAACAAAAACACTCCCCTTTTTACTCTTGCATTAGTGAAAATTGATGTTGAATGAGTGAGCTTCCTTAGTGGTTCGACCCTTTACATGCCCCTACACTTGTATTAGGGTAGTTTAGGAATATAAATGATTAATTTGATTAGGGTAGTAGTTTAACGACCTATCTAACCCTCGATCAAATTTTGTTGCCGTTGCCGGGGAAGCGGCTTGTTTAGCTTCTACTTTTGCTTTTGTTAGTCATTTTCCTTGCTTTTCTTTTTGTTTTGTTTGTTTTATCATCCTTGTAATTGCTAATTGTTTTCTTAGATTTGGTGAATGCTTAGGAGGTATCAAGGACCACCCACACATCAAATTGACCACGAGATCGACCGAACTTTGAGACAAGTCCGTAGGCTTTATCAAGAAGAGGGAAGAGGTATTGGTGATATAGTTGATAGTGAGAGTGATTCTTACTCTTCAAGTTTGCAAAGAGGATCAATGGTGGGACAAGAAGATGATGTTTTGTTTCGTGAGTTCGGAAATCTGGAAGATTATGAGCTCATGGGAAGGATTTTGCTACCCGTCACGGAAACCAACTTCTCAATCTATCCCCAATATACTAGAATGGTCCAATCAGAGCAATTTTCCGGAAGTGCAAGTGAGGACCCCATTGAACATTTGGACTGATTCCTTGAGTTGTGCGCGATGATGCAAACCAACAATGTGAGCCAAGACTACATTCGTATGCATCTCTTCCGGCAATCTCTCACCGGACGAGCAAAGAAATGGCTAAAGCAAGTAAAGCCTAACTCTCTCACAACATGGAAGGAGGTGGTGAAGGCATTCTTGAAGAGATTTATCTCCAAGGAGAAGACCGCCGAAATGAGAAGGAAAATCACATCATTTGAGCAAGAAGCCGATGAAAGTCTTGGTGAAGCTTAGGAGAGATTTAAAGAGTTGGTGCAAGCGTATCCTCACTATGAGTACAATCAAGGGTTGCTCATGCGGTTTTTCTACGACGGATTGGAGCCCATGTCAAGAGCCAACTTGGATGCGGGGGCGGGTGGTCAATTAATCAAAATCCCCCAAAATCTAGTTGAAGAAACAATAGAAGAGGTAGCAAAGAACTACTCTTGGGGGGGCCGAAGAAGGAATTCTCCAAAGAGAGGTGGGATTTACAAATTGGAGAAGGTTGATCAATAGCAACATCAAATTGATCAACTAACAAAAGGACTTTCCAAGTTGAACACGAGTGTGAGTGCAAGTGCAAGTGCAAGCGGTGGAGCAAGCTCCTCTCAAGTTAACTCTTTCTCTTGTCAAAATTGTGGAGGAACAAACCATGATACATCTTATTGTGGAGGTTTGAGCCCCGAGCATGTAGCGGCATACAACACAAGGCAAGAAGGATTTAGAGGAAGTGGCGGTGGAGTAGCTTGGAGACAAACACCACCCGGGTTTGCATCTCAACCTCAACAATGGAACCAACAAGCTCAACCTTCCTATAATTCCAACCCTCAATATCAAAACCCACCTCCATCTCAACACCAAAACCCAAGAGGAAGCTACCCAAGGAACAACCAATACAACAATTAAACCCAATCACCTCAAAGAAATCAAGAACAAGTACCTCAAGAGGAGCTAACACAAACTCAACTCCTTCAAGCCATGCATGCACAAATGAAAACTTTTTGGCAACAAATGCAAGAAATAAGAGCTCACAACAAGATGGTTGATTCACAACTAGCTTAATTGGCCGAGAGAACTCATTTCAATTCACCATCTACTCTACCCGGACAACCACAACCTAACCCTTCTCACAACTCAAAACCCGATACATGCAAGGTGATTACATTGAGGTCAAGAACTTCCTATGAAGGACCAAATGAGGGGGATAGTGAGGAAAAGAAGGGAGGAGAAGAGAGTGTGAATGAAAACAAGAGAGGTGGGAAAGAAAAAGTTGATGAGATAGAAGGAGGTTCGGAGAAGAAGAAGCTTGACAATGAAAAGACAACTTCAATTCCTAGCGAGGCTAGGAATCTTGATGGACCGTTTCCTTTTCCTGGTCGACTTACGGAGTGGAAGTTGAATGAAAAGTTTGCGAAATTCCTTAGTGTAGGGAATATTTCAAGCATTACCCCTAGCTTGAACCCCACTGTGATCATACACTAAAGTACGGTGGCGTCCAAAGGGAAAGAAGATAGAGCAAAAGAGTCGCTGTAGACACCCAAATGTGTCTCCCCAAAACCAAACCCGGTGATGAGTACCTTTCGCGTCGAATCATAATCGAATGAAGTGAAAGTGTGGAAAGTCTAGTGTTGCGGAAAGTTTTTTATTTTCTTTTCTCTTCTCTCTGTTTTTGAAAACTTATTATAAGAAAACAGCCAATCCAATTTGGTTGGTCCATGATATGGGTCCAATAGTAGTGTAGTTGGATGGGGCTTGCAAAGATCTTTCCAAGATATATTATAGGCCCAATTCCGATGAATATTGAGGAAGTTATGGTCAATTTACCAAACTGGGCTTTATGTACGGCCCAATGATCTAGGGGAGGGCCTAATATGATTTATCATTCCTAATGCAATTAGGAATGGTTTTAGTCTTCTAGATTCTTCTAGAAGGTTCTTTTCATTCCTAATTCAATTAGCATTGATAAATTGACTTTTGTTGACTTTTCAGAGTTTTAATCAAAATCAAATAGCATTTTCAAGGAAATTATATGATTTTATCCTCCAGTACGGCAAACTTATCTGATTTTCGAAAACGCGTTGAAATTAGGCCTGGCGCCTAACCCCAGGCTTTGGCGCCTGGAACCAGGCCTGGCGCTAGCCATTTGCGCCTGACGCTAGTGTTGGTGCCTGGCGCCAGCTAGCCAAGGTTGGCGCCAGCTCTGTTTTTTATGCGTCAGACTCTGTTTTGTTTAATTTATCTTTTTGGCTGATTTTCTCTATAAATAACGTATTAAAAACTCCGTTTTCATTCACCTACGATCAGTTTTCATTCGCAATCATTAATTCTCTAATTCTCTCTTTAATCATTCACCAATTCTCACGAATATTCATCGACAATCAGTTTTCTAATTCTCTCATTCATCATCTCTCTCTTTCTCTTTTCAAAACTTTGTTTTTTCATACAAAATTGCGCATTCGCAAGATCTAGAAACACCTAGCCATATTCGAAGTTTCCTTCGCCCTAGACGTGAAATGTTTAATTTCTGAGGGTTTGGTCCCAAATCTCTATTTCAATTATTTAATTTAATTGTTTGTTTATTATTTTCCTTGAAGTTACTAACGTGTGTATTTTGTAATTAGAAAGAGGTACGAAGCATCAAAGTAAGTACTTTAATGGTTTTATTGATATTATGATGTAGAAATCATGTTTAAATTGTTATTATGATATTCCTAGTATCATGTGTAGGGTAACTTTAATATTAAATATGATTGTTACGATGCTTCCTATGTTCTTCCTAATATTTATGATTGTTAGTACCATGTTAGGGTTAGCTTTGATTTTTATTGCTTAGTGACATGCTAGGGTTTGTTATTAATCTTGTTAGTATCATGCCTAGGATCTTGCTATTATTATTATGCTTTAATATTAACATGAACATGAACGTGATTATGATTATAATTATTATAAGGATATTTTGGATTTTAACACCTTACAAAAGGCTGAAAATGTTTTTTAACACCCCCCAAAAAAAAACTTTTATTTTAACACCTCCCAAAAATATAAAAGTTGGAAGTTAACACCAGTTAACGATTTCCGTCACGGAAATTTAACGTGGGTCCCACAAATTGGCTTGAACTTCAATTTTCACCCAGCAAAACACGAAACTTCTTTCTTCATTGAATTCGCAGCAACCTTCTGCATTGAATTCTTTCTGAACCTTCATTGATTTCGCTTTTGAACCAAAGGAGATCTTGGCTGAGAAGTGGAGTGTAGGGTGGTGTCAACGTTGGAGAAGATAAGCTCAGGAGGGTTTCTTCATCATCTTCTTCAACTACAAAAGTGCGAAAGCCGCTTGAAATTCACAGAAAATAAGGTAAAATTGCTCTCCTTTGATAGCAATTTCGTCAATTACTGGTGCTTCATTGCTGTAAACCTTGCAATAATTGGGTAATTAGGGTAAATTTTGGGACCACAGTAGGAAAGCCTTGATAAATCAATTTCTGTAACTGACTATGCGACTTAGGTTAATTGGATTTCGTAATTGAAAGTAGAGATTAATTAAGGTGGTTTATTGTTAATTAAACTAGCAAGTGTGGTTTGTTGATTAATTTATGTTACTGAGCACCTACATTGGCTTGTATATGTTTATTTTCAATTTTTTTATGTGTTTGTTTGTGTGGCTGTGATGGATTTGTTTATTCGTATTGTGCATGTATAGTTACATGGCTTTTAATATGTTTTATATGTTTTTCACTGGTGGGTAGATAATGGGTGACAAGGATAGTTTGGTTGACATCTGCCTTAGAGTGGGAGGTGCTTTTGTCCCTAAAAGAGTAACCAAAAACAGGCAGCTGCTGTGTTGGTGTGGTGGTTGGTGTTACTGGAAGAGGAAGGTTCAAGTATCTAAGTTGGATGTGCATTTGATTAGAACAGCTGCAATTCATGGTTTTGTTAATGGTGATATGGATGTGCCTATGCATTACAGCTGTTGGTATAGGCAGAAGGGGAAAACCTTTAACACTGGGAAAAGGGAACTAGTTAACAGTGAAGAGGTTAAGGGCCTTTTGGAGACAGTAAATGAAGAGGGGTATGTTGAGGTTTTTGTAACAACAGAAGCTCCTAGTCAGCCCATACAAGAGGCCCAACCCAATCCTGCAAAGACAAAAAAAAAGGATAAGAAGGTAGAAAGTTCAAATACATCGACTATTAGGAGGAGCCCTAGGTTTAAGAAGACAGAAACTGAACAAAGGGAGGAGAGTCCACCTAGGAAAGCCTCAGCTAATGCTAAAGTGTTGAGGTTTGATGAAGAAAAGGATGATGGATGTGAAGGATCTGGTTATTCAAGTTCAGATTTGAGTGATGAGGGACAAGATTGGGAACCTGGTGAAGAAGAATTTGATGAAGGGGATGAGGAATGGTATATTGAAGGGTCAAAGGAGATCTTGGCCAAAGTGAACAAGAGCCTTAGGAAAGGTTTGGAGAGTGCAGTAGATGACAGGGTTGGCAAAGATAAGAGAGTAGAGTTGAGAAATGATTTGGATGTTGGAAAACCGAAGGTGAATCCAGAAAGTGATGCTGATTCAGATGATTCAAGGAGTTTGTGTGGATCTGATGAGGAACAGGACTATGCTCCTTGGTTTAATGCTGATGTGGACTTTGACAACCCAATCAAGTTGAAGTTAAATCAGAAATTCAGTAATGCTTCAGTCTTGAGGAGGGCCTTAAGACTTCATGCCATTCAAAACAGGTATGAGTTCTACTACTTGCATAATGACAGTAAAAGGATTACAGTTCAGTGTAGATATAGATGTGGCTGTGAGTTCAATAGCTACACTTGTAGAATGCCTGCTTGTACATGTGTGGGGGGGGTAAAGTGTCAGTTCAAGGTGTTTGCATCAAAACTTGTTAAGCAGCAAACTTGGCAAATCAAAACCTTGAATTTAGACCATTCCTGCTTCAGAGTAAAGAAGAACAAGATGCTTACTGCTGAATACATAGCAGAGAGGTATTTAGAAGAGTTTAGGAGTAACCCTGGTTGGAGAATTAAGGAGATTAGGGCTAGGATTTTGAATGATTTAGGAGTTGATGTGAGTTACTATAAGGCATGGCTAGCTAGGTGTAGGGCAAAACTACTGATATTTGGTTCAGCTAGGGAGCAGTATGCTAGGGTGTGGGATTATGGGAAAGCTGTGATGAAGTACAACCCTGGTTCAGGGTGCAATGTTGTTGTTGATGGTATTGACAGGCCAGAGCCACCATTGTTCATGAGGATGTTCATCTGTTTAAGGCCATTGAGAGATGGATTTGCAAAGGGTTGTAGGCCTTTAATAGGGTTGGATGGTTGTCACCTCAAGGGTGCCTTTCCTGGGCAAATTCTGGTGGCAGTTGCTAAGGATGGGAATAACAACTTGTTTCCTCTAGCTTGGGCCACAGTGGAGATTGAAAACCAGGAAACTTGGGGTTGGTTCTTGGAATCCCTTATGTCAATGTTCACACATGATCAAGGAGCTGGGCTGACCATCATGTCTGACAGGCAAAAGGTAATGCTTCTGTTTCCCTCTTAACTATTTAGGTTCAATTTCTAAGTTTTCATGTGTATGTATGTGATTGACTGATGATTATACTTTTGTCTGCATTTGGTAGGGTTTGATTAAAGCAATGGCTGATGTTATTCCCAAAGCTGAGCAAAGGTTTTGTGTGAGGCATATTTGGGCTAACTTCAAGCTCAACTTCACTGGATCAACCTTTAAGGAGCTGTTTTGGAGAGCAGCTAGGGCCACCACCATTGTAAGTTTATTGATTGTTGAAGCTAGCCTATGCTTTTATATGACTGTTGGTATGTTTTTATATTGGTTAGCTTGTATATGCTTGGTGTGATTTCTGGTATGCTTTTATATGTCAGTTTGAGCATGAAATTGCCATGGAGTCTATCAAATTCCTCGATGAAGAGGCATATGAGTATTTAATCAACATTCCTCCCCACCATTGGTCTAGACATGCATTCACACCAAACTGCAAGTCCAACATGTTGTTGAACAACATGTGTGAGACTTTCAATGCAGTCATTAGGCCTGCCAGAGATAAACCTATCCTCACCCAAATGGAATGGATGAGGAGGTATATTATGAACAGGAATAATGAAAAGTGGGAGGATTCAAAAACAATTACACACAACTTAGTGCCATATGTGAGGCATGTTCTGGGGAGGATAGACTTTGTGGCTAGGTCCTGTGTGGTGCAGCCATCCAGAGGGAATACATTTGAGGTGCAGCTGAAGGATGACCAGGTGTTGGTTGATTTGGACAAGGAGACCTGCACATGTTACCATTGGGAACTCACTGGCATTCCATGTGTTCATGCTTATGCCTGCATATTGGATATGAGGGGTGACATAGAGGCTGTTGTTGACCCATACTATACCATGGACACATACAGGTCTGCTTATGAACCAGCTGTCCAACCAATGCCTGGCCCAAAGCACTGGGAGAGAGTCAGAATGAGGGAACCACTACCCCCTTCTGTTAAGGTGCAACCTGGGAGACCAAAGAGCAAAAAAAAGGAAGCTTGAGCCAGGAGAATGTTCTTCTTCAGGTGGTCAGGCAAGTACCAAGAGGAAGAAGCAATGCAGCAACTGTGGGGGATATAGGCATTATGCCAAGACTTGCAAAGTACCTGCTGCACCAGCTACAGAGCTGATAAAGTCAGCAGGCAGACCCCCACTGAACACTCCTTGGATGGTGGAGGAGAGGAAGAAGAAAGAGATTAGGGCTGCTAAAAAGGTAACACAAGCATTACACCAACTCCCCCTTTGTTTTATATATGTATGTGTCTTTTCCATTGACTTTTTATTTTTATATGCATGTCATAGAGTGCAATTGGGGCTGGACCAAACAGCATAGGAAACAAAAAGTTTCCTCAAGAGCAAGAAGGTTGTCTGCCATTCAGCAAGCGCCCACAGCCACAGTCTTCCTCAGCTAAGCATTCCTCAGCTCAGCCATCCTCTAGTCAGCCATCCTCAGCTCAGCCTTCCTCAAGTCAGCCTGCCTCAAGCCAACCAAAAAGAAAGACAAGGTCTTCCTCAAGTCAGCCTACAACAGCCACAGGTGTTGTAACAAGGGCCAGGCTGCAATCCCTCAACAACCTTACTCAGTGATGTACTCATGCTGGATATCAAACATTATGTCTGTTGAACAATTTCAAACTTTTATTATGTACTCATGACTGGTTATGTAACTTGCTAGTTTTTTAGTGGCTTCCCTTAACAAATTTGAACAATTAGATATTGAATTGTAATGGTTGCATGGCTTTGATTGCCATTGAAACATGTTGAAGTAAGGTTCTTTTGTCAACCTGTACTTGAACTATCTTAGTGTTTCACATATTTCCCATGTTTTAATGTTTCACATGTTTAAATAGGTTGATTAAAAGACAAGGCATAAATAGGAACTTAGACAAGGCATAAATAGGTTGATTAAAAGACATATTTATAACACTTCAAGTCATTACAAGAAATTATAACTACTTAATACAGCTTACTATTACACACCCCTAGCCATTAGGAAAATTACACCCATTGACAAACCTATACAAATGGCCATGCCCACCCAACCAAAACAGCTGATTGAAGACACCTTCCCTTCATTGCACTCCCTGTTCATTCTCTTCCTGTCAGCGTTCAAGGCCTTGCATCTCATCTTCAAATTATCAACTTCATTAAGTAGGCACCTCCTTTGGCCACTGATTTCATCAACTTCCCTTTTCAATTCATTAACTTCACCCTTTAGCAGCTTCTTATCCAACAACAGGTTGTTGATAACCCCTGTTTGCCAATCTGTTCCATCAGGTTGATCAACCCATTCGAAAGCTTTGCAACCCCTTGTTTCTGTTATTGGGTCATAAAACTTACATGATATGAACTTCCTGCCTGGATTCTCCCTTGTCCAGCTAGTGAGCTTGGCCATTGGCACACCACACTTACATTTTCTGGCCTCAGGAGGGGAAGAGCTAACAAACGACATAATCTGCATCAATTTTAGATCGACAGTCACATTTACAGATTTGTACACTGACGAATTAACATTGACAGCAACAAAATTCATTTTTAATTTCATAATACGAAAAGCCCCAAATTCAATTTCTGACGAACCCTAATTTCGCAATTGGGCATTTAGATGCGTACATAACATAATCCAACCATTAATCTGAGTACGAAACAATTGCAAATAATAATTGAAGAGAATTTAAACCATAATTACCAAACAACCGAACAATTGACCGCACTCACCTGTTTCAGCAGCTTCAATCTGTTCCTCTTCTCAAAAATCGTGGAAGAATCGTGAAAGAATTGTTTCAAGTATCGTGCAACAATGCAATGCGCTGCTGCTATTCAATAAGAACAACGATTTCGTTCATTGGGGGAGAATCGTGCAAGAATGGTTCTTATATATCGTGCAAGAATCGTGGAAGAATGGTTCTTATATACAGATCTTTTAAAAATATATCCGTTGGGGTGGGCCCCACTAACAGTTCTGTTAACGGAAGATGGATTTTGGTGTTAACTTCCAACTTTTATATTTTTGGGAGGTGTTAAAATAAAAGTTTTTTTTTGGGGGGTGTTAAAAAACATTTTCAGCCTTTTGTAAGGTGTTAAAATCCAAAATATCCTTATTATAATTTATGATGATTGTGAATATAATTATTATTGTTATTTTGATGATGATTATTTTATTTATTATTATGATTATTATTATCTTGATTATGATTATAATTTTATTGTCATGATATTTATTAATGTTATGTTGCTTGATATTTATTGTTATTGCTTGATCACGCCTTTATGCATGTTTAAAGAGAATTGGTATTTGTAATCACGCTTAATAAGATATTTAATAATCTTGTTAGGGTTAATTATGATTATAATTTCAAGTGATCGCCAATAATAGTTTATTTGTGCATTAATATTCAACCAACATAGATAAATAGGTTTAGGGTAATCCTATTGATTGCATGTTAATTAAAAAGCGCACATAAATACGTTCAGAATAAAGTAGAGGCCTATTATTAGGGCAGGTTCAATCTCTTTTAGGTTGGATTTGTACATTCATCCCCGAACCCTTATTTGGTTCTAGACCTTATGGAGTTGACAATCTCTTGGATCGTTAAGGGGTGTAACCTTCACCCTGTAAACGGTTTACAAGTTCCTAAAAAACTTGTTGGCGACCCTTTTGCTCTATCTTCTTCCCTTTTGGACGCCACCGTACTTTAGTGTATGATCACAGTGGGGTTCAAGCTACTGGGATTTAAAGCTTGAAATTATTCCCTACAGTTTTTGGCGACTCCACTGGGGAGGATTTCTATTTTAATTCCTGAATTTGTTTCGGCAATGATTTAGAATGAGTGGATGTGACTCGAAACGTTTTAAGTATTTCATGTGCGTAATTTTGATTAACATTATTGTCATATGCATAAAAAAGATCTCATTGGAAAGAACATTCGTAATGAGTTAAAAACATAGGGTTTTACACGTAGGAAATTTGAGAAATATCTTTCACAACTAGGACTGAAATAACACCGCACGAAACTGGAAAATTTTATCGAGCACAGAAAGCTGTTGAGGCATGTGGGAAGTAGCGTCAAGGGCCAGAACTTGGTGCCAGCATTTTAGTCGTAGCGCCAGATGCCAGTATTGGCGCCAGGCACTGCAGTTAAAAGCTGGCGCTAGTCTCTGTTTGCCGGCGCCAATTTCCCCCAGTACCGAGCCAGAAATATGCGTTCTAATTTCGACCGGTTTTTCGTATTGTTTGCTCGATCCTACTTCCTAATTGAATTTTTTCTCACTTTTCTGAAACCCATATGTGTTCTACATATGGACATAACCCTCTGGGAATTCATGCTCCATCTACCCGATTGAACGCTCCGTGTAACAAAGGGTACATCCGAGATGTTGAATTCACTAAACCATGGAAGCGAGTTTTTTCTAAAGCTCGCGGTGTCCCATCCACTCGCGCCAATCCTTCACGGTTAGGCTTCCGCGCGGTGCATCCGGACAATTAACCATGGACCCTCTATTGACTAAACCATATCCCGAACTTTAGAGAACAAGAGCCATGGTTAGGTTGCAAACTCATTGCATCATATTGTACCTACTTGACTAATTGTGCATTATTTGTTGTGCATATACTCTATGTGATTTTTTCCTAACCGTTTGTTTGACTTGTGTTAAGACTAAATAAACTGATTAATGACTAAAGGACTTTGTTTATTTAATTAATTAATTAATTTGAGCTAATAAATAAACATAAAATCGAGTCATAGTTCCTTTAAGTCAACCCGGATTTTTATTCCCGTATACTGCACAAACGTCAACTTGTTTTGATCATATCCGGAGTTATAAGAAGAAATACGAGTCGTACAACATATGGATCTGTAGCCCCGAGCTTTATCTATAATTTGGCGTTGGTTTAATCCAAATCAGAGTCACAGATCAAAAGTTATGACTAAAATACCACAGTCTGTCCAGTTTAATGCATATACGTGAGGTCTTAACTTAGTATTTAATCGAGTCTTAGTCACATAGTCTAGCCACATGGTCATGACACAAGTCTTAACATGTCACATACACTCACTAGTCATAGCACGCACTTTTTATATGTCACCATGACCATGTCCTAGGTTCATGCATGAGTCGGTCTTTTCTGTCATTTGAGTTGGGGGGTACATTCTATTCCTAATTCTTCATATCCTTCCATCTACATCATTATTCCTCCATATTCTATTCCATTTTTTATTCACTTCCTCCATCCATTACATGTTGAATAAAGTTTGAGTCAAATAATTAACAATAAATATCCCCAAATTCCTTTTCCACAGTACTTGGTCGAGGAGAGAAGGGCGATTAATCAAGGACAACCTCTTTATTCAAGTTTCACTTTTCGATAAACCGATTCGTCAAAAGAGGAAGGCTAAAAGGATAATGGCAACTCAAGAAGAAGACAATGATCTTAGGAACCAATTAGTTACCATGACTGAAACACTAAAACTTCTCACCCTCAAGGTCGATGATCCCGTGAAGCAACAACAAATGAACCTCATGCAAGAAAGTTTGAGGAAGCTATCTAGTGACTATAAATTTCAGGGCATGATTTCACAAGGGGTCTCGCTGGACAAGGAACTTCTTCCGCATAAGTTCAACGCCACTGACATCCCAAAATTCAGAGCAACTGACAACCCTTACTTTCATCTAAGAGCTTTCGAAACCATAATGAACATTAAGGGTATCGATAAGAAGGTTTTCCCCTCTCTATTCTCACTATCTCTTGAGACCGTTTGCCAACAATGGTACTTCTCCCTTGACAAAGAGAAAACCTCTACTTGGGAATCGATAGTAAACGCTTTCATTAATAGATACAAGTGCAATATTCAAGTTGAAACCGACCATAGACAACTTGAGATGCTAAGATAAAAAGAGAATGAAGGTTTTACTTCTTTCTTTAATAAATGGAGGGAAACTTCCGCTAAGATGATTGAGGTCTCCACCGAAAAGGAGTCTGTGAGGATGTTTATCAAGAATCTTTAAGAGAAGTATTCAAAGCATTAGAAATATCAACACAATTTGAATACTTTCAAGGCCGTTTATGACATCGGAATTGAAATCGAAGACGACCTCGCAAAGCAAAAAGCTACTAACAATAGTAACCATGGTTGCTGGACAGGAAAGAAGAACGACAATCCTTCTCCTTCCGAAAACGCCCACTCTAGTAACAATGTTAGTACCTTTGATCTCAGTGAAGTTTTAGCCATAGATAACCAAGGATCTAAGAAGCAACTAAGGAAAGACTTCACCCCCATTAGGATGAGCTACGATACTGCCTTTGATCGACTCCATGCAAAAGGACTCATTACTCCCATTGAACCTATTCAAGGTCCCGCACCTGAAAAGAGTTTGCCTAGTTGGAATCCAGACGAACACTACAAGTACCATCAAGGTAGGGGTCATGCTACTGAGAGCTGTTGGAAGCTAAAGGAGGCTATCCAACATTTGATTGATAACAACAAGCTTCCCATGCCTCCAGTTAACAAGAAGAGCGAGTGATGATAAAGGAAACAACATAAGACAAGAGGCGAGCTTCAATGACAAGATTTCGCGACCTCTTTTTTTCTATTTCTTTTTTATTTACTCTTTCCCCAATAAGTCTAGCATAGACACCTTTTCTTTTCCCTTAGATTAATTTTGTAAATTCTTTCTTTTCTTCTTTAATAAAATGAGCATTTTTTTCCTTATATATGATCATTTCATTATATTGCATTAAAAAAAATAAAAAAATAAAAAAATGTCGAATTAAGCACAAAGTATACCAATGATTTAAGGCACCCCTTGTAGCCACATCATATTACCTCTCACCTTTCAAATATACAATCCTTTATTCATAAGCCACTTTGAGCCTCGTCTAACGATAGACCTTTCTTTTTTCAATCTACATCTACCTAACCTTGGGATGGGATGGTGTGCAACTTTTGCAATTCTAAAGAAAGCTTGAGCAAATTCCAAAGATTAAAAATAAATAAATAAAGTGTACAAAAGGGCAAGTGTTCCAATGTCTTTTATATGAAAATATATTTGATAAGAACACGTCTCAGATTGCGTCTCTCATCGAGTGCTCGGTACCGTGCCTGAGAAACATGAATGCCAAGTGAGTGATAGACCGCATGATCGGGATTGCCCACACTTAGAAAAATAAAATAAATGCTAAAGCAAAAAGAGCTAAAAAAGAGTAGAAACTCAAGCATAAAAATATAAAGATTCAAAAGCGAGGTTGCACACCTTAGGGGCTTATCTAGGGTCTTGAGCCTTTATCCCCTTCTTCTTCAGCCTTTTGCCTAACCACGTTACAACCCTTGAAAAGACCTTTTTGAGGTATACACACTTGTGCGAAGTTCGGCTAGAGCTACGTTCGGCCTGATTCCTAACAGATACGTAGGCAACCTCACATCGAGGTGCGGCCGTAATAAACATGCATTCGTATTCACATTCACACACTTACACCATGATCATATCAATGGATCTCTAATGCTAATCTCTATTCACTTAGAGCTAGACTTGGGGGCTTGATCCCTACATCATTAGCTTACCTAGCCTAAGAGTCACCACCATTTGACTCTTTTCAATATATTTTTCCACACACTTAGCCCTTGCGGCCTAACTTTAGTGTCACTATCACACACATCACACATACATGACCAAATATACTTCCTTTAGGAACCTTTTGTCATGGAATCTTAACACAACGTTGAAGCACGCCTTGTCATATCAAAATTCACTCATCAATCATAATTATCATTGCATCACGAAGTATGAAGTGCTTAGCCTCCGTGCCTAAGTTACCCAAATACTTTCATCATTGAGTCAACCATTGAGATAACCTAGGATGGATTAATCCTTGCACCTTGAGAGATAGTATCAAATGACATTTGACTAAGCTCATTCAACATGCACCTTCAAACTCTTCGATTCTTTTTTCGCGTCTCTCTTTTTCGGGAGAAAGTCGGTACCCTCCACAAAAATGACGGAAAATTTTTGCTTTTTTGCATTTTTGAGTCGCACAAATAGTAATACAATGCACACACGGGTCACGAGTCACACGTGTCATTTCACTTTGAGTCGAGTCAACCTCGAGTCAGTCAATCACAGAGAGTCAAGTTTATACCTTGAGTCGTGTCAAGTTATTGAGTCAAGCAACATTAAGCCTTAGGTCAATCCTAAGATAATTAAAGAGATTGGTAAAGTTCTATAGTCAAAATAAATACAGGTGTAGCAGAACAGGGAAGACCCTATCACAGCGTTCGGCGACAGAGTCAATTCTTGGCGCCAGAGATATTTCAGCAGCGACAGAGCTCGAAGCCTCTCCAAAAGGTGATTTCGACTTCATACAACGATTTCGGGTTCCTTGGTACGCCAGTTAGCCCCAATGAGCAATTTGACATGATTAAGTAGTCAGTTTGATTACAACAGCAAATAAGTGATCGACCTGATGAAAGATCGTCTCACTTAGCTTAAAGCGTCTAAGCATTGGCTCAAAAGCAGAAAAGGCACCGACGTATAGGTTCAAAGCAACGAAAGCGCCGACGTACAGGCATAGCGGAAGCAAAGTTTGAGCGGGCTTTAAAGATCGACAAGTGTTGGTCTTCGGTAAATTTCTTCGGAATATTATCGCAACAACTGAGGATGACTTCAAGTAAAGTTATTTTCGACAGCGTTCTCTAAGATTGTGGATGTTGTCACTAAAGATTTGAGAAGATAGCACGAGATGGGCGGTCTTCGACAGCGTTCGCTAAGATTGTGGAAGTTGTCACTAAAGATTTGAGAAGATAGCACGAGATGGGCGGTCTTCGACGGCATTCGCTAAGATTGTGGAGGTTGTCACCCAAGATTTGAGAAGATAGCACGAGATGGGCGGTCTTTGACGGCATTCGCTAAGATTGTGGAAGTTGTCACCCAAGATTTGAGAAGATAGCACGAGATGGGCGGTCTTCGACGGCGTTCGCTAAGATTGTGGAGGTTGTCACCAAGACATGAGAAGAGCGGTTCATGATGAGGCGGTCTTCGACAACTTTTGCTATGATTGGAAAGGTTGTCACTATGATTCAAGAAAAGGCTCAAGATATAGCAACATTGATCGACGACATTCCCTAGATTGCGGAAGATCGCCAGAAAAAACAGAAAGATGGCGTTCCCTAGATTGTGGAGGGTTGTCACAAACAAATGAGGATTGTTTCAAGAGAAGCAATCTTCGATAGTATTCCCTTGAATGTGCAATATTATCAATGCAGAGGAGGATCGTTTCAGGCGAAGCAATCTTCTAATTTGGACGCAGTTATGGGCGTAGCGGTTTTCAAGCGGGATGGCATTCTCTAGCTTGCAGAAGGTCATCAAAACAAGGATACAGCAGCAATTGGTTACTTTCAGAGACGTGTGCTCGACGGTGCAAGATACGCGTTTCTTAACTCTTTTATCTGTTTAACTAATGCTAGTTTTGCAGGTATCGGCGTTACAAGAGTGGTTTAGGATCGCAGAACGTTTTGAATCATTCTCCGTCCCTATCGCTACTTTGACTTTCGTTTTTCGAAACTTGCGTTTCTCCAAACTCAGTCAAAGTGGGGGCTTCTGTAGACACCTAAATGTGTCTCCCCAAAACCAAACCTGGCGATGAGTACCTTTCACGTCGAATCATAATTGAATGAAGTGAAAGTGGTGGAAAGTCTAGTGTTGCGGAAAGTTTTTATTTTCTTTTCTCTTCTCTCTGTTTTTGAAAACTTAATTTAAGAAACAGCCAATACAATTTGGTTGGTCCATGATATGGGTCCAATAGTAGTGTAGTTGGATGGGACTTGCAAAGATCTTTCCAACGATATATTATAGGCCCAATTCCGATGAATATTGAGGAAGTTATGGTCAATTTACCAAATTGGGCTCGGTTTGAGCTTTATGTACGACTCAATGATCTAGGGGAGGGCCTAATATGAATTTTCATTCCTAATGCAATTAAGAATGGTTTTAGTCATCTAGATTCTTCTAGAAGGTTCTTTTCATTCCTAATTCAATTAGCATTGATAAATTGACTTTTGTTGACTTTTCAGAGTTTTAATCAAAATCAAATATCATTTTCAAGGAAATTATATGATTTTATCCTCCAGTACGGCAAACTTATCTGATTTTCGAAAATGCGTTGAAATTAGGCTTGGCGCCTAACCCCAGGCTTTGGCGCCTGGAACCAGGCCTGGCGCTAGCCATTTGCGCCTAGCACCAGTGTGGTGCCTGGCGCCAGCTAGCCAAGGTTGGCGCCAGCTCTGTTTTTTATGCGTCAGAATCTGTTTTGTTTAATTTATCTTTTTGGCTGATTTTCTCTATAAATAACGTATTAAAAACTCTGTTTTCATTCACCTACAATCAGTTTTCATTTGCAATCATTAATTCTCTAATTCTCTCTTTAATCATTCACCAATTCTCACAAATATTCATCGACAATCAATTTTCTAATTCTCTCATTCATCATCTCTCTCTTTCTCTTTTCAAAACTTTGTTTTTGCATACAAAATTCCGCATTCGCAAGATCTAGAAACACCTAGCCATATTCGAAGTTTCCTTCGCCCTAGACGCGAAAGCTTTAATTTCTGAGGGTTTTGTCCCAAATCTCTATTTCAATTATTTAATTTAATTGTTTGTTTATTATTTTCCTTGAAGTTACTAACGTGTGTATTTTGTAATTAGAAAGAGGTACGAAGCATCAAAGTAAGTACTTTAATGGTTTTATTGATATTATGATGTAGAAATCATGTTTAAATTGTTATTATGATATACCTAGTATCATGTCTTGGGTAACTTTAATATTAAATATGATTGTTACGATGCTTCCTATGTTTTTCCTAATATTTATGATTGTTAGTATCATGTTAGGGCTAGCTTTGATTTTTATTGCTTAGTGACATGCTAGAGTTTGTTATTAATCTTGTTAGTATCATGCCTAGGATCTTGCTATTATTATTATGCTTTATTATTAACATGAACATGATTATGATTATAATTATTATAATTTATGATGATTTTAAATATAATTATTATTGTTATTTTGATGATGATTATTTTATTTATTATTATGATTATTATTATCTTGATTATGATTATAATTTTATTGTCATGATATTTATTAATGTTATGTTGCTTGATGTTTATTGTTATTGCTTGATCACGCCTTTATGCATGTTTAAAGGGAATTGGTATTTGTAATCACGCTTAATAAGATATTTAATAATCTTGTTAGGGTTAATTATGATTATAATTTCAAATGATCGCCAATAATAGTTTATTTGTGCATTAATATTCAACCAACATAGATAAACAGGTTTAGGGTAATCCTATTGATTGCATGTTAATTAAAAAGCGCACATAAATACAATCAGAATAAAGTAGAGGCCTATTATTAGGGCAGGTTCAATCTCTTTTAGGTTGGATTTGTACATTCATCCCCGAACCCTTATTTGGTTCTAGACCTTATGGAGTTGATGATCTCTTGGATCGTTAAGGGGTATAACCTTCACCCTGTGAACGGTTTACAAGTTCCTAAAAAACTTGTCGGCGAATCTTTTGCTCTATCTTCTTCCCTTTTGAACGCCACCGTACTTTAGTGTATGATCACATTGGGGTTCAAGCTAGTGGGATTTAAAGCTTGAAATTATTCCCTACAATCGCCAACAAGTTTTAGGAACTTGTAAACCGTTTACAGGGTGAAGGTTACACCCCATAACGATCCAAGAGATCGTTAATTCCAATAGGTCTGGAACCATGGCTGGTAGTTCGGGGATGAAGGTACAAATCCAACCTAAAAGAGATTGAACCTGCCCTAATAATAGGCCTCTACTTTATTCTTATCGTATTCATGTGCGCTTTCTGACTAACATGCAATCAATAAGATTAACCCTAAACCTGTCTATCTATGTTGGTTGAATATTAATGCACAAATAAACTATTATTGGCGATCACTTGAATTATAATCATATTAACCCTAACAAGATTATTAATTATCTTATTAAGCGTGATTACAAGTACAAATTCACTTTAAAAATGCATAAAAGGTGTGATCAAGCAATAACAATAAATAATCAAGCAACATAATAAATAATCACCATTAAAGTACTTACTTCGATGCCTCGTACCTCTTTCTAATAACAAAATACACACGTTTGTAACTTCAAGGAAAATAATAATTAAAACAATTAAATTAAATAATTGAAAGAGAGATTTGGGACCAAACCCTCAGAAATATTAAACCTTTCACGTCTAGGCGAAGGCAACTTCGAACTTGGCTAGGTGTGTCTAGTGCTAATGTATGAGGAATTTTGTTTATAAAAGGGTTGGTTTAGAAAGAGAGAGAAAATCAAGAAATTCTTGATGAGAGTTGACGAGAATTGATTGGAATTGATGAGAATTGATGAAAATTGATGATCGAAAACGGGGTTTTTAACACGTTATTTATAGAAAAAATCAGCCAAAAAGATAAAACATCAAATTCAGAGATCTGACGCAAAAAACCAAGTTGGCGCCAAACGCTGACCTTGGCGCTAGACGCTTAGGCTAGCGCCAGACGCCAAGCGTAGCGTCGGGCGCTACATCTGGCGTTTGGCGCTGACTCAGAAATTCACGCGTTTTCTTAAAATCTGATAGAAATTGCCGTACAGGAGGATAAAATCGTATTTTTCCTCAAAAACGTTCTTTGATCTTAATTAAAAACTCTGAAAAGTCAACAAAAGTCAGTTTATCAATGCTTATTGAATTAGGAATGAAAATAACCTTCTAGAAGAATATAGATGACTAAAACCATTCCTAATTGCATTAGGAATGATAAATCCATATTAGGCCCTCCTCTAGATCATTGGGCCGCATATAAAGGCTCAAAACGGGCCTAGTTCAGTAATTTGGCCATAACTTCCTCAATATTCATCGGAATTGGGCTTATAATATATCGTCGGAAAGCTCTTTTCAAACCCTATCTAAATACACTACTATTGGACCCATATCATGGACCAACCGAACTGGATTGACTGTTTTCTTAAAATAGATTTTCAAAAACAGAGAGAAGAAAAAAGAAATTAAAACTTTCTGCAACATTAAACTTTCCACACTTTCACTTCATTCGATTATGATTCGACGTGAAAGGTACTCATCACCGGGTTTGGTTTTGGGGAGACACAAATGGGTGTCTACAGAAGCCCCCACTTTGAATGAGTTTGGAGAAACGCAAGTTTTGAAAACAAAAGTCAAAGTAGCGATAGGGACGGAGAATGATTCAGAACATTCTGTGATCCTAAATCATTCTTGTAACGCCAATACCTGCAAACTAGCGTTAGTCAAACATATAATAGAGTTAAGAAACGCGTATCTTGCACCATCGAGCACACGTCTCTGAAGAGTAACCGATTTGCTGCTGCTTTACTGTTTTGATGACCTCCTGCCAAGAGAATGCCATCGAGCTTGAAAACCGCTACGCTTGTAACTGTTTCCAATATTGAAGATTGCTTCGGTGGAAACAATCCTCTTACGCTTTGATAATATTCCACGTCTAGGGGAACATGATCGAAGACAACTTCGCTTGAAATCACCTTCAGTTGTTTGTGACAACTCTCCACAATCGAGGGAATGCAATCTTTCTGTTTCGATGTTCACTCGTCTCTGAACAAAGAGCTTCTTTTTTTTTGGATATGTTCACGCGCCTCTGAACAAAGAGCCTCTTTTTTTTAATATGTCCACGCGTCTCTGAACAATAGAGCTTGAAAGGATTGTCCACGCGTCTCTGAACAAAAGAGCTTTGATGATATGTCCACGCGTCTCTGAACAAAGAGCTTTGAATGATATGTGCACGCGTCTCTGAACAAAAGAGCTTTTTGGAAATATGATGCCCACGCGTCTCTGAGCAAAAGAGCTTTGATGATATGCCCACGCGTCTCTAGAACAAAAGAGCTTGATGATATGTCCACCCGTCTCTGAACAAAGAGCTTTTGAATGATATGTCCACGTGTCTCTGAACAAAAGAGCTTTGATGCTTGAATGTTTGTTGTGATAATATTCCGAAGAAAAATTTCTGAAGACCAACGCTTGTCGATCTCTAAAGCTCGCTTGAACTTTGCTTCCGCTATGTCGGTGTCTCCGTGATGAGCCAATTCTTAGGCGTTTTAAGCTAAGTGAGACGATCTTTCATCAGGTCGATCACTTATTGTGATTGTAATCAAACTGAATACTTAATCATGTCAAATTGCTTATAGAGGCTAACTAGCGTACCAAGGAACCTGAAATTTCCGTATGAGGTCAAAATCACCTTTCTGAGAGGCTTCGAGCTCTGTCGCTGCTGAAATATCTCTGGCGCCAAGAATTGATCTGTCGCCAGACGCTGTGATCTAGCGCCAGACGCTAAAAGCTATTGCCAGACGCTAGATGTTTCCGTTTGGCGCTGGAGTAGGGTCTTCCCTATTCTGCTGCACCTGTATTATTTTTTACTATAGAACTTTGCCAATCTCTTTAATTATCTTAGGGTTGACCTAAGGTTTAATGTTGACTCAACTCATTGACTTGACACGACTCAAGGTATAAACTTAACTCGCTGTGATTGACTCGACGTTGACTCGACTCGAAGTGAAATGACACGTGTGACTCATGACCCATGTGTGCATAGTGTTGATTCAATGTGACTCAAAAATTCAAAAACGCAAAAATTTTCTGTCATTTTTGTGGAGGGTACTGACTTTCTCCCGAAAAAGAAAGAAGCGAAGTTTTTGAAGGTGCATGTTGAATGAGCTTAGTCAAATGTTGTTTGACACTATCTCTCAAGGTGCAAGTATTAATCCATCCTAGGCTATCTCAATGGTTGACTCAATGATGAAAGTATTTAGCTAACTTAGGCACGGATCCTAAGTACTTCATACTTCGTGATGCAATAACGATTATGATTGATGAGTGATGTTGATATGACAAGGCATGCTTCAACAGTGTGTTAAGATTCCATGACAAAGGGTTCCTAAGGGAAAGTATATTTGGTCATGTATCTGTGCGGTGTGTGAAAGTGACACTAAAGTTAGGCCGCAAAGGCTAAGTGTGTGGAGAAAATATTATTTTTAGAAGAGTTAAATAATGGTGACTCTTAGGCTAGGTAAGCTAATGATGTAGGAATCAAGCCCCCAAGTCTAGCTCTAAGTAAATAGGGATTAGCACAGGAGATCCCTTGATATGATCATGGTTTAAGTATATGAATTTGAATATGAATTCATTTTTATTACGGCCGCACCTCGATGTGAGGTTGCCTACGTATCCGTTAGGAATCAGGCCGAACGTAGCTCTAGCAAAACCTCGCACAAGTATGTGTATACCTCAAAAAGGGCTCTTTAAGGGTTGTAATGTGGTTAGGCTAAAGGTTGAAGAAGAAGGGGATAAAAGGCTCAAGACCCTCGATAAGCCCCCAAGGTGTGCAACTTTGCTTTTGAATATTTGTATTTTTATGCTTGAGTTTCTACTTTTTTTAGCTCTCTTCTTTTTTTTTTTGCTTTTGCATTTTTTTATTTTTATAAGTGTGGGGAATCCCGATCATGCGGTCTATCACTCACTTGGTATTCATATTTCTCAGGCACGGTACCGAGCACTCGATAAGAGACGCAATCTGAGACGTGTTCTTATCGAAGACATGTTCATATCAAAGACATTGGAACACTTGCCCTTTTGTACACTTTTATTATTTTTTTTATTGCGTATTTATTTATTTTGATCCTTTGAAATCACTCAAGATTTTTTTTTAAATTGCATAAGTTGCACATCATCCCATCCCAAAGTTAGGTAGATTTAGGTTAAAAAATGAAAGGTCTATCTTTAGACGAGGATCAAAGTGGTTTATGAAGAAAGGATTGTAAATTAGAAGGGTGAAAGGCAATATGATGTGGCTACAAGGGGTGCCTAAAATCATTTGTATACCTTGTGCTTAGTTTAACACGGATTTTTTTTTTTAATGTAATGAAATGATCATATGCAAGAAAATAAATGCTCATTTTATTAAAAAGGGGAAAAGAAAGAATCTACAAAATTAATCTAAGGAAAAAGAAAGGTGCCTATTCTAGACTTATTGGGGAAAAGGTAAATAAAGAAGAAGAAAAAAAATGTCATGAAATCTCGTCGTTGAAGCTCGCCTCTTGTCTTGTGTTGTTTGCTTTATCATCACTCGCTCTTCTTGTTAACTGGTGGTATGGGAAACTTGTTATTATCAATCAAATGTTGGATAGCCTCCTTTAGCTTCCAACATCTCTCAGTAGCATGACCCCTACCTTGATGGTACTTGCAGCGCACATTTGGATTCCAACTAGGCAATCTCTTCTCAAGCGGGGGATCTTGAAGAGGTCCAATAGGAGTAATGAGTCCCTTGGCATGGAGTCGATCGAAAGCATCATCGTAGCTAATTCCAATAGGGGTAAAATCCCTTTTTTGTTGCTTTCTAAATCCTCGATTATCCATGGCTAAGATCTCATTAAGGTAGAGAGTACCAACACTGTTACTAGAGTAGGTGTTTTCGGAAGAAGAAGGATGGTCGTTCTTCTTCGCATTACAGCCACTGTTACTATCGTTACTAATCTTGGCCTTCTTGTCGCGCGGAGGAACATGAAAGAGATTTGAATCAATATAGTCTTGAACACGATCCTTGAGGGCGAGACACCTTTCAGTAGTGTGACCGCGATCTCTATGGTATCGACAATAGGAATTTGGATTCTAATTGGGAAAACGTTTTTCAGGTGGAGAGTCTTGACTGGGACCAATGGAGTGAATAAGACCTTGATCGTGAAGACAGTCAAAAGCTTCATTGTAAGTCATTCCTATTGGTATGTATTCTTCAATGGTCCATTTTGCCCGTGGCTTAGGAGCATTGAGTTCTTCATTGAACCCTTGGCGAGAATTTTGTTCGATGACCATCACCCGATTTGCCAGTCCTTCTACCACATTCAAGAGCATGGCAACGACGTCTTGCAGTTTTCGAACGTCCTCTTTTAGACTTGACGAGTCTTCCCTGGTATTATCTAAGAAAAGACTTTCATCCTCCCCAATCATTGCCACTACATCGAGAGAGGTTATATAAGTTGTCTCGATCATGGGCTCTCCTGCAGGTGTGATAAGAAGTGATGGATCGAAGGATGCTTGATCTTCTTCGATGGCTAGAATCTCGGAAGTTTCATTGTTATCGATCAGTTCTTGAATAGCTTCTTTGAGTTTCCAACACTCCTCAGTGTCGTGACCCTTTCCTTGGTGATATTTGCAGTGCTTATTAGGGTCCCACTTGGGTGGCCTGGCTTCTGGTACTGGATCTTTGATAAGCCCTATGGGCATAACTAGTCCTTTGTGATGTAGCTTCTCGAAAGCTGTTTCATAACTCATACCAAGTGGAGTGAACACTCTTTTTGACCTTTGGATTTGTGATTTAGAGGCGTTCGTGGCATGTACCTCATTAATGGGAGAGGAAGAAGAAGGATGGTCGTTCTTCTTTCCTCTCGCACTATTATCTTTCAGAAGGCCATTTTCAATGTCAATGCCTATATTATAGACAGCCTTGAAACTATTCAAATTGTGTTGGTACTTTAAGTGCCTTGAATACTTCCCTTGGAGATTCTTGATAAACATCCTCACAGATTCTCTTTCGATAGGAGTCTTGGCCATATTAGCTGAAGTTTCCTTCCATTTGTTGAAGAAAGAAGTGAACCCTTCGTTTTCTTTTTGCTTTAATATCTCGAGTTGTCTATGGTCTGTTTTGTCTTGGATGTTGCACTTATATCTATCTATGAAAGCGTTTACTATGGATTCCCAGGTGGAGGTTTTTCCTTTGTCAAGGGAAAAGAGCCATTGTTGAAAAACGGTCTCAAGAGATAGAGAAAATATAGAGGGAAACACTTTCTTATCAATACCCTTAATACTCATTATGGTTTCAAAAGCTCTTAGATGAAAGTAAGGGTTATCTGTTGCCTTGAATTTTGGGATGTCAGTGGCATTGAACTTATGCGGAAGAAGTTCCTTGTCCAGCGAGACCCCTTGTGAACTAATGCCCTGAAATTTATAGTCACTATATAGCTTTCTCAAGCTTTCTTGCATGAGGTTCATTTGTTGTTGCTTCACAGGGTCATCAATTTTGAGGGTTAAAGCTTTTAACACCTCAGTCACGTCATTCAATTGATTCCTAAGTTCATTGACCTCTTCTTGACTTGCCATTATCTTTTTAGCCTTCCGCTTTTGACGAATTGGTTTATCAAAAAGTGAGACTTGAATAAAGAGGTTGTCCTTGATTAATCGTCCTTCTTTCCTCGACCAAGTATTGTGGAAAAGGAATTTGGGGATATTCATTGTTAATTATTTGACTTAAACTTTATTCAACATGCAATGGATGGAGGAAGTGAAGAAATATTGGAATATAATGTGAAGAAAAATGATGTAGATGGAGGGATATGAAGAATTTAGAATAGAACGTACCCCCAACTCAAATGACGGAAAGACCGACTCATGCATGGACCTAAGACATGGTCATGGTGATATGTACTCAAAGTGTATGCTAAGACTAGTGAGTGTAGGTGACATACTTGGACTCGTGTCACGACCATGTGGCTAGACTATGTGACTAGATTCAATTAATGTCTTAACAAGGCATTATTGGCAGTAATTTTTTTAACCGAATTAATTAGCAAACTGGTTAATTAGACACACAGTGATGACTCGATCAATAATCCGAACTGTCGTCAAAACAATTGGACTGGCGCCTCTCTTTGCAGTGTAGCGCCAGACGACAGAGCTGTCGCCAGGCGCCACACTCCACAGAGTGGCGCTACAGTTCAGGCTTTGGCGCCATTACTGGAGCTTCAATCTAAGACTTTTTCTGGTGTTATTAATCAACAGGGGTATGCCTAAAGTCGTACTAGGTCAATTCTGGTTAAGATATTAGACTTTATTTATTCAAATTATTTAATTAATTGATTAATTAGGCAAAGTTCTTTAAGTCATTAATTTATTTAATCTCAACACAAGTCAAACAAACGGTTAAGAAAACATAGTATATGCACAACAAATAATGCACAATTAGTCAAGTAGGTACAATATGATGCAATGAGTTTGCAACCTAACCATGACTCTAGTTCTCTAAAGTTCGGGATATGGGTTAGTGAAAGATGGTCAATGGTTAATTGTCCGGATGCACCGCGCAGAAGCCTCACCGTGAAGGGTTGGCGCGAGTGGATGGGACACCGCGTGTTTAGAAAAACTCGCTTCCATGGTTTGGTGAATTCAACATTCTCGGATGTACACTTTGTTGCTCAGAGCGTTCAATCAGGTAGATGGAGCATGAATTCCCAGAGGGTTATGTCCATATGTAGAACATATATGGGTTTCAGAAAAATAAGAAAAACTCAATCAGGAAGTAGGATCGAGCAAACAGTGCTAAAAACTGGTCAAAGTTAGAACGCATATTTCTGGCTCGGTATTGGAAGAACTTGGCGCCAACAAACATAGGCCGGCGCCAACAAACGACAGAAGTTGTCGCCTGGCGCTAAAGTCAAATAATTGGCGCTAGACTTTGTTTTCTGACGCTAGTTCCTACATGCCTCAGCAGCTTGCTATGCTCGATAAAATCTTCCAGTTTCGCGCAGCATTATTTCGGTCCTAGTTGTAAAAGATATTCCTCAAATTTCCTACGTGTAAAAATCCTATGTTTTAACTCATTACGGATGGCCTTTCTAATGAGAACTTTTTTATGCATATGAAAATATTGTTAATCAATATTACGCACATGAAATACTTAGAACTTTTTGAGTCTCATCCACTCATTCTAAATCATTGCCGAAAAAAATTTAAGGAATTAAAATAAAAATCCTCCCCCGTGGAGTCGCCAAAAACTGTAGGGAATATTTCAAGCATTACCCCTAGCTTGAACCCCACTGTGATCATACACTAAAGTACGGTGGCGTCCAAAGGGAAAGAAGATAGAGCAAAAGAGTCGCCAACAAGTTTTATGAACTTGTAAATCGTTCACAGGGTGAAGGTTACACCCCTTAACAATCCAGGAGATCGTTAACTCCAATAGGTCTGGAACCATGACTGGTAGTTCGGGGATGAAGGTAAAAATCCAACCTAAATGAGATTGAACCTGCCCTAATAATAGGCCTCTACTTTATTCAGATCGTATTCATGTGCGCTTTCTGACTAACATGCAATCAATAAGATTAACCCTAAACCTGTCTATCTATGTTGGTTGAATATTAATGCACAAATAAACTATTATTGGCGATCACTTGAGTTATAATCATATTAACCCTAACAAGATTATTAATTATCTTATTAAGCGTGATTACAAGTACAAATTCCCTTTAAACATGCATAAAAGGTGTGATCAAGCAATAACAATAAATAATCAAGAAACATAATAAATAATCATCATAATAAATAATTATAAAAATTATAATCATAAAAATAATCATAATAATGTTAAAGCATAATAATAGCAAGATCCTAGGCATGATACTAACAAGATTAATAACAAACCCTAACATGTCACTAAACAATAAAAATCAAAGCTTTAGCCCTAACATGATACTAACATGAATATTAGGAAAGACGATAAAAGGCATCATAGAAATCATACTTAGTATTAAATTTACCCTAAACATGATACTAGGAATCAAAATAATAATCTAAGCATGAACTCTATATCATAACATCAATAAAAACCATTAAAGTACTTACTTCGATTCCTCGTACCTCTTTCTAATAACAAAATACACACGTTAGTAACTTCAAGGAAAATAATAATTAAAATAATTAAATTAAATAATTGAAAGAGAGATTTGGGACCAAACCCTCAGAAATATTAAAACTTTCACGTCTAGGCGAAGGCAACTTCGAACTTGGCTAGGTGTGTCTAGTGCTAATGTATGAGGAATTTTGTTTATAAAAGGGTTGGTTTAGAAAGAGAGAGAAAATCAAGAAATTCTTGATGAGAGTTGATGAGAATTGATTGGAATTAATGAGAATTGATGATCGAAAACGGGGTTTTTAACACGTTATTTATAGAAAAAATCAGCCAAAAAGATAAAATATCTAAAACAGAGATCTGACGCGAAAAACCAAGTTGGCGCCAAACGCTGACCTTGGCGCTAGACGCTAAGGCTAGCGCCAAACGCCAAGCGTAGCGTCGAGCGCTACTCCTGGCGTTTGGTGCTGACTCAGAAATTCACGCGTTTTCTTAAAATCAGATAGAAATTGCCGTACAGGAGGATAAAATCGTATTTTTCCTCAAAAACATTATTTGATCTTAATTAAAACTCTGAAAAGTCATCAAAAGTCAATTTATCAATGCTAATTGAATTAGGAATGAAAAGTACCTTCTAGAAGAATCTAGAAGACTAAAACCATTCCTAATTGCATTAGAAATGATAAATTCATATTAGGCCCTCCTCTAGATCATTGGGCCGCATATAAGGCTCAAACCTGGCCCAGTTCAGTAATTTGGCCATAACTTCCTCAATATTCATCGGAATTGGGGTTATAATATATCGTCGGAAAGATCTTTTCAAGCCCTATCCAACTACACTACTATTGGACCCATATCATGGACCAAACGAACTGGATTGGCTGTTTTCTTAAAATAGGTTTTCAAAAACAGAGAGAAGAGAAAAGAAATTAAAACTTTTCGCAACACTAAACTTTCCACACTTTCACTTCATTCGATTATGATTCGACGTGAAAGGTACTCATCACCGGGTTTGGTTTTGGGGAGACACAAATGGGTGTCTACACTTAGTGTGATGAAGAATTTGCACATCAACTCCCTTTCATTGAAGTTGTGACAAAAATGCCATCTTACTCCAAGTTCCTCAAAGATATTCTCACCAACAAGAGGAAGCTCAATGATGAGCTTATGACCCTTCCACATCAAGTGAGTGCCCTTGTCCAATATAAGATGCCCAAGAATGAAAAAGACCCGGGAAGCTTCACTTTGCCTGTGAAAATCGGGAACATGGAAGCTAGGGGCGCCTTAGCCGATCTTGGAGCAAGTGTTAGTTTAATACCTCTATCCATTGCTCAAAAACTCAATATAGAGATGATTCTTACAAGGAAGAAAATTCAATTAGCCAATCGGTCGGTGAAATTACCTTGTGGAGAGCTTGAGGATGTTCCAATTCAAGTGGGACAAATCTACGTGCCTTGTGACTTTGTAGTGATGGATATGGAGGAAGATGTTAACACTCCTTTGATCTTGGGACGTGAAGCCTTAAGACTTTGTGGGAGGTCATCAATTGCAAGAACAACACCATCACATGTGAGGTGGCCGATGAGAAGATTGTCTTTGAGTTTTCTAAGTTGCTCAAGACCCCCATGGTTAAAAAATTCTATAGAGTTGATGTTGTGAATAAGGAGTTTGATCGCTTCGGGAGGGTCATGATGAAGCCTCAAGATCCAATGGTAAAAGCTCTAACAAGAAAGGAAGAGTTCCACTTTCAAGAGGCAAAAGAGTTTGTCATGGCAATGGAGGAATCCTCACTCTCAAGAGGCAAAAGAGTTTGTCATGGCAATGGAGGAATCCTCAAAGGAGGAGGTTGAACAACAAGTTGAGATCGAGCTTGAGTCCAAGAAGGATAAATTGGAGGAGAGTTCTAAGCCTCCTCCCAAGGTAGAACTCAAGCCCCTTCCCCCTTTTTTGAAATATGCTTATCTTGATAAAGAGGGAAAATACCCTACTATAGTCAATGCTACCCTAGATGGTCTTGATTTGGAAAATCTACTTGATGTTTTGAGGAAATATAAGGATGTGATAGGGTATAAAATTGATGATATCAAGGGTATTAGCCCTTCTTTATACATGCATCGTATTCGTCTTGAAGATGATCATTCCACCTCCATTGAACCTCAAAGGAGGTTGAACCCCCAACCTCCAAGAGGTTGTCAAGAAAGAAATTTTGAAACTACGTGAGGCGGGCATCATCTATGCTATCTCCGATAGCAAGTGGGTTAGTCTGGTTCTTGTAGTTCCAAAAAAAGGTGGGATGAACATAATCAATGGTGAAAGAGGAGAGGAAATCTTGATCAGGTGGAGAATGTGTATTGATTATAGGAGGTTGAACAAAAACACCAAGAAAGATCATTTTCCTCTCCTATTCATGGACCAAATGCTTGATAGACTCTCTCATCATGCTTTATTTTGTTTCTTGGATGGGTACTCCGGATTCTTCCAAATCCCTATCCATCCAAGAAATCAAGAGAAAACTACATTCACATGTCCATATGGGACATTTGCATACCGAAGAATGACATTCGGCTTATGCATGTTCCTTCTACCTTTCAAAGATGCATGACCTCCATTTTATCCGAAATGCTTGAAAAAGATATTGAAGTTTTCATGGATGATTTTAGTGTTGGTGGCTTGTCTTTTGACACTTGTCTTTTTAACCTTGAAAAAGTATTGAAAAGGTGTCAAGAGACGAGTTTGGTTTTAAATTGGGAAAAATGCCAATTCATGGTCGAGGAGGGTATTTTCCTCGACCATAAAGTTTCAAAAAATGGCATTGAAGTTGATCCGGCCAAAGTTTCGGTGATTGAGAAGTTGCCCCCTCCTACTTCTATCACGGGAGTACGAGCTTTTCTTGGGCATGCCGGTTTCTAACGGATATTTATCAAAGATTTTTCGTCGATCGCCAAACCTTTGACCGAATTACTCAAAAAGGATGTTGCTTTTAACTTCAATGAGGCTTGCCTTGAGGCATTTCATAAGATCAAGGAAGCTCTTATTTCCTCTCCTGTTGTGCAAGCTCTGAATTGGAGCTTGCCTTTTGAGATAATGTGCGATGTGAGTGATTTTGCAGTGGGTGCCGTGCTTGGGAAAAAGAAAGAAGGAAAATCATGTGTCATCTACTGTGCAAGTAGGACTCTTGATGAAGCTCAAATGAACTATACAATAACAGAGAAGGAAATGCTAGCGGTTGTGTTTGCCTTTGATAAGTTTAGGTCCTATCTTATTTGCTCTAAGGTGATTGTGTACACGGATCATATTGCGGTGCGATATCTCATGACTAAGAAGTTAGCAAAGCCTCGTCTTATCCGTTGGGTTCTCTCTCTTCAAGATTTTCACATGGAAATGAGGGACAAAAAGGGAGCGGAGAATTATGTTGCGGATCATTTGTCTAGGATACCTTTTGAGAACAAAAGTGATGTACCAATCAATGATGAGATAGGATTTGAAACTCTCATGGCTATGGCTTCAACATGTAGCCCTTGGTATGCGGACATCGCCAATTATCTTGCTTCTGGAGTCATTCCCCCAGAGTTTTATTCTCAACAAAAGAAGAGGTTTTTCAAGGAAGTGAGGAGGTACTTTTGGAATGATCCATACTTGTTCATTCAATGTGGAGATGGCCTTTTTTGAAAATGTGTTCCGGATCATGAAATCGAAGGAGTTCTTGAGCATTGCCATTCACTACCATGTGGAGGAAATGGGGGTGTTGATAAGACGGTGGCAAAACTTTCTCAATCTCTATTGTGGTGGCCAACAATGCATAAGGATGCTCACAAGTTCGTTTCACAATGTGATAGGTGTCAAAGAAGTAGTGGTATAACCAAAAGGGATGAAATGCCTCTACAAAATGTCTTGGAATTTGAGCCCTTTGATGTTTGGGTGGTGGACTTTATGGGGCATTTTGTTTCTTCTTGCACTAGGTGAAAAATAGCCTTTGGCAGTGGTTCAAACCCGGTCTAAGGCACCGGTTTGAACCGCATTCTATGTGGGGGGTACCAAATACCCCCCTTTTTAGCACCGGTTTAAAACCGGTGCCCTATTCTTGATTTGGCACCGGTGAACCGGTGCCTTTAACTATTTTCGCCACCGGTTAACCGGTGCCTAAAATATTCTCCCGCCTTTTTTTGTGTGGTAGCTAGTTTTGGCACCGGTTAACCGGTGCCTTTTTACTCAATAATTTTTTTTCCATTTTTCGTAGAATAATATTTAAAAAAAAAATCCTGTTTCCAGCAATAATAATAACCTGTAATTCCAGCAATTATATCAAATAAAATAATTAATAATATTATTATTATAAAGACTAATAAAAATAATATTATTAAATATTATAATAAGATACAAAAATATATTAAAAACAAGAATTCATGTATATATATAGATATAAATATTCCCAAACGCAATACAATAAAAAAAGTGTTATATATATATACAAATGATAGTAAGTAAATATATAATGAGTAATAATATAGTTCAAAAGTTAACATAAAATTACAATTAAAATGCCATTTACATGTTCAAGGTGATAAAAGACGCCAACATGTCATGAACTTCATTAAGCTCCTTCATTGTCAACGGACCATCCTTTTGGACCTTGCAAAACTTGAAATACAAAAAAATTATGTTAGAATTAATTAATTAGGCAAAACAATATGTATTTTATCAAATATTACCTATATGACTTCTATGTAGCCCATTTCCTACATTACTTATCAAATGAACTATTTCTTTCTCATAACATGTCAATGACACCTATTTTTATGTGTCTAAGCCCTAAAATTGAATCAGAAGAGCATTTTATTAAGGTTTAAGACGCTTTATTTACTTAAAATGGCCCGAATATGGCTTATATGACTTTACTTTGCCCATTTCCTACATTTCTTATTAAGTGAACTTTATTTATCTCATAACATGTCAATATTATCTAGTTATAGGTGTATAAGGAAAGAAATCACATCAAAAGAGCATATTAACACAAAATGGCCCAAATATGGCCCATATGACTTCTATTTAGCCCATTTTCTACCTTTCTTGTCAAATCACCTTTTTAATTCTCATAACATGTCAATGTTGGGTAATATTAGGTGTCTAAGGCTAAAAATCACATCAATATATCATTTCATTAAGTTTAACAACGCATTTTACTCAAAATGGCCCAAATATGGCCTATATGACTTCTATGTAGCCCATTTCCTACATTACTTATCAAATGGACTATTTATTTCTCATAAATGACACCTAGTTTTATGTGTCTAAGCCCTAAAATTGAATCAAAAGAGCATTTTATTAAGGTTTAAGACGCTTTTTACTCAAAATGGCCCGAATATGGCCTATATGACTTTACTTTGCCCATTTCCTATATTTCTTATTAAGTGAACTTTATTTATCTCATAACATGTCAATATTATCTAGTTATAGGTGTATAAGGAAAGAAATCACATCAAAAGAGCATATTAACACAAAATGGCCCAAATATGGCCCAAATGACTTCTATTTAGCCCATTTTCTACCTTTCTTGTCAAATGACCTTATTATTTATCATAACGTGTCAATGTTGGGTAATATTAGGTGTCTAAGGCTAGAAATCACATCAATATAGAATTTTATTAAGTTTTAGGACTTACCTCATCAAGTTGTTGAGTGTCCGTACAATGAGTCACAATGTCAAGCATGAATCTCATCACATACAAAGCACAATCAAGTCCATATTCTTGTTGTGCGCACTAGCATATGATAAACAAATCACATCATTGAAACATGCAAAGGAAATTAGCAAATATTTACTAACATAGATTTTGAAGATAATCACAATATCATGTAAATTACCAACAATGACTTCCATGTTGGACCCTTTGGAGCACGACAATGTAGCTTCTTCATAACACTGTAGTAAATAAAGTAAATTCAAATTTGATTAGTCGTATGACTACTAAATTAGTTATTATTAGCAATAATCATCACTAGGTAGCTATATATATTTACTTTTGCAATATAGACTTCACGAGCCACTTCTCCAATGATCGAGCTGAATCAAGGTGATAAATTGTGTTATTGGAATTATAAATCACCATGAGGCTCCAATGCTCCCTACATAAGTTCACAATAGACAAGCAAATTAATATTTAGGAGTCAACATATAATGAGGCCAAATCGATTGAATTTGACATGGTTAGACTTACTCTTTATAACATGGGGCGAATATGAACTTGTCTCCCGCACATGCTGATTCCCTGATACTTTGCTCAACATAGTACAACACGTCATGGGGGGTTGCCTATGATTCTAGTAGTGGATAACTGCTCAGGGCATAACCACCCAACTTTACAAGGAGAATCAGTTTCAGTTAAGTGCTCCTGTAGTGCTCTGCGTGCATGAACATTGAATAATTAATCACATGTAGGATAACCACCATAAATTTGAATAACTTAAAAAAGTGTAGATTATGTGGGCATTGAAGTACCTCATGAATGTTTGAATGAGGGAAATTTTAAGCTTTACACCACGTAGAAATTCCTTCACATCTTCTTTGTTGATCCATGAAACTACATCCTCATCATAGTGGAACATTGCCTTAGGAAGTGCAACTTCCATGGGATCGACCAAATGACAAGCACAGTTGTGAAGAAAGATCATGTCAGCAGAGAGCGATTGAAGAACAATGTATTCAACTGTAACACCCCAATAATTCTCTTTTTAAACCTGTGAGGACCCTGAACAATATTCAACAGAATTACTGGCGTGCTACCGCCACGTGTTCAAACGTTAAGGCTTTATTAGAAAATAGTAGCGGAAAAACTAACTCAGTTATAAATAAGTTTCAAAACCAATAACCAATACCAAATTAAATGATACAAGCTGGAACCATTAAGGCCCTTATTCAAAACCCAACAAAAGTAGTAAATAAATAAAACTAGAGTTTAAATAAGATTCAAACTTATGAAAAGAAATAAACTGCAAATAATAACCAACTCTCCACTCAAAATCCCACAACCTTGATGAATGCTGCATGTGTAAGAACCTGTGGTTAATCTGCTCCCCAATATTACAAGTGTAAAAATTGGATCGTCACAGGGTCATTGAAAGGCGAAGGCCATGACCAAAGAAAGACACGTAAAGCACGCAATCAGCAAAGCTGAGTACATACAAGCTCAAAACATAAAAGAAATCCCTAACATGCTACTAATAATCAAGCATAAGCATGATTAAATACAGACTCAACACATGACTCAATTATCAAATTTATTAAGACCTCACTAGTTGATATTAACTAACTTATTTATTTATTTCATTGGATTTAGCAATAGACAAGGTTGACCAACCCATGTCCCATTTGGAACATCAATAAAAGAAAAACCCCATGTCTCCTTTCGGAAACATCAATAAACATCCAACGACCACGGGCACGACTTTGTGACCGTAGTTAGTATGAGATCTCACCTAACTCCTAGTTTTAGAAAAATAATATTTGAAATAGGAGACTCGTAGATCAGACGGCCTCGATAAAAGTACATGGCTAATACCCCATGTACCCCAACCCCTGATTGTCATTACTCCAGATATGCACCAATCTAGAGTTTTATTGCTCATCCATCTTACACTTTACGTGATTTACAAGTTTAGGCTTGGTGATGACTCATATGCAAACAATACAATCAATCCAATATCAATTCAATCAAGTAAAACTACTTTTCAATTTCAATTCTTGATTTATTAGTGACAAGCAACATTTATTATTTTTTCCTTTAACTACCTCGGTGTATAAACACCTTGAATGCATAAGGCACCCCAAAACCTTAACCTCGTCTTATAAGACTTGAATTCTTCCTTTACTCATCCTATTTGCATAATCATGAATGAGTAATAAATTAATCTTTACACCAATTGCATACCTTTGCCTCTAAGCGCACCTTGCATAATTAGAGCACAAATAATACTTGTAATATAAAATAGTGCACATCATATGAATTTCACAATGTATAACCAAACAATCTAACTCAGTCATCCCTATACATGATACTAAGTTCTCGATCCGTCCTTAAACAAGCACCTACAAGCAAGGTTTCATAACTTGTACGTACCTTGAGTAAACAAATTGGTATGCCACTTTACTATCTAGAAATTACCTTCAATAAACTCCTCTCCTAAACCAAATAATAACATCTCAATTTATACCCAATCAATCAAATTTACAGCAATGCGAACTTACTTTAAAACCTTCAAAATCCAAATCAAACAACACTTTAAAACCTTCCCTTTAGTTAAAATTAAAGGCTTATATATAGTTCTTTAAATTATCCTCATAAAAACCTTAAAATACACTCTTATACATGAAATTACAGCAAGTTTAAAGTTTAATAAAAATCTTAAAATTATTTAAAAACCCCTAATAATCTCCCTTTTTAATGGGTGATTAAACCCTCTTTATAAAACATCAAAAGTAATACTTAAATTAGAAACTATTTCCAGCACTTAAAACTTCAATAAAAACATATATTTATGCTTAATTAACTTTAAACATAATTAATTTTATCAATCAAACTCAAGAATAATATTTTAAGTATAAAAAAACTTCGTTAAAATCACAAATTGCCCGAAAATCATCTCTAAAGGCTGAATTTGGCCACATGAAGGTGGTTCTCACTACCAAAGGTAGTGAGTCTTTTTTTTCTTAAAACATTGTTTACACATGGAAAACACTATTTTTTCATCAAAATAGGATGAGTTCACAATCTGGTCGGGATTAAAACGGGAGAATATTAACGAACGAAAATCTAAAAATTAAAACACGAATCTACGTGTTCAAAATAATCTGGAATAAATTGAAACCCTAGGTTTATAATTCATAAAATATGAAAATTTATAACATAAATATAATCTGAAATTTATAATCTTTATACCATCAAAATATAATTTGATACTAAAAATATATTCTTTATACTAAAATCAAAACCCAAAACAATTAAATTAACATTAAGCAAAATAATGAAACAAAGGAGGATGAAAATAAGACTAACCTTTTTGTGTTGGAAATTTTTGGAGATTCATGGGGTATTTATAGGAGAGAATTATTGTAGGGTAAAAAGAAAGATTGAGCCTCATAAAAATAATGGGTCAATTAAGTAAACAAATGGGTTAGGCTTGTTTGATTGGACATAAATTGTAGAATAAAGGTGCATAAAAAAATTTGTTTAAATAATTTTCGACCCAGATTAATAATTTGAAACTTTTGAAATTAAATTCCGGAAAATAACTAATAAATATTATAAATAAATTAAAATTTTATTTATAAAATATTTTTAAAATACGGGGGATTACATCAACTAGTGGTGTAGGTTGCATGGGTGAACCTTTCGAAGAGTGCAACTTCGACGCTTGTTCACTCTTGGACCTTTGTTCACTTAGCTTCTTCTTAGGTTAATCAATGCTTTTAGTCTTGTCCACCCTCTTTCTCTTTGAAGTTTTGCTTCCATGCGAAATCTGAAATAGTTTGAGAAAGAATAAGTTTATAAGTTGAGAAATGAAGAAAATAGGCATATTATAAGTTAATTCGGCTCAAAATGGCTTTATTTTGATGAAATGGGCCCAAAAACTTAGAACTTTGCTTCTTTTATGTAATTTCAACTCACAATCACTTATAAATATGTAATATGAGATGGTTTGGGAATGAATAAGTTTATAAGTTGAGAAATGAAGAAAATAGGCAGGCGCTGTCGGGGCTGCTTCAGCCACTACAGCCGCTCCTGGGGCTGCGTGATTCCAATGCCGGAGCAGCCCCGGCAGCGGCTACCGAGTCCGGAGCTGCCCGGGCAGCGGCTTCCGAGGTCTGAGCTGCCCGGGCAACTACTCCGGAGGCCGGAGCAGGGCAGGGAGCACCAGCCGAGGCTGTCGCTGTCTCGACATCGGAGATGGGGGCCGGGGAGTCGTGTTATTTGGGCAGTTTTATTTTCAGAATGCCTAACGGTTATTTAACACTTAAAAAATTGAGAAATAAATAATTTACCTCCTTATTAATCAACTTGACCCACGCACATGGCCAATCAACAAAGCTATCTATAGCTTGCCAAATCTTTGTTATCTCAACCTCCTCTATCGGTACGGGTAATGGGATGTCTTCGAACCCCTCAACCACCGAATCGATCCCAACCGAGTAATGATGTGGCCCCGCCGTAGCACCGGTCGTCGCTTGGGCACTACCATACGCCACCTAACTCAACGCCATACTATTTGCACGCCCCGGGGCTAGAAGTACACACTGGGTGTCTTCCTACACAAGTATATATAAAAAGAAGATAGTTAAATAGGACTTTTACTACAACATAGATAATATAACAAAATTCATTAAGGTAGAGGGTTACAAATCACCTATAACTCTGGATATTCATGTAGTGTTGGATTATCAAGCTCCCTCGAGTCCACTTGTGTAGGAGTAGGAACCTGCAACAGTACATCAATCATGCCACCTCAGATCTCAATTAACTAAGTATTTTAAAACTTTTAATAACCCAATTGATTTTACTTCAGGTGGCACATCTTCACCACGTATCTCATCTCCTCTATGTCTATCACCTTCTCCTTGTCCTTTAGGTTGAGAACATGAGTCGACTGGGGGTACTCGCGAGGAACGGAAAAGTCGGTAAGTTCATCTGCTTCGTCCAAGCATTGAATTCATCTACTAACTCGTTGCGTACTTGTTCCTTAATTGATGCCACCTTGGCATCCAACTCCCCCGGTGAGTTAACACTGGCTCGAGATCTACCCGATTTCGTGTATTCTGGACCCATCACCTTTTTCCATCCAAGCAATGACCCTCCCGAACCTACTACTCGTCTTAGATGGTATGGCCTTCCCAAATCCATGGTGAAAGGGTCATTCTCCACACTTGGTTCAATTTTGCCCTCCACCAGCTCTTGAGTGTGCTCAAGTTATAGTAAAAGGAAAATGAGGTCAGTAAGACAATAAATGGTTTGTATAGTGATTTAGATACAAAAGTGACTTAAAATTCAGCAGTTCATAGGTAACTTACAAGCTTATCTGCCATTTTATTGGTTTCCGGACCCTTGATGACCCATTTTCCGGTTTCCTTATCAAACTGTAGACACCCAAATGTGTCTCCCCAAAACCAAAAACAAGTGATGAATAACTTTCACGTCATTTGATTATCGAACGAAGCGAAAGTGTGAAAAGTCTAGTTATGAGGATGTTTTTATTAAAATATCTCTTCTTTCTGTTTTTGAAAATATTTTTTTTCTTATCCTATTTTTGAAAAACGTGCATTCCAATTTAGTTTGGTACGTGATATGGGTGCAAAAATGGTGTAGTTGGATGGGGCTTGAAAAGACCTTTCCAACGATATATTATAAGCCCAATTCCGATGAATAATGAGGAAATTATGGCCAAAATACTAAACTGGGCTCGAACCGGATCTTACCTACGTCCCAATGATCATGTGGAGGGTCCAAAGGTTTAATCCTATTCCTAAACTTATTAGGATTAATTAGAAGCTTCCATAATTTTCTAAAAGATCTTAATTATCCTTTTTGAAAAGATAAGAATTAAAGAATTTGAGTTAAATAAAAACTTTCCTTTTTTTTAATCCTAATTCTATTCGAATTTAAAGATGTTCAAAGACAGTCAGATTTTATTTTCGTGCCTCATAATCTTTATCCAAATTTTATATGATTGGATAGATCTTGAAATTATCTTACCAATGATATATTATAATATTAAAGCCGAGCTATAACGAAAAAGATATGAATGAGATATGAAACTCTATCCAAAACTGATATCGTCTCACTATTTCGGCCATATCTTTTTATATACAAAAATATTTTAATATGATTTTAATTGAATTGGAAATTAGACTTCAAGAACTTTCCAACGACATATCATATGCCTTATTTGGACTTATGGATCAAAAGATATGATAAAAACAAAATCCGCAAAAACTGTTGTCCATCGAGTTCTATTTCGATTCGAATTCGGATTCTTTTATTATTCTTCAATCCTCTTTTTTCTCTATAAATAGAGGTCATATCTTCCCTTTTTCAATCACCAATTCTCATCAACGCTCATCAAGAAATTCTTGATTCTCTCTCTCTCTTTCTAATCCTAGCCTTTTACAAACAAAATTCCTCATACATTAGCACTAGACATACCTAGCATAGTTAGAAGTTGCCTTCGCCCTAGACGTGAAAGATTTGATAGGGTTTGGTCCCAAATCCCTATTTCAATTATTTAATTTAATTGTTTTGATTTTATTATTTTCCTTGAAGTTACTAACGTGTGTATTTTGTTATTAGAAAGAGGTACGAGACATCCAAGTAAGTACTTTAATGGTTTTTATTGATATTATGATGTAGAAATCATGCTTGGATTGTTATTTTGATTCCTAGTATCATGTCTAGGGTAATTTTAATATTAAGTATGATTAAAAGTATGATGCTTCCTATGTTCTTCCTAATATTTATTATTGTTAGTATCATGTTAGGGTTAAAGTTTTGATCTTTACTGTTTAGTGACATGCTAGGGTTTGTTATTAATCTTGTTAGTATCATGCCTAGGATCTTGCTAGTATTATGCTTTAACGTTGATATGATTATTTTATTATGATTTATGATTATGATTTTATGATTATAATTATTGTTATAATTATTATGATTTATTATGCTGCTTGATATTTATTTTTATTGCTTGATCACGCCTTTTATGCATGTTTAAAGGGAATTTGTACTTGTAATCACGCTTAATAAGATAATTAATAATCTTGTTTAGGGTTAATTTGATTATCATTCAAGTGATCGCCAATAATAGTTTTATTTGTGCATTATATTCAACCAACATAGATAAACAGTTTTAGGGTTAATCGTATTGATTGCATGTTAGTCAGAAAGCGCACATGAATACGATCAGAATAAAGTAGAGGCCTATTATTAGGGCAGGTTCAATCTCTTTTAGGTTGGATTTGTACCTTCATCCCCGAACTACCAGTCATGGTTCAGGACCTATTGGAGTTGACGATCTCCTGGATCGTTAAGGGGTGTAACCTTCACCCCGTGAACGGTTTACAAGTTCCTAAAACTTGTCGGCGACTCTTTTGCTCTAGCTTCCTTCCCTTTGGACGCCACCGTACTTTAGTGTATGATCAAAGTGGGGTTCAAGCTAGGGATAATTCTTGAAATATTACCTACACAAACGTATGGAGAGAAAAAAAGAAATCACCAGCACGACTCACCAAAGTAGTGATCGTGGAACTAGAGGGTTCCTTCGATGCCACTAGAAGCGATTTAGGGTATATACCCTTATCGACCCACTTAGGTCTCTTTTCAGCAAATGTCTTCGGCCCCATACGATGGACGTATTCCTTCATCTCTGCATTCTTTTTATTTTGCTCTCGAAGTTCCTACATAAAAACAAATGTTAGTATCATTGCTACAAAAAGAGTCAAGCTATTATTTAATTGAGATCAGATTTACACAAACTTACAATGGCTTTCTTTTGAGTCTTCATTCTAACGAACTCTTCCCAGTCATCTTTTGACACGGTCGGCCATTTTTGCCACGGGAGAAGGTCATCCTCATCAGATTTCTTCTTATTTGATTTCTTCTTCTTCTTGTAGATCCACCCATTAGTCAAGTTGGTCTTAAAGCCTTTGAATCTTTCCGCTAATAAAGATTCAAACACCCTTCTCTTCTCGGGATCATTAAGAATAGAAAACAGCCTCTGCAAGCACAAATTAAAACCAATTATTAGTTTCTATTTAGTAACAACCATAAGGTTAAGGTTTCTTAAATTGTCTAAATGTGCCAAAAACACACTTACCCTTGTATCATCCCAAAATGTTTGAATCAAACTCGGAGGTACTTGCCGCATTACAAGTGTAATGGGGATTTTCCGCGCACACATGCCAACCTGATTAGCATATTGTCGACGCCATTTGGGCTCGGGTTGGCCGTTGTTGTCATACTCCATGACCATGGGACCGTCTAGTTTCTTAAAACTTCTCGTCGAACCCCTTCCCTTTCTTTGAGCCGGTGCCTTTACCCCCCCTCCACCACCTGTGTTGTTTTTATCTTGTCCTTGGCCGTGAGTTTCAGGAGTCGGGTTCTCACTAACAATCTCACGTGCTGTATTTTCAATAGGCGGTGCACGTTTAGCTGAAATTTCAAATTCTTCAAGCCTATGCTCAAACTCATCTTGAGCCTAATCCTCTGACTCACCCAAGTCATCCTCCTTATTCACATCATAAGGCTCATCATCGTCCTCGTCCTCATTCTCGTACTCAAACTCATACTCATCATCGTCAATGTCCTCTACACAATGAGAGTCATGATCGTCCGCCATGTAAGCACCTGTCAAAGCAATCATAAAACAATATTAGTGTATAATATAGTATAAGTGCAAATGAGTACACTTAGGCAATTTCAAAGTACAAACATGTTAAATATAATGAATATAGGTTGTTAGAATGAATAAATGTTAATTCATACACAAAACAAAGGAGTTGGGTTAAGTAGAAGTTATTTAAGCCATTTTCACCTACTTATGGTCTTATAAACTTATATATGCATGATGATGAGTACACTTAGGAAATTTCAAACTACAAACATGTTAAATATAATGAATATAGGTTGTTAGAATGAATAAATGTTAGTTAATACACAAAACAAAGGAGTTGGGTTAAGTAGAAGCTATTTAAGCCATTTTCACCTACTTATGGTCCTATAACCTTGTATATGCATGATAATGAGTACAATTAGGAAATTTTAAACTACAAACATGTTAAATATAATGAATATAGGTTGTTATAATGAATAAATGTTAGTTCATACACAAAACAAAGGAATTGGGTTAAGTAGAAGCTATTTAAGCCATTTTCACCTACTTATGGTCCTATAACCTTGTATATGCATGATAATTAGTACACTTAGGCAATTTCAAACTACAAACATGTTAAATATAATGAATATAGGTTGTTAGAATGAATAAATGTTAGTTTATACACAAAACAAAGGAATTGGGTTAAGTAGAAGCTATTGAAGCCATTTTCACCTACTTATGGTCCTATAACCTTGTATTTGCATGATAATGAGTACACTTAGGCAATTTCAAACTAAAAACATGTTAAATATAATGAATATAGGTTTTTGGAATGAATTAATGTTAGTTCATACACAAAAAAAAGGAATTGGGTTAAGTAGAAGCTATTTAAGCCATTTTCACCTACTTATGGTCCTATAACCTTGTATATGCATGATAATGAGTACACTTAGGCAATTTCAAACTACAAACATGTTAGTTTATGTTCATTTTCGCCTACTTATGCTCCTATTTACATGATAACTAAACTATATTTGCAATGAAACCATTACTAACTTTTAATCAAACTACCTTAATCTGAAATTCTTTCGTTGTGGTGTGATCGCATATAACCTGCTTCGTTGTCTATGTCATTTAGTACAACAGGTCTAGGAAAAGGTGCTGAATCATCAAACGCATCATATTCTTCCTCATCCTCAACATCTCCAATGCCTAGGATTCTTCTTTTGCCAGCTAGCACTATAGACCATTTTAAATCCACTGGGTCAGTTACATAGAACACTTGCTTAGCTTGAGATGCAAGGATAAATGGTTCCGCACTATCATTCAAGTGGCCAAGATCTACAAGAGTAAAGTTCTCATATTTGACGTACGCCTGATATTATCAACCCACTTACACTTGAAAAGAGCAACCGTGAAGTCACAATAATCAAGCTCCCATATTTCTTGAATTCGACCATAGTATGACAACTCTGCATCGACATGTTATTTATCCTTAGAACTTACAAACTCCCTTGACGATGCCACAAGCGTTACACCACTGTTTTGGGTGGAGGAAGATTTCAAATCACGACCCTTGGTCTAAAAAGTGTACCCATTGATGTCATATCCCTCAAATGAACGAACATCATCCCTAGGACCGTACGCAAGCCACCGTACTGTATCGGTAACATTAGTATCATCCAATCCACTCATTACTCGATCAAAAAACCAATGAAAAAACCTCTTATTATGCAACTGCATAAGTGCCCTTTCACCTTTCGATGGAAATTCATCACGCAAACTAGCCTTGTGCTCGTCTAAATATGGGTGCACATCTGAAACATGGTGCAACACATAAAGGTGTGCTTGTAAGAACTGATCTCGGTCTGGTGACATTCGGTTCGACCCAATTGTGCCATGACCATCAAGTCTACCTTCATGTCGAGAAGTAGGAAGACCAATAGGTTGAGCAAGGGCTATGTAGTCCGCCACAAATTTACCTATCTCCTCACCCACGGTCCCTTGCATCATACTTCCTTCAAGGTGAGCCCGGTTCCGTACTTTATCTTGTAATGTACTCATGTGTCTTTCAAAAGGGTAGCACCACCTCATGAACACTGGACCGCACAACTTAATCTCACGCACCAAATGAAGAACCAGATGAACCTTTATGTCAAAAAATGAGGGTGGGAAATACATCTAAAATTTGCACAAAGTCACAACCACATCTGCTTGCAAAGCATCTAGTGTACAAGGATCAAGAACTTTGCTACAAATTGTATTGAAAAACGAACAAAGGCTTGTAATCGCTTCCCTCATGTGTTTCGGTAGAATACCACGGACTGCAATCGGTAGGAATACTTGTATCATAATGTGACAATCATGGGATTTCATACTTGTCAGCTTCAATTCTCCATTTAAGGTTAAGAATCTTTTCATGTTAGATGAGTACATTGATGGAACCTTAATGCCGTACAGACATGCACAAAACATACGTTTATCTACCTTTGACAATGTATAGCAAGCCGGGGGTAAATAATTCTTTTCATCCTTCCCTTTACCCTCAACTTTCTTCTTTGACGCATCTTTGGCCTTTCCCTTTCCCTTTCTCTTCTCCTTCCCTTTTTTCGAAACATTTTCATCTTCTTTTCTCGGTTCCTTCCCCTTTCTAACCTTTTCTTGAGGCTACAATTCTGGACGAATCCACATCTCTTTGAAATCTAACCGTGCACCCATTCCGTCCTTTGTTTTGCCTTGGATATTCATAAGCGTTCCCAAAAGAGCATCACATACATTCTTCTCTAGATGCATCACATCAAGACAATTCCTAACGCCATGTTCTCTCCAGTACAAAAGCTTTCAAAAGATTGATTCTTTCTTAAACAGAGCAGCTGAGACCACAGTTTTTTCTGATTTTCCAAACACCGTTCGTATCCCTTTCACCAGAGCATAAATCTCAGCACCAGTTAATGGTTTAGGCGCAGTATCCTCTTCCACTGTTCCATCAAAAGCATTTTTCTGCCTACGGTACGGGTGATCACGCCTAAGGAACCTTCAAGTCCGTAGGTAGACATCTTTGTGAGAATGAGTAAGGTATACACTTGATGTGTCATCAATACATATGGGGCATGATTTTTTCCCTTTGACCTTGTACCCACACAAGTTGCCATATGTAGGGAAGTAATTCATGGTCCACAAAAGGGCTGCACGCAATGTGAACATCTCGTTCTGATGAGCATTGAAAACGGAAACCCCTTCGTCCCACATCTTTCTCAAGTCATCAATAAGCGGCGCAAGGTAAACATCTATGTCGTTTCTAGGTTGCTTAGGACCAGTTATTAGCAATGAAAGCATTACATACTTACGTTTCATGCACAGCCAAGGAGGCAAATTATAAATCACTAAAAGTACCGGCCATGTGTTGTGTTGGGTACTAAGAGTGCCAAATGGATTCATCCCGTCTGTGCACAACCCAAGCTTTAAATTTTCGACTTCATCACCAAATTCCTCAAACTTCAAATCAATGTTCTTCACTGTGGAGAGTCAGCTGGATGCTTCAGCATTCAGTTTTTCTTTCTTCCCTCTGCATGCCACCTCAAGTTTTTAGCGTCTTTTGGTATCGAGAACAGACGCTTAAACCTTGGAATAATGGGAAGATACCACAACACCTTAGCAGGAGGTCCCTCCGTACCAAGATTGCAACTCATGCGCTTGTAGCGCGACCGCTTGCATCGTGGACACTCCTACAATTGTTTATACTCATTTCGATACAGAATACAGTCATTAGGACATGCATGTATCTTCTTATACTCCAAACCAAAGGGACACATGAGCTTCTTTGCGTAATAGTAAGACTTAGGAATTTCATTCCCATCAGGCAACATATCACTTAATGCGGTCAACAAAGAAGTAAAACTAATGTCCGTCCACCCATGCTTCGACTTAATGTTGAAAAGTGTTAGCACGGCCGATAGTTTGGAGTATTTTTTGCACCCGGGATACAAAGGATTTTTGGAAGCCTCCGATAATAACTCAAACACTCCACCTTCAACAGAATGTAACATCTCATCCACTTGTTCATCCTAGACCTCACCCGCCTGACCATCATCGGCTCCATCCTCACGATTATCAACAATATAGTCATCATTCTCGTATTCCTCGTCCACTTGAATCTTATTGCTTCTAACACGCACATCATTCCGATCAAGATCCCCACTGTACTCTCCACTTTCTCCGTGCCAAATCCACACATGGTATAAATGCCTAAACCCACGACATAATACATGATCTCTAATGATTTCAACACTATCGACCACATTCACATTATTACAATCAACACAAGGACATTAAAGGTCTTTGCCACCCAGTTTGCGTTGATAAGCTAAAGCCCTCTCGCAAAACTCTTGAACCCCATTCCAAAATTCCAATGTATCGCGTCTACCATACATCCAACCACGATCCTTCTCCATTTAGTAAATTGTCTCTAAACATATATAGCAACATATAATGAATAATGTGTAATTGCTACATATTTTATGTAAATCAAATTCAAGTACAAAACGTGAATATACAATTCATATAGTGAAAAAATGCATGTTTCTAATGGGTCCTTATCACTCCAACCTAACCCATCCTTGAAAGTCTACTCTCACTAGTGAATGTATGTCAACTTTCCAATTTTAAAGAAAATCCGGCAGCATTTCCCCCTAGTTCTCCAAGTACACGATGTAGATAATTAATTACCCACATATGTGCCTAGAGAACATAGTGAGGAAATGGTAAGCCAAGATGTTCCTTAAAATCGAAAAAAAAAACATACATTCACCACCTAAGTGAGAGTACACATTCAAGAACAATCCCAACCGGGGACTATTCAAGACTTTCTCCTAATGAGAAAGCTTGAACGGGTATCTAGGCATATGATGATGCAAGTATTCTATATATTGTTGTATTTATTTGCAATTAAACAATACATAAGTTGCAATTTCATGAATAAACTTTTATTAAATGGATAAATAGAAAGAAATATAGCTAAGTAAAGTTTATAAGTCATACCAATATAGCAACTACCCACTTGAGCTCAATATGTAGTCCTCAAGCTTAACTCGTGCTTCAATTCACATATGAATCTATAAGTAAAAAAACAAAAAACAAAAATTAGGTTAAATATTATGTATGTACTATTTCTTTCTCATAACATGTCAATTCACTAATTTATTTCTAAGCTAAAACACATCATTCCTCGAACTAACAATTGTTAAACTATGTATTCACTACTTTGTTCAAAATTCATTTTATTTATTGAAAATTGCTAAACTTAAAAGGTTACTAATCTCTAATTTTTTCAAAATTACCCATACCAAACAACTTAAAATTAACCATTAAAACATTTCAAAATTCAACTAATTTAGTAACAAGGTTACTAATCTCTAATTTAATAAAAAATACCCATCAAAAAAACTTTAAATTAACCATTTAAACATTCTAAAATTCAACTAATTTAATATCAAGGTTTCTAATCTCTAATTTATTCAAAATTACCCATCAAAACAACTTAAAACTAACCATTATAACAAACAATATTTCAACTAATTAAGTAACAAGGCTAATATTCTCTACTTTATTCAAAATTACACATCAAAACAAATTAAATTAACCATTAAAACATACTAATATCCAACTAAATGAGTAACAAGGTTACTAATTTCTAATATTTTCACAATTTCCTAATAAAAAAACCAATAATTGAAACAAATTGAAGTAAAATTATATTCTAACCTAAATTTTAATTTGCCTAACGATTCTTCAACATGCAAAACAAATTAATATAAGTACATAAATGGAAAATTATTGTGAATAAAGAAAAAAAATTATACCTAAAACACTCAAATTATTGTAGTTTAATGTAGCTTGAAGGGAGGAGAGATGGAGTAGCTTCCGTGGTCAGTGGTGCGGTGGTGCGGCGGCGACCTTTAGGGCGGTGGCGCGGGAAAAGAAGAGATGAGGTCGGTGGAGGGGGTTGAGATGAGGGGAGAAACAGCAAGGCAGGGGAGAAAGAGAAGGTCAGGGGAGAAAGAGAAGGGCAGGGGTGGCGGCGGTGATAATGGCCGGCGACGGTGGCGGCAAGAGTGCAGGTGAGGTGAGGGGTTTTGCAGGTGAGGGATTGCGAAAATGAATGAAAGAGAAAAAGAAGGAAGAAGGAAAGAGGCGGGGTTTTTTTTTTTAAAAAATGGGACCGATTTAGTGGCACCGGTTCAAACCGATGCCCTTTGCATTTTTGGCACCGGTTTGGGATGAACCGGTGCCATTGCTCTTGGCCTAAAATCCCGCCCATTTTTAGACTGGTTTTGGCCACCGATTTGGCCTGAACCGGTTCCATTTGGGGGCTGCCTATTGCTATTTTTCTACTAGTGTTGTGGAAATCTATATATCTTGGTAGCGGTTGATTATGTGACAAAATGGATTGAAGCCATACCCTCTCCTACCAACGATCACAAGGTTGTGCTTAAGCTTTTAAAGAAGATCATTTATCCTAGATTGTGGGTTCCAAGGGTGTTAATTAGTGATGGAGGCTCCCATTTCGCCAAAAAGAACTTTGAAGCTCTTCTCAAGAGATATGACGTTCATCACAAGGTTGGATTACCTTACCACCCTCAAACTCAAGGACAAGTGGAGGTCTCGAATCGTGAAATCAAGAATCTACTTGAAAGGATGGTGAACAAATCAAGCAAGGAAATATTGGTCTCTCAAGCTCGATGACACACTATGGGCTCTTAGGACGGCATACAAGACTCCAATCGGCACGACCCCTTATAGGTTGGTCTACGGGAAGGCTTGTCACTTGCTAGTTGAGTTAGAATACAAGGCTTGGTGGGCCATCAAGGAACTCAATATGGATTTGTCTTTGGCCGCTGCGAAGAGATTGCTTAAGCTCAATGAACTTGAAGAGCTTAGAAATGATGCTTATGAGAGCTCAAGATTTTATAAGGAGAAGACTAAAAAGCGGCATGATCAACATATACGAAACAAGAGCTTTAAGGTTGGAGATAAGGTTTTGCTTTTCAACTCAAGGCTTCGTTTGTTTCCGGGTAAACTCAAGTCCAAGTGGTCGGATCCTTTTGTGGTATCGAAGACTACTCCTTATGGTTCCTTTGAGTTAGATGCGGATGGTAACAAGTTTATGGTCAATTGTCATCGTTTGAAGCACTACTTTAGCAGGAAGAAGTTGGTCTCATTGAATATCTAATGCTTGATCCTTTGGATCCTAAGCCTCCCCCTTGATGAATTTTTCTCATGGTCAAGCTAGTGACCTCATACAGAAGCTCTTCTTAGGAGGCAACCCAAGTTTTTGACTCCTCTTTTCTTTATTTTTCTTTTTGGTCGGTTTTGTTTATAGTTTTTGACTCCTTTTAGGCGGCCTGCGGGGTTTCAAATGTTGAATTGGGGCATCTTTCCCCTTCATTTCGCCTACTCACTCCTCTCTTTCTCATTCTCTCTCTAAAAACCCCTAAACCCTCAACCCTAACTACCAAAAATCCATCAAAATCTTTCATTCTCATCTCAATTTCATCAATTTTTTTTTCATAAAACAAAAAATTCATCAACAATTTTCAACCTCCATCATAAAAAATCCGAAAATTCTCGGAGCTCCACCATTGTTACTCCTTGAAGAACCATTGGAGTTCTTGTTCTTCGAGGCTAGTTGGAGTTGATTCTTGGCTTCATAGTTGGTATAATCTACTCCTTTCTAGTTTTATTAAATTTTTAAGCAATTGTTGGATGTTTTTCATGGTTAATTCTTGTGATTTTTGTTTGGTGATTTTTCATGCTTGATTTGATGAATTTTGTTGTTAGTTTTGCTCTAACTTTTGGTTGATTGTTGTTGTGAAGTTGTTTATTGGAAATTCTTGTGGTGTTCTTGGTTAATTTGTGTTGTTTGGAGTTTGAGAAGTATAGTGCTTGTTGTGTTTGCTTTGTGTAATTTGTGGGTGGATTTATTGAATTTGATTGAGGAGTTGTGAGTGTTGTTTGTTGAGAAGTAAAGATGGAGGTTGGAACAAGTTATAAGAAGAGGAAGAGTGGAAAGGAGCCACGAGGTTCATCCTCCCAACCCCTTCAAAATGTGGAACAACCACCACCTTTGCCTCCAACCAAATTCTCAATTAGAAACCACAAAACCAAATTCGATGCCCTTCAATCAAGAAAAATCCTCCCCACTAAACACTACCATAAACCCACAACAACCAAGCTAGGCATAGATGAAGATTGTTGGTTCTTTTTCAACAATCTAAGGCTAAACACTTTTGTCTCCAAGGCCTACAACACGTACCGGGAACCTACCTTGGAGTTTCTTGCCTCATTTGAAAAGCACACTCACTACTACAAAATTGGCCAAACAGACCCAATATAATATACCTGTTTACTACATAAGCGGTCTCTTTGTTCTAAGAGACCATTTACCATTAATAATTGGTCTCAAAACAAATTCAAAAGACCATTTTTTAAAAGATAACAAGTCTCTTGGGGTTTTTTAGAATATTCTTATTTTTAATTAAAATAGTGTGAGACCAATTATTTTAGAAAACCGGTCTCTTGGTGATTTTTTTTATTTTTTCAAATTAAAAATTGGGAGAGACCAGTGAAAAGTAATAACCGGTCTCTGCTTTTCCTAATTCTAAACCGCCAAAATCCCTAAAATTTCACTTTCTCTGCTCCAATTTTTTTGCTTTTGCATTACTCTATTGTCGATCAAATTAGTCGATCACTCAGATGGCGCTACCTCCTTCTCGACTTTCCGGCGTACCTTCGTCCACCTCCACTTAAAGGCTGCCGACGCGACATGTACCGCAGTATCTTGCACTCAAACTCCATCCTTGGCTGCACCGCATGAACAGAAATTGCATTCACTCCATTCTTACACCACCGCATTCATACACTCCATCGTTCGCACTCCATCTTCCGGCGCACCGTAGCAACCGCAATTCAACCACTCAAGTTTAATTTGATTTTTCATTCAATTGTTGGATCTTAAGAATTTTGCAATTGTAGGATTAAAACCCTATCTTTGGAGAAGGTATTTTTTTTTCTTTTCAGTTTTCCCTCTACTGGCTGTTGTAACTATGTATGTGGTAAATATAATTCATAAAAATAAATGATTTTTGTTCATTTTCTACTGTTTTATTGAGGTTGCCTTGTTTGTTTTTCTATATAAGAAGAATACTGTTATAAAAATGCATAATGATTTGATTACAATTTGAAATTTTGTTTGGCTTTTTTAATTTCAAATTCTTTTCACTTTTTCTATTGTATCTATTGGCATAAAATTTGTATGTTAATCGTCTTATTCTACTAGTTAGGTTATTTGGCTTAGAGAGCTTTGTTTAAGATACGAGCAGTTATATATAGTAGTTCTTAGGGATTTGATTTTCCCGCAAAAGTTCCGTTTTGTACCTTTGTAAAAGGTGTATAAAATAAAGTACATAAGCTAACCCCATATGTAAGGATTCCTAAAATAATTGCATGTCAAAAATATGTGCTATAAAAAATGACAGAACATGAATATGGAAGCTCCTCAAATTTGATGTTCATGCTGCTCACATTAAAAAATAAATAGTAAATGACTAGTGGTCCATGTTACTATTCTTTACTTTGTATAGTATATTGTTTGTGCTTAGAAAATGAATAAAAAAAATGGATCCCAAAATTGCTATTGTTTAATGAATATCATATTTGTTTTTTTGAAGTGAGTACAATTTTAAGTAAATGTTTGTTTGAAGCGCGTATTTGATCCGTGATAGAGTATTTGAGGTGTTATTCTTTTGCATAGGTACGTTAATTTATTTCAATCTTGTTTTTCGAATTTTACACAATATTAATATACTCATGAAATTATTTTTTATATGCATATATATATTTTTATAGATATTGTAAATCTTGTGGTTATATTCCAAATTTCCTTTATATAAGCTTTACATATGTGATATTTTTAAGTTAATTTATCTTAATCTTGTTTTTCAACTTTTTTACAATATTAATATACTCATGCAATTATTATTTTATTTATATATATTGTTTTATAGATGTTGTAAATCTTGTGGTTATATTCCAAATTGCCTTTATACGAGCTTTACATATGTGATATTTTTAAGAATTGAGGTCTTGTTCTTGGTGGTTAGAAATGGATCGAAATTGGATATCAACATCAAAGTCGGGTGACCCTGAATATGAAGCAGGGGTTAAGGAATTTATTAAATTTGCAGTAGAAAACAGTGGAGGCCGCTCCAAGCCACGTTGTCCTTGTTTTATGTGCCATAATTGTTTGAATAAGAGACCGAATGAAATTCTCAATAATTTGAGTAAATGGGCATTTGATAAAACATATACCCGTTGGATCTGGCATGGAGAGTTTAGGGACATACAAGATAGTGGTAGTGGTGAGAAAAGGGATGATGTGCGCGAAGTTCATAATAATAATGAGGGTGATCGGTTGGAGGACATGTTGCATGCAGTTGAGGATTAATTAGATAACAACCCTTCCATGTTGGAGAGCTTGTTAAACGACTCTGAAAAACCATTGTATGAAGGTTGTACCAAGTGCACAAGGTTATCAGCCATACTCAAATTATACAATTTGAAGGCTGGTCATGGTTGGACAGACACAAGTTTTAATGTGTTATTGGAATTGGTGAAAGACATGCTTCCCAAAGACAATGTCCTTCCTATTGGTACATATGAGGCAAAAAAGACACTAATCTCTATGGGTTTACCTTATGAGAAAATGCATGCTTGCCCTAATGATTGTGTATTGTATCACAATCAATATGAATCGTTAGAGAGTTGTCCAATTTGTAAGCCTCACGGTATAAGGAAGGGGATCAGGGAGTACCTGCCAAAACTTTATGGTATTCTCTGATAGTACCAAGGTTTAAGAGGTTATTTTCAAAAGCAGAAGATGCAAAGAAGTTAACATGGCATTTTGATGGTCGAGTAGACGATGGAATGCTTAGACACCCGGCTGACTCTCCGCAATGGAGGTTTATTGATGCAAAATACCCCGAATTTGCGTATGAAAAGCGTAATTTACGCCTTGCATTGTCTACATATGGTTTCAATCCATTTGGTTCCATGAGTTGTACGTATAGTACTTGGCCCATTATGTTGGTGACCTACAATTTACCCCCGTCATTGTACATGAAGAGAAGGTATATGTTCCTTTCGTTGCTAATTTCAGGGCCAAAATAGCCGGGAAATGACATTGATGTGTACTTGGCACCTCTTATTGACGATTTGATTATGTTTTGGGAAGAAGGTGTGGAAGTGTTTGATGCACATCGCAATGAGAAGTTTAATCTGAAAGCAATGTTATTTTTCACCATTCAAGATTTTCTGGCTTATGGAAATCTTTCGGGGTATAATGTGAAAGGGGAAACAGCTTGTCCTATTGGTATGGAGGATTGCAAAGGGAAATGGTTAAAGGAATCTGGAAAGCATGTTTATCCGGTTCATCATCAATTTTTTCCGTCTGATCATCCATATCGAAGGAGAAAAAATGCGTTTGATGGGACACAAGAATTCAAAGGGCGACTAAAAGTCATGTTAGGTGAAGAGGTCTTCGAAAAGGTGAAGGACATTGAAATTACTTTTAGAAAGAAACACAAATCCACTCTTTCTAAAAAGGGTTTCTAAATGTGTTCATGTTTTTGGCAATTGTCCTATTGGAAATTTCTCTTTGTGATACATTCACTTGATGTTATGCATATTAAGAAGAATGTGTGTGATAGTTTGATTGGTACATTACTCAATATCCTTGTAAGACCAAGGATGGTAAAAAAAGCTATATATGATTTGAAGCATATGGGGATTAGAGATGAATTGCATGCTGTTACGAATGAGAAAGGTCGAGTATACTTGCCTTCTGCTACTTACACATTGTCCAGAAAAGAAAAAATCGAGTTTTGTGAAAGATTGGCTGGAGTAAAAGTGCCCGAAGGTTATTCTTCGAATATTTGTAGCCTTGTGAACATGGAAACTTAGAAACTTGTAGGACTTAAGTCTCATGATTGCCATGTTTTAATGCAGCACTTGTTACCTGTAGCAATTCGTTCTATTCTGCCTAAAAATGTTCGTTATGCTATAATTAGACTTTGCGGGTTTTTTCATGCGATTTATAGCAAAGTGATTGATCCAAGAGAGTTGACTGCATTAGAGGATGAAATTGTTGCAATTTTGTGTCAATTGGAGATGTTTTTTCCTCCATCATTTTTTGATATCATGATCCATTTACCGATTCACTTGGTTAGAGAGATAAGATATTGTGGTCCAGTTCACATGAGAAATCAATGGTGTTTTGAAAGGAAAATGAGAAACTATAAGGGATATATGAAGAACGCTTTTCATCCTAAAGGTTGTATTGTCGAACGACTATTTTACGAAATTTTTTTGCTTATTCCAATGACTATGTGCTAAATGCAATACAGATAGAGTTTCCTGTATCTCGTTATAGTGGAAGAATGGATGGTGAGGGACCATAAGTCGTAAAGTACATGACCTATCCTATGTTGATTGGCATAAGCTCATTTATACATTCTCATAATGAGGATGAAGTTATGCCGTATGTTGAGAAACACATGAGCTACTTGAGGAAAAGCAACAGGAGAGCAAATGAGAAGTCATTAGCTGCTGAACATAGTAGGTCATTTATTAGTTGGCTGAAGGATTATGTAATGAAGGAGCTCATAGATTCTTTGACTCCATTTTCTAATCGACTAAAGAGTTTGGCATTTGGACCCGATTTTAGTGCAACTTATTATTCTACTTATGTTATTAACGGTTGCACATTTTACACAAGGTTTCAAGATGAACTTAATACTATGCAGAATAGTGGGGTTACTTTAGAGTCCGAAGCTATGCATTTCGCTAGTGCTAAAAACAAGAATCCTGTGTGTGGTATGATGAACTATTATGGGGTCATCAAAGAGATTTGTGAGCTGCATTACTCTACTTTTTGATACTTGTTTTTAAATGCCAATGGGTCGACAATAACAATGGGGTTGAACATGATAGGTTTGGGCTTACATTGGTGAATTTGAAAAAAAGTTGGTCACAAAGAAGATCCTTTCATACTAGCAAGTCAGGCAAGACAAATCTTTTATATGACCGACCCATCGAACAAGAGAATGTCAGCAGTTATAGCACCAAAGCCCCGACATGTTTTTGATGATTATGATGAAGATAGTGTGTTGGATGATGGTTATGTTAGGAGAAAGGAGCAAGTACACATTGAGGTTGATGTTACAGATGATATTTTAATATATGTTAGTGTAGGGAATATTTCAAGCGTTATCTCAAACTTGAACCCCACTGTGATCATACACTAAAGTACGGTGGCGTCCAAAAGGAAAGAAGATAGAGCAAAAGAGTCGCCAACAAGTTTTAGGAACTTGTAAACCGTTCACGAGGTGAAGATTACACCCCTTAACGATCCAAGAGATCGTCAACTCCAATAGGTCTTGAACCATGACTGGTAGTTCGGGGATGAAGGTACAAATCCAACCTAAAAGAGATTGAACCTGCCCTAATAATAGGCCTCTACTTTATTCTGATCGTATTCATGTGCGCTTTTTGACTAACATGCAATCAATAGGTTTAACCCTAAACATGTTTATCTATGTTGGTTGAATATTAATGCACAAATAAACTATTATTGGCGATCACTTGAATTATAATCAAATTAACCCTAACAAGATTATTAATTATCTTATTAAGCGTGATTACAAGTACCAATTCCCTTTAAATATGCATAAAAGGCGTGATCAAGCAATAACAATAAATATCAAGCAACATAATAATAATAATAATAATAATAATAATCATAATAATAATAATAATTGAAATAACAATCATAATAATTAAATTAATCATGTTAAAGCATAATAATGTAAGATCCTAGGCATGATACTAACATGATTAATAACAAACCCTAGCATGTCACTAAGCATTAAAGATCAAATATATAGCCCTAACATGATACTAATAATAATAAATATTAGGAAGAACTAACATAAAAGGCATCATACTTTTAATCATACTTGATATTAAAGTTACCCTAGACATGATACTAGGAATTAAAATAACAATCTAAGCATGATTTCTATATCGTAACATCAATTAAACCATTAAAGTACTTACTTGGATGCCTCGTACCTCTTTCTAATAACAAAATACACGCGTTAGTAACTTCAAGGAAATTAATAATTAAAACAATTAAATTAAATAATTGAAATAGATACTTCGGACCAAACCCTCAGAAATTAAAACCTTTCACGTCTAGGGAGAAGGCAACTTCGAATATGGCTAGGTGTACCTAAGTCTTGTGAATGTAGAATTTTGTATTTTGAGAAAAGGCTAGTTTAGAAAAGGGAGAGAGAGAGTAATCAAGAGAATCTTGATGAGAGTTGGTGAATGAAATAGAGAGAATTGGTGAATGAAATAGAGAGAATTGGTGAATGAAAATGGAGTTTTTAGGAGGCTATTTATAGAGAAAATCAGCCAAAAAGATAAAAATTGAAACAGAGTTCTGACGCGTAAAACGAGGTTAGTGCCAGACGCTGACATTAGCGCCAGGCGCCAAGCTTAGCGTCAGGCGCTAATGCTAGAGTTTGGCGCTAACTTACACTACAACAAAAAGCACTCTTGTGCCCCTTGAGATCGATTCCCCGCAGTCAATACGCTTGTTTAAACTCTTCTGGTCTCTTTCTTTCTTTGATTCTATTACCGCAGGAGTGGCCCGGAATTAGCCACGGGAAATCAAATAATTGTGGCACAAGTATTTTTTGTAGCCATGAGAATATTAGTGGCAAACTTTACATAAAATTTTATAAAGTTTTAGCCACAGTCAATTTATCCCGTGGCTACATTTTAGCTAAACAAGCCCACCAAAAATGTAGCGGGAATTTTCCCTCCTATAAGCAAGTCATAATTTTAGAGGAAAATTTTCAATGTAGATAAAACGCATCACTTAACAGCTCATTGTTGATAAAGTGATGTTTTTTAAGGACATATATTCTCTCACATATAAAACCTAACTTTCTTATTATATTTTTTAGGATACTCATACTCTAGAAATTTCCCACTCTTCCTCACTTACCGCCATGGATTTAATTCCAATTTCCTCCTAGGTTGTAAAATCCTCTCCCTTTTCTTGAATTAAGAAACAAATTTCACAAAATTAATGGTTCATTACTTCAATTTTGGGAAATTCTTTAAAAATTGATGCTTTGGGTTAATTTGGTACGCTGACCACTGGGACACGCCGGCTCAGAAATTCATTTCTTCCTTTCTTTTGGCGAGTTGTTCATCTTCCTCCTAACTTTAGTTTCTATGTCAAAAAAACCTTACTTTTGAATTTCTGGGTATTTCATTTTAGATTGAATTGGGAACATGGTTAATCATTATTATTGTTTAGTTTGATGGGGTTTGTTTGATATGGGGTCTTTAAAATTAAGAAAATTCCATGGATTATTATACAAGGGGTTTATCTCAAATCCCACTGTTAGTTAGGGGATATTGTTCATATTTTATTTACCGATCTACATTTTTAGAGGCTATATTATACTAGTTTTTTTTTTAAAAAAAAAATTAATTTTTTTAAAAGATGCTCTATTAAATCTAATTCTAATAAATTGCAACATGCAGTACATAATCAGTAAATGCTCTTTATTTTGGTTTTGTTTATTATAAAATTTGCTTCATTGTAATTGGAATTGTTATAAAATACAAAGATATAGCAATTACAAAGACACTAAGTTCAAGTTAGAAATGAAGTGTTGTTTGTTAAGATGGTGGTAATGTAAGAATTTACTTGATTCTCATGTTCTGTCATAGAGTTTGCTTTGTATGTTTATAGATTGCCTAACTTTAGTAAGTTGTGAAGTATTTACTTTACGCACATTATTTTTTATAGTGGGTTACGGTGGATTAGTTTAGTTACATGTCTAAGATAATATAATATCTAATTCTTATTTTGGCCATATATAATTTATTTTTTTAATCACTAAAGATGCAAAGTTTTGGCTACATATAGTTTATGAGATGATTGCTTTTTTAACTAATTCTATCTGTTTTGTTGTAGTTTATCTTTGTGTCATTCCAACCAAATTTATAATATCTACTTTGCAGTGCATTTGGATAAGGTATAGTCAACCTTTCATATCTTTGTATTCTATAAGATGTCTATGGATCACCATCTTTTAGAATTAATTTTGATTATGTTTGACATATTATAACATGTTTTTCCTTTTAATTGATCATTAATTATTGTTATATATTAGGAATTTGATTGATCATTTGCCACACTACATGTTAAAAATGTTATAATGTTAATGATGTGGCCTACGTGATTAACAAGGCCTATTGTTCTATATTGTTTTCATTTATCTTTCCTATTAAATTTGTAATGATATTTATTTATTTATTTATTTATTTATTTATTTATTTTCAAGATGGATTGTTCTGAAATATTGAAGAAAAGGTTGGAGTGGATGTTGTTACTTGACACACTTTGTCCTTTATATAGAATGGGAATAGAAGAGTTTCTTAATTTTGCCTTTTGTGATTTTGACGATGAGGATGAATTGTCTTGCCCTTGTAAAAAATGTCATTTTTCTGAACACAAGAACAAAGACGAAATGAGAGCTGATTTGTTGGGATATGGAATGGTAAAATCATATGTACGTTGGATATATCATGGGGAGTATACTCCAGTACCAAAAGGGCTAAAAATGATAGTACGGAGCATTTTAATGGTGACATGTTCCAGATGATTCATGATGCATTAGGACATCCTGATGATAATCCCTTTGATAAAGATGATATGAGTGATGACATCAACATATCTAGTAATAGTCACAAAGAGCCTAAGAAGCCTAGTCTGACACATGAACAATTTGAAAAATTAATAAAAGATGCTGAACAACAGTTGTATCCTAGATGCAATGGTTTCTCAAAGTTGTCATTTGTGGTTAATTTGTTTCAAATCAAATGTGTTAATGGTCTCTCTAATAAGGCTTTCACTAATATAATGCAATTAGTAAAAAAGGCTTTGCCTGAAGGTAACACTTTGCCAACAACATACCATGATTCAAAGAAAATTATTCAAGATTTGGGCCTTAGTTATGAAAAAATTGATGCTTTTGAGAATGATTGCATGTTATATTGGAAGGAGAATGAGAGTCTTGAGACTTGTAAAGTATGTGGTTTGTCTAGATGGAAAGTAATAAAAAATGTCACCAAAAATCATAAAAAAATTCCTCGCAAGGTACTACGTTACTTTCCACTTAAGCCTAGGCTTCAAAGATTATTCATGTCTTCTGATACTGCAACTGATTTGAGGTGGCATTCTGAGGGTAGAGTAAAAGATGAAATTTTGCGACATCCTGCAGATTCAGAAGCTTGGAAGACCCTTAATAAAATTGATCCTACTTTCAACTCTGACCCACGTAATATTAGGTTAGGTTTAGCATCTGATGGCTTTAACCCTTTTGGCCAACAAAGAAGTGACTATAGTACATGGCCTGTTGTGTTATCTGTTTATAACTTTCCTCCATGGATGTTTACTAAACAACCTTATCTGATGCTATCTTTGTTAATTCCTGGGCCAAAAGCTCCTGGGAATAATATTGATGTGTATCTTCGCCCCTTAATTGATGAGTTGAAAGATTTATGGGAATGTGGGATTGAAACTTATAATGCATCTAAAAAAGAATATTTTGTTATGCGTGCTTCTCTTTTATGGACTATAAATGATTTTCCAGCGTATGCGAATTTGTCTGGTTAGTCTACTAAAGGTTATATGGCTTGTCCTACTTGTGGTAAGGGTACTTCTTCCTTTAGATTGCCTAATTGTAGGAAAATATGCTACATGGATTATCGATGTTTTTTGCCTCTTAATCATAAATGGAGGGATAGCAAGACATTTGATGGAAAAGTAGAGAGACGACCAGCTCCTAAGCCTTTGTGCGGAGATGAGATGTTAGCCCAAATGAGTGGACTTGAAGATTTAAAATTTGGCAAAGATGTAAAACATCCAAAGAGAGCTGATAATTGGAGAAAGATTAGTATTTTCTTTGAACTCCCATATTGGAGTCGACTTTTATTGCGTCATAATCTCGATGTAATGCACATTGAAAAAAATGTTTTTGATAACATTCTTGGCACATTGTTAGACATTCGAGGCAAGAGTAAAGACCACATAAAGGCTAGACATGATTTAAAAAAACTCCGAATAAGAAAAAAGTTGCATCCAAAGTTGATTAATGGGAAATGGCATATACCCCCTGCTATGTACACATTATCTCCTGGTGAAAAAGATAAAGTGTGTAAATTTTTGGAGGAAGTTAAAGTTCCAGATGGTTATTCCTCAAATTTTTCCAAATGTATTAAGAAGCGTAAGGTGTCTGGTCTTCAGACTCATGATTGTCATGTTCTTCTACAACAATTATTGCCACTTGCCATTAGAGGGATATCTTGCCAGCAAGTGTATGATTTAGTAGTTGAACTTGGTATTTTTTTCAAGGAGTTGTGTTCGAAATCACTTAACGTAGAGGATCTTGATTGTCTGGAGAATCACATAATTGTGACTTTGTGCAAATTGGAAAAGGTTTTTCTTCCATCATTCTTTGATGTTATGGTTCACTTGTGTGTACATTTTGTTGGTGAAGCAAAAATTGGAGGGCCTGTTCAGAGTAGATGGATGTATCCTATTGAAAGGTATGAAACATTTCTTTTGTTTTGATTTTGATAATTAGCACATTTTATGACTTTGCCTCACTTTATTTTATATGCATATAATTTTATGCAGATTTCTAGGGAAGTTGAAAGATTATATTCGTAATAAAGCTCGGCCAGAGGGTAGTATTGCAAAAGGATATATTCTCGAAGAATGTTTATTTTTTTGCTCAAAGTATTTGCATAATGTTGAGACTAAATCTAATCAACAAGAACGAAATTCTGATAGTGTTAGTGATGATTATGAGGGTCTTTCAATATTTGCACCGTCTGGCGTTTCACTTGGAAAAGAAAAATCAAAGTGTCTTACACAAGAAGAGTGGGAAAAGGCTCGAGATTATGTTTTGAAAAATTGTGATGAGGTCCAACCTTTCCTAAGGTAATATTTTTTTTTCTCTTACGTTACTAATTTTATGAAATTAGTAACTATTATTTTAATGCAATAGCTAACGACAAAAATCATACATTTTATGTAGAGAATATGAACAAGGGCAGAATGAGAACGAGTTTTCAGAATGGTTTCGTGAGCGTGTATGTTTTTTTATTCAACATCTATTCCTCTTATATTATATATTCAATAGATTATATATGAATTTTTCATTGTAAGATTTTTTTTGTTGATATCCTATTTATAGGTGAACAGTTTGCCGGATAAACATAGTTAGGTGGCAAAAGACTTGCGATCATTATCTTTTGGTCCTTTGATGGGTGTGGAGCGTTACAATGGATATATCGCTAATGGTTTTCGATTTCATATAAAGGCACTTAAAGAAAGGCGGACAAATCAAAATAGTGGAATATTAGTCGAAGGAGCTTCGGATGCAAGAAATTTAGACTATTATGGTGTTTTAACTGAAATCATTTCTTTGCAATATTTGGATGGTAAACGGGTGGTCTTATTTAATTCTCACTGGTGGGATGTTAGTAATTTTGGAAAAGGAATTAAAGTGGATAAGCATAACATTGTGAGTGTAAATACAAAGAGAAAATTGCAAACTCATGAGCCCTTTGTTCTTGCATGTCAAGCGCAACAAGTATTTTATGTTCGAGATGGTTTTGATCCAAATTGGCTTGTTGCTATTAGAACACAAGCGCGACATAGCTATGATGTATCATCTGAATGCACTTTGAATCAAGATAACCAGGAAGATGATTTAGATGCTTGTCAACAAGATGAAATAAGGACTCCAACTATGCAATCTAGAGAAGAGGATGGAGACATAGTTCAAATTTCTGATGACACGCGTGATGATATTGAAGAACTGGTTATTGAAGCTACTAAGGATAATGAGCCTAAAGATGAATGTGAATTGTTCAATGATGATTCTGAAGATGAGTATGATGAGTTAGAGGATGAGATTGATGCTGAGAATAGTGAAAGTGACGTTGATTGTGATAGTATTGGTAGTGATAGTGATGATAGTGACTCTTAATGACTAATGCCATGGTTATTTAAATGTGCTAATTGTTATGTTTCTCTTGTTGTAAGAGATTGTTTCTGAAGTTTATATTATTGTAGTGCTTGCACATTTGCTTCCCTGTGGTTTAATATTTTTTGTTAATTTATATAACTACTATGACAATATTAAGTTACAGCTGTAACACATGGGGTATAACTATAATGATTGTTTTCATTTTATCTAGTTATGGGCAGAACAAAATATTTTCCTACTTCTTCTAGGAACTCTCAAGATAATACCCATCTTGGAGATAATGAAGATGATCAAGGGGTGATGGCTGCTAATACATGTAAGTACCTTTATTTTTGTAAATTACTATTATTATTTAAGCTATACTAAGTATGAATATTTATGCATGCATATGTTGTTTTTTTTTTTTTTTTGAAAGCTACTACATTGGATTCTACATCAAGAAGAAATGAAAATACAGCTAGTGTTGAGGGTTTTATTGAACTTCAAGAACCTGTTGAACCATTTAGTGAGGATGATGAAGAAGCCAATGATAATGACCTGAGGAGTGTCCAGATGGTGGCTACACAAACTTCTAAGGCGGTTGTTGAAGCATGTATGTAGTCAATTTATAAAAGTGTATGGTGTTGATTTTTATATCTGATACCATTCTTTCAAGTTGATATATACTAATTTTACTTACCTTTTAAAGCTCAACATGGTCGTCCAACAAAGAAAAAAAGAGGGAATGTTTGCTGTAGAAAACTCATAAATCTAATGCCAGGAGAGAAACTACATGTGACATTTGATAAGGATTGTCGCCCGATTGGTGAGAATTCTTCTTTATTTACATATTTTTTGGGTCAAACCGTTCGAAATCGCACTTGTTGTCCTTTGGGAGTTCCAGAGTGGAAGAACATTGAAGACCATTATATTGATTTTGCATGGAATGTTGTGCTGGTATAAATTATTTTCAACCTTATTATTTAAAGGTATATGTGTATGTATATATTAAAGATGATTCTAACTTATTTTCTCATCACCTAATACCTAGGAGAAGTTCACAATGGATCAACCAGAAATGCGCAAAGAGTTCATTCTCAGGCATATGAATGCACTATATCGTGACTACAGAAGGAAGTTAAAAGCTATATACTACGACGATCCTGAATTGATTAACCAAGTACAGAGGGAAAAAAATAAGCCAAAAAATGTTGCAAAAAGAGATTGGTTATACTTGTGTAAACTTTGGCACTCACCAGATTTCAAGGTAACTCGTTAGTGTCATTAATATACATTTCAGTTCTTATCTTGTATTATTATATGACAATTAAATACAAAGTACATTTCTTGTTATAGAATCTAAGTCAAAGGAATAGATCTAGATTGAAGATTCCTCACTACTCAAGAACAAAAAGCTTTGCTCGAATTGCTGATGAATTAGTACGTATTATACAACTACATGTTTGATTTTTGTCTGATCATACTTTAGAAGTTACAAAATAACAAATTATCTTTATTGCAGAGAAAGAAACTTAATCGAGAACCTACTCGCGCTGAAATTTCGATTGCATCACGACAAAGAACATCAAGTTAACCTGTTGATCCTGTGAAGTTTGCTGAAAACTAGGAGATTGTGGTATGGGTTATAAATTGTGAACTCTTATCTTTTAAAATGGATTTTATGATAATGTTAATGATTTTTTAATCCACTTGATTGTCCACTTAAATGCAGTCAAAGTTGAAAAACTCCATACAAGAGAGAGAAGATGGTCATAATAATATGTCCGATGAACAAATTTTTAAGGAAATACTTGGTGAAGAAAAACATGGATATCTGCGTGCTTATGGAAGAAATAAAAGCATTACAAATCATTTTAAAGAGAAACCAAGTCGTATCAATCTTGCTAATCAGGTTATAGAAATTGAGAAAAAAGCTGACGAAAGAGTTGAAGAAGTTAAAAACGCCATGGAAGAAAAAATAGAGGAAAAATTAGCTGAACGTGATCAAATGTGGGAGGAAAGGTTCAAGAAGTTGTGTGAGAAGCTTGGAGCACCATCAGCAAACCATGATCATTAAGACAACTTAATTTGATCACTAGTAAGTTTTTTTTTACCAATACTTAATTACATATCTTTTACTTTTAAGGTTTATATGGAACACCAATAATTAAAATATTTTACATTTTTAACCGCTTTTTTCTTTTGTTTTTTTTTTTTTTTTTTTTTTTTTTTGTAGGGATGACTATGTCAAGAACTTAGGAACTTACTGCTTCACCAGGTTAGATGATGTAGGGGATATAAAAGGCCATTGAATTAACAATATTTTTTGAGACATTATTGACAAATGATATCTTTTGTAAAGCATGACTTTATAAACTAGTGATGGTATGATGTAATTTTTTGGGATTTTAATTATTTGGTATAAATATTTACAAGTATAAGTTAATGTTATTTTTATATGTTTAATTTTATATCTTATAAATATAATATAATATAAGTATTATATCTCTACCACAAATCTCATACAAAATGTGTCTGTTAAACTAGTTGGACATTACAGATTTTTTTGGCTACTAATTTCCATGGCTAAGGTTGTGTCAAGGTATTTTATTTAGCCACAAGACGTGTTATGGCTATGTAAATGGTTTGAGGTATGAAATGTTGTGGCAATTTCACTTGATACACATAAATTTATCTGTAGCTAATAATGTAGTCTTTTATTATTTATTTTTTTGTTTGCCATAGGATTGCTTATGGCTAATGTAATATATTAGCCATCATTTACTTGTGCTCAGTAGGCTATTAGCCACAAGATAACTCGTGGCTAATTGTTACTTTAGCCACAGGAGAACTCATGTCTAAGTGGTAAATTGGCGATGGGAAAAACCATGGCACTAGTTCATGGATATGCCATGGGAGTTAATATACCAGTGGCTAGAAAGCTAGCCTCAGGGTTTTGTGCCACAGCATACCACGACCAAAATACCCGTGGCTAATTACTTGTGCCATGGGAAATTTGAAGGCTAGCCACGGATATACCCATGGCACAAGAAGGTAAATGTTGTAGTGTTAATTATTGACGCGTTTTCTGAAATCAGATTGTTCTGATTAAAACTCTAAAAAAGTCAACAAAAGTCAATTTATCAATGCCAATTGAATTAGGAATGAAAAGAACCTTCTAGAAGAATCTAGAAGACTAAAACCATTCCTAATTGCATTAGGAATGATAAATCTATATTAGGCCCTCCTCTAGATCATTGGCTGCATATAAGGCTCAAATCGGGCCCAATTTAGTAAATTGGTCATAACTTCCTCAATATTCATCGGAATTGAGCTTATAATATATCGTTGGAAAGATCTTTTCAACCTATATCCAACTACACTACTATTGGACTCATATCATGGACTAACCAAACTGGATTGACTGTTTTCTTAAAATAAGTTTTTAAAAGCAGAGAGAAGAGAAAAGAAATTAAAACTATCCGCAACACTAGACTTTCCACACTTTCACTTCATTCGATTACGATTCGACATGAAAGGTACTCATCACTGGGTTTGGTTTTGGGGAGACAGAAATGGGTGTCTACAGTTAGAGATGACCACAATGAAGGCGTGTGGGTTGACAAAGAAAAAAAGGGGAAAAAGAGAAATCGTGGACACAATAAGTCCTTATGTATTTGAGGTGTGTTTCACTTACTAGGTGGTAACATTAATTTTCAAGTCTTACTTTGTTTATACAACTTGATTTATAAATGTTTTCTTGTCAAAATCATTTCTCATTACCATATATATATTAATATTTAATTCACGTTATGGTTTTTATAGCATTTTATTTAGTTAAATAATCAAAGTGATTTTTTCTTTTTATCTTTTCAATAGGTTGATGGCTCGAAAAAAAAGCAAGTGCGTTAAACCAAAATTTCTGACAACAATGAATGCGAGGAAGAAAGAGGTCGCATGGTGCTTAAAATGGTTGGAAAAGCTATCTATGTTGGCTCCAAAATCCCTTTACAATGGCATCCAACCAAAAAAATCCCTATTGGGAGTCATAGAGTTCATTTTTCCACCTATATTGGTGTAGTTGTGCGTGAAAGAGTAAGTACCACCTACAACAAGTGATTAGATGTTCCACGAGCAGTCATATATCATTTGTATGACAATATCTCGGTAAGTAAACTGAGTTCATATGTTACATAATAAAAAAAAAGTTTAGGGTTATGTATATAGAACCAAGGCTAAAATAAGAACTAGGAACTAATCTAGGCCCTTAGATCATGTTAATCCGACGGCTCACATGCTTCATGTGTCATTAATGACATTTTTGTAATATTTGAATGTCACAATCTGATTCCCAATTTCATTTCTAAAAAGTAAATAAAAAGTTAGTAAAAGTAAATGAAATCAGTCATAAAGTAAATGAAATTGCCTTAAAAGTTTAAAAACTGGAAAAAAGTTGCAAAAAACGCATAATTACGAAAATGCCATTAATGAATGCGAATGAAACGTGAACCACCAGATTGAGTGCGATCAATGGCTGAGATTGGTTCTTAGTTCCTATTATTCACCTTGGTTCTCACATGATCTCAATTCTATATATATATATATATATATATATATATATATATATATATATATATATATATATATATATATATATATATATATATGACATTATATGAATGTAGAGGGGGTTTTATGTCCTTGAAGGTCGCAAACGATGGATACTAAATCGAGCTTGTGTTCGATGGAGAGCTTTCAAGACTAGACTAAGACTTAGGTGGTTGTATCTCAAAGATGGATCAATTAACAATACACCACCTTTGAAATATCCTTTTATAACTCCGGATGATTGGGGGGCATTCATCACAACTTGTAGTTCTAATGACTTCAAGGTGTTAGTTCATCATCATGGCATTACCTTTTTATTTTATTTTTTGTATGCCTTTATAAATTTAATTTTTGTGTAAAATAACTTTGAATGTGAACTTAATTGCAGAAATTGAGTGAAAGTAATCGTGAAAGGTCTAAAAAGAAGACCTCAAAATATCGAGGTGGGAGACTTGGCTATCAATATTTTGAAGAAGAAATTGTAAGTATATGTTGCTTTTATTCTGCCCTTAATATGATCTATACTAAAGTGCCTTCTGTGATTTTGATTGTTTTATCTTTTTGTTGTACTTCACCTCAGTCTTGTTGATGTCCTGCTATCACTAAGCCTTCTACATTGTTGATGTCTTGTTGTCACTAAAATTTGCTTTTATTCTGTCTTGTTGTTGTCCTTCTGTCACTAAAATTTGCAGCCACCTGTTGTTCTGTTTTATATATGGTTGATTGAGTTGCATTATCATATATGAGTGTTGATCTTAAGTTTTGATGATGACTCAAGGAACCTAAGCAAACCCATAGGGGCTTTAACTTTTGTCTATTAGCTTTGATATATTGACATGTTTTATATGCAACGAAGTTCTAGAGTTAGAATGAAGCATGGAACAAGTCTAAAGGATGAGCTATGGACGAGCATAGAAGACAATCAGAAGCCAAGTTCCTTGAGTGAGAAACTGAAGCTCCAGAGTCGAAGCTTCACTGTGTTCCAAGGAGTCTATTGTATCTTTATTATTTATTTTAGGCTTCTTGTATATATGTTAAGTACATTGTTAATTGATAGGATTTAAGTAGATTTAATTTCAGTTTATAAAGATTTTATTTTTCCTTTCTTTAACAAAGATTTTATTTTATTTCGGAAAAATATCTTTTAAGTAAAATATCTTATTTCTTAAAAGATTTTATGTTCTGATTTTATCCTAACATTTTGAAAAATCTGACTTGGTAAAACTATTTTTCAAACGGCTTTTACTTGGTAAAGGAGGTTGAGAAAATATAGGAACCACTTCCTTGCTGTGCGCTTCAGCTTGTTGCCCAAGCATCCACGAACTGCATTTCCTTATTTCATGGAAGTTGTGGTATAGTGGGAGCTAAGGAAAACGTAAGGTTTTCAACTGCTTTCCTCCTGTATAAATAGGATTAGTTTTCTGTTTTGAAAAGTACACTTGAGCATTACGATTCTTAGCTTTTCTAAAAGAGTCAAAAATCCACTTAAGTCCTTGAGTGTCTTTGTACTTAGCATCTTAGTAGTTTTATATTAAGTTGTATTGGGGTAGAGTTTGGGTAAACTCTAGAGTGTGAAATTGCTTTGAGTGAAGCAAGGAGAAAGAGAGAGATTCGAGAGCTCAACAGATTGAGGGATCAGTTGAGGGGGAACTTAAGTTCGTAGAGGAACTTGAGTTTAGAAGTCTTAATTTGTAATAGGTTGTTTGCCCTATTATTATAAAGAGTTGTGACTAAAATCCCTTGTGGTCGTGGTTTTTCTTCTTGATTAGGGCCAAGAAGTTTTCCACGTAAAATCTCTCTTGCACTTTAAAGTTTTGTTCAAGTTTCTTTAAGAATTCCGCAAAAATTACCCTAGTTCCTCAACAATACAATTCACCCCCCCTCTTGTATTGTTCATTCGAGTCAACAATGAGAGTTTAATGACATATATAGGAGGTGTCTTGATCTTGGTCATGAAAGTTTAGCTGATATTGTTAAGGTTAGAGGCATATGGATAGCTCTTTTGTTTCCCCTAAAGCTAGAGAGACTTTGTTTCTTAAAATCTTGGATAAGGCATGATATGTATAATATCAAGCCTCTGCTGAGTGTGAGTCTTTGATATGCCTGAGTTCATATGCCTCATGTTTTTCTCCTTTATACCTGGTAATCATCTTTGTTTCGGTTTTATGCTTGTTAATATTGGCATTAGATTCTTATTGGCATTAGATTCTTATTGGCATTATCTATCTTGACAACACACAACCCTTAATGTTAACTCCTTCATGAAAAGTACAAGTTGCTTATTGCTGCTGTAAGTATACTCTGATTTAACTCATAAGTAGAAACTATAGTATTGCTATTTTAATTTAACGAGGTTGATAATTAACATGTGTATCACTACTGATTTTGTTAGATGATGCATACTCCTACTGATGATATCTGCCATTGTTTCTGGTTTGATTTAGTTCATTAGTGTCCATTGTAAATAAGTGTCCTAGTGTGGTCCTGTGGCTGAAGTAGTGGAACTTGAATATATGCTATTTTGTTCAACCTCAAAAGTAGGTTCTGATGGTGCTTGCTTCATATATCTAAATTAAAAAAAAAAAGTAAAATCTAAGGTATAGCTTGAAAAGCAACTTTATGTGACTGAAGGAAAATAGGAGTATATCTATCGTAAACTCATTAGTAGAATTCTCTACTGCTTTTAATCAAATTCAGGTGAACAAAATATGATAAAAAGATAAACTTGCACCATTGGTGAATTCCCCCCTCCCCAAATGTATGAAGATAGGATCTGTAGTGAAATATGAAGCAGGCTAAGTTTTTAAGATGGTAAATCCTAAAAAAAAAAAAATTACTGCATCTCAAATGACACTACTAATGTAACTAGTTGTTTATTCTAAAGTTATGCCATATATTGGACCTATAAATAATGTTGCATTATTTTAGATTACACATTTCATTGGGGATCAAAGAATCTTGTCTGTATTTAGTAACAAATAGTAATGTAAGGATACTATTGTGCTTAGTTTATTGCTAGCTTAATCTTACATATTCATACTTGCTCCACTATCATTTGATACTCTCTATCTAGATAGGAAACCTGGAAGTATGGAATTTCTCTCTTTAGGATGAAGTAGTGTGTCAAGCTTGAAAAGCTATCAAACCCCTTTTCCATGAACCTCAGTACTGACTTAAACTGCAATCACAGAGTAGCTTATATTGTTACTTAAATTGCAATCACAGAGTAGCTTATATGAGATGAGAGCATAACAAGGGAAGGGTGATTCTTGGATTTCAGTCACTGGGATCTCTAGTTTGGAGATTAGGTGTTGCTAGATTTATACCTGCATCTCTACCATCATGTAGCATGTGAATTTTATATTCCCACATTGAATTGTAGAAGGTAATGGCCTTATATGATTGTCGATCTGGCTAGTAAAATTCTAGTTACTCGGCTGTAAAATTTGAAAAGGTTTCTAGCATCTTTCTTCCATCAGAGTGCTTACCAATGAGCAACATAGTACAAAAAAATAGCAAATTATGGTTACTCTTACCTCTTAACTTTGAATTTCTCACGCCCTTTCCAACATTATCTCCATGAAATGCATCAAAGAAACAATATAGTTCCAGTAAATAAACTGGAATTGTATGAGAAGGGGGATTACTCTGATATTTTCTGCTTTAGTGATTATTGCATGTTTGTGTTAGGTATATACCTTTTTCAAAGTAAGTTTATTTATGATTTTGTATTTTCACGTCAAGAATGGAGTTCTGACCGTTGACAATCCTGCTGATAAAGAAATCCATGATGCAATAGTAAGTTAGCAACAATCTGATGCAATTTCTTGGTGTTTTGGTAAACACCATAATGTAATATAAGTTCCTTTTCGGCTAAAAATAGATACTAACCCTTTATGATCTTGGCCTCGTTTTACAGATTAGATTGGAGGCCCAAGTACAAAAAGGTGAAATAGTTGCTACAGGTCGAGATGATATCTTGTCAAGAGCTTTAAACAAACCAGAGCATGGAGGTTCTGTTAGGGATGTTGGATCAGACATAACTAACAAGGAGTACTTTGGATACAACAAACCAACTGCACCTAGCGAATTACATGCTAGAATGAATGCGATGAACTCAAGGATGGAAACAAGGATAAGTATTTAGGAAAAGATTTTCATTACATGATTTAATTTCTTGAAAATCGGTTAACAAAAAGATATTATTCTTTGACATAATTTATCTTTGATAAATTTCCTAAAAGATTTTCTTCTAAACAGATTTCCTTAAAAACTGTGTTTTTGGATTTAGGAAAATTAAATGTTTATCTTTTGAAAACCCTACTTTCTATACAAGCAAGTCTTGTAAGTTTATGCGTGAAGAAATCGAAGTGTGTTTAATTGTGTAAGTTTGCCAAGTCTATATCTTTGTCATATTAGTTTCGGGTTTCATGCGTAGCTTGCCTCTCATATATTAGAGTCTATACTTTGTAATTGGTTGGGTTCTTGGGTGTGTGTGCGTATTCATCTTTGCATAGAATACTGTGAGCTTCTAGATTGAAGTTGAGTGAGTAGTACTCAGTGAGTATGAGTGAATCTAAGTTAGGGACTTAGATTGGGTTGGTTAAGGTCTTACTGTGTAGCAAGTTCATTTTGTAATTTGTGAGTATATGTCTAATTATAATAGGTTTGTAATTGTGAAGTTTGCCCTATTATAGAGCATTGGTTTGGTTTGGAAATCCCTTAGAATGGTCGAGGTTTTACTTCCAGTTGGGCCTTAAAAGGTTTCCTCGTAAAATATTGTGTGCATTGCAAGTTCCTTTACACTCTGTTTTACATTCCGCAAAAAGTTTTCAATAGGAACTCACATACAATTCACCCCCCCTCTTGTAGTGTTCGTCTCAACTATCACATGGCAACCATGTAAAGTAAGAGGAAACACGAAGAATAATTTAAGAATATACCCACCTCTATAGAGATCTTCATGGGCTTGATTGGACCGAACTAGAAAAAAAATACTCCCTTTGTCCTAGAATAAATGAGACTTTGGATTTTTTTTTTCACAATACAAATATTAACTTTGACTATAACTTTTTTTTAGGGGACTATAACTTTTTAATAATATTATAAAGCATCTTATCATACAATATGTTGTTAAATAGATATTCATATAAAGTTTCATAATATAACTTCTTAAATAATTTTCTTTAATATTTAAGTTTGTATAAAATTAAGGTCAAAATAGTGTATCGACATGTATGCAAAGTTTAACCGTGTCAGTTGTTTTGGGCCAGAGGGGGTGTTAGTCTATTTTAGACCAAAGCTACTTATCGGCCCAAGTTTTGCCCAAATCCGAACAAATTTCAAGTCGAGCTAGTTCTCCCTGTTGCTTTTAATTTAATCAGTCTAATAACATGTTCACATTTACTGAATTGAACTGAACTGATTGGAGTTGAATTGAACTGAACCGAGGTGAAATGAATATTTGAGAGAAGGAAATTAGGAGGTGGAATGAAGTGAAATTAAGCGGAAGGGAACAAGCCCTAACTCTAATCATCTTAACTTGACAAATTCGAACCTTATAACCTTTAGGGTACTTGTCTGGTTTACCAAGTGAGTTAATTCTTAGGTTTTAAATTTATGACTTGATCGATATGTATTTGTACTTTCACCAAACAATTGATCAATCTAATACCTTGTACGAAGTATATTTCTTTTTGTTATTAATACCTTGTATATTGCTTGTTAGTGAGGGAAAAATTGTAGTGTGGTAAGAGATTGTTTTACTACAACACTTTAATTACTTACGTGCTAACAATTGTTATTTAATGTTGAACTTATATAACACCTTTACCCCATAAACGTAGTTATGAACGTAAAATAATACACCATACAATAATTTTACTGAGCAAATTCATCAAATAATTATTACGGAGTATAACTTGTTCACCAAATTATGTGACGTGACAAATATACTTGCTTATTCTATAATTTACATAAACAATTGTGAGACACGTTGAAATGCAAATTAAATGATGAGCTAGAATAAAATAAACAAATATATGTTTTTAAAAAAAAAAAAAAAAAAAACAAATATATAATCGGGTTTTTGTAGAATCTAGCCGTCATATAGTTAATCACAAACCACTTCTTATAATTATAAAGTTAGATAATTGGTTACTTTATATTCTACTCCAACTATCAAAAGTTTCTTCAATGTGCAAAAAGTGAAAAGCAATTAGTGAAATTTTAATTAATAAAATATATCCTTCAAAATTAGGAGATTAAGATCAAAATCAAAAGACAGTATGACTTAGACATCCTACTAAACTAAAAACTCAACAATAATCTGGTGATTTTAATGGTTTATTTGGTCGGAAGTTTCAATCTATACAGTTTATATTACTTGCATATGTTTTCATGTAATCACCTAATTTAATTAATAAAAGTCTACTTAATCTTTCTTCTAAAGTAACCAACTTAAAGGTTCATGCTACTTAGTTATATCATTATATAAACTACTTCATTTTCTCTCATTTTCATCACTCATTCAATACAAAAACCTCTTACAAACAAATTTAATTGACTGCGTAGGCAATCTTTTTGGCAAATAAATAAAAGAAAACAAAATGGGGTTTAATTGCTCTTTTCATTCATCATCTTGTTTATACTCTATACTCTTCTTACTAGTTTGTGCTTCCTGGCTTGGCCCTCAGCTCGCTCTTGCTAAGCATCGAGGCATAACTAGACGTTACAAGTTTGAGGTACGTACCTAGGGTTCTTCCTTTTTTCCATCCTTTTCTCTTAGGGTTATCGCATAAGTTACATGTCATTTTAGTTTAATTTTTTATATTGATTGCATCAAATAAAAGTCAAGACGAGACATTTTATGTGCAAATTTCTTAAACATGACTAATTTCCGTCACTTCAACCTTCCAACATCCTAAACATCTATTTTGTGATAGTTTGGCCTTATAAGTTTGTATTCGACTGAGGCTATCAATATGTTTTATAACAAATTAACAAGCTTAGTGAAAAAATGAACTGAAATCATATAACTAATATATAAAGCTAAACTTTTAACCAGGTCACGTGGCAGCGACACTTGGCGTTCTAACTTTTCGTCAAGTGTCGTGCCACGTTGGATAAGTTTAAATAAAGTTCTTAAAATTATAATTTTATTTAAAAAAAAAAGTTATTAAATTATTATTTTAAAAAATTATCATATAAATTTATTTTTTATATCATAATATTTTTGGAGCAAAGAAAGCAATTCAAAGCGTAAAACATACATTTATAATATACTAGTTTTGTGTCCGTGCGATGCTCGGGTTGTTTATGGAATTTTAAGATAAAATTATATTATAATTCAATTTAATTGATTGAAAATAGAATTCTAAATTAACTTTTTTTTTCTACAAAGTCTATCTATATTTATGCAATGTGGTGTGACTCTTGGTGAAAAGTTAAAATGCTATACGATGTTGTCTTGTGCCCTAATTATAAGTTTATTATTTGGTATTTTATCGAAAATAAAACTCTAAACTAACCATCTTATTCTAAATTCTATCCTAATTTGATTGAAAAAAGAATTTTTAACTAACTTTTTATCTTATTAATCTATTTAAATCTATCCAAGGTGACACGACACTTGGCGAAAAGTTAGAATGCCAAGTGTCACTATTTCGTGACCTGGCTAAAAGTTTAGCTTTATATATTAGTTATATGATACTAATCGGTTAACATAATATACTTTATAATCTAATTGAATTTTATTACTATGTAGACATGTCAATTAGGGTCGGGTCATGAGTCATCTCGGATTGGGTCACTTCAGGTTACAATTCAAGAAATTTTTAATCCTTGCCCAAAGTTTTGGGTTGAGAGTCAACGCAACGGATTTTGAACATTTATTTTATTTAATTTATTTGTTGCTAATTTTTTTAATTTTTTTTTAATGTATTACATCGAACATTTGCACCAACATTACCATTATATGCATACTAGATAACAAATCGTGCCAAAAGCACATCAATTCATAACTAATTTTATATCAATGATATACTTTAAAATTTGACATAAAGATTAAAAATTTATCTTAAAATTCAATAAACAACCCGCGCATCGCACGGGGCACAAAGCTATATATTATAAAGAAGATAGAGATTTTTCAAGGGGCCCATGTAGATTAAAAGATTTGCACTTATATATAGTTTTGCTTGAGTTATTATATTGATGCATTTTTGTATTTATTTATTTTTTCTTCTAATAGGTAAGGATGCAAAATGTGACAAGGCTATGCCAAACAAAGAGCATAGTAACTATAAACGGTCAATTCCCTGGGCCTAGAATTATTGCAAGGGAAGGTGACAGCCTTGAAATTAAGGTCGTTAATCATGTCAAATACAACGTTACTATTCACTGGTAAGTTTTAAATCAAATATAAGCTCAAAACTTATGTTGTTATATAAATCTCATATTGTAGAAATTTTAACTCAAGATTAGATGGATAATGAATATACTTAAAAATTTGTGAAAATAGGCATGGGATTCGACAACTAAGAAGCGGATGGGCCGATGGGCCAGCATACGTTACACAATGTCCAATTCAAACCGGACAAAGCTATGTTTACAAATACACTATCAAAGGACAAAGAGGAACCTTATTTTGGCATGCTCACATTTCATGGCTTAGGGCTACTCTTTACGGTCCTATTGTCATTTTACCAAAACGTGGCGTTCCATATCCATTTCCTCACCCCTTAAAGGAAGTTCCAATCGTTTTTGGTAAGTTTTCCTACACTACAAAGAAAATAAAAGTCCATTAACAATTAGACCATCATTATTTTTACAAAAAAGTTCTGATTATTACTCATGGATATTAAATTGTTTTTCCTAATTTTTTTATATTTTACAAATGAAACCTTATTTATTTAATTAAATGATTTTTTTTTTATGTAAACTAATGTTTTTAAATAATAAAACAGGGGAATGGTGGAAAGCAGACACAGAAGCAGTGATTAACCAAGCAATGAAAACAGGATCAGCCCCTAATCTTTCTGATGCCTTCACAATCAATGGTCTTCCTGGACCCTTATACAACTGCTCAGTTAAAGGTAATATATAATCTAAACTGTACATATAACTAAATTACTATGACTATATATTAGTACCTCACATCTAAAATCGCGCTACTAAACACTGCTGTAGATACATTCAAGCTCAAGGTGAAGCCAGGCAAGACATACCTTCTTCGCCTTGTCAATGCTGCACTCAACAACGAGCTCTTTTTTAGCATCGCCAACCACACACTCACAGTTGTCGAAGCAGATGCCATCTATACCAAGCCCTTTAAGGCCAACACTATCTTAATCACCCCTGGACAGACTACAAATGTATTACTTAGAGCGAAAAAACATCATCCTAATGCCTCGTTCCTTATGGCAGCCCGGCCTTATGCCACTGGACCTGCAACTTTTGACAATACAACTACTGCGGCTATCCTTGAGTATGTTCATCATGATCCTTCTCAAAAGCCTAAAACCTCTAAACTACCTCTAATCAAACCTAAGCTTCCATTCTTCAATGACACATCATTTGCAGCGAAATTTACTAGCAAATTAAGAAGTCTTGCAAACTCTAAATTCCCTGCAAATGTTCCGAAAAAAATTGACAGACATTTTTTCTTCACAGTTGGCCTAGGATTACTCCCCTGCTCTAAGAACCAAAACTGCTCAGGGCCTAACAACACCATGGTTGGCGCGGCAATCAACAATATCTCATTCGTACAACCTAAGACTGCTTTACTTCAAGCTCATTTCTTAAGACAGTCAAATGGGGTGTACACCTCTAATTTCCCAACAAAGCCACCCACTCGATTTAATTACACCGGTACTCCTCCAACCAACATTATGCTAACCAAAGGAACTAGAGTAATGTCCTTACCATACAATACAAAGGTCGAGCTAGTATTGCAGGACACCAGCATTATTGGGGCTGAGAGTCACCCTCTTCACCTACATGGCTTCAACTTCTTCGTCGTTGGTCAAGGGTTTGGAAACTTTGAATCTAAGAAAGATCCTACAAAGTTTAATCTGGTCGATCCTATTGAGAGAAATACAGTTGGTGTACCTTCTGGTGGTTGGGTTGCTGTCAGATTTCGAGCAGACAATCCAGGTAAATAAACTAACTACCAAAAATAAATTTGTTCCATAAATTTATAATAGCACAAATTTTATGTAACATATTTCTGGGCCTTAACCATCCGCTTAAGCTTTTGGTTGAGTTGATCCTTTAACATACTCGTACAAAATATTTCTTTTGTTGAAATGTATACTCACTTATGATTGCGAATAGGGGTTTGGTTTATGCATTGTCACTTGGAAGTACACACGAGTTGGGGATTGAAGATGGCATGGATTGTTCAAGATGGAAAGAAAAAGAACCAAAATTTGCCACCTCCACCAGCTGATCTTCCAAAATGTTGAACTTCTAGTTCTTTTAAAGCTAATGTAGGCTAAAAATAATAATAGCTTTAGTTTGATTTCATTGTTTTCTCTTTTGATTGCATTCTTTAAATGCCTAAAGGCATCACAATTATATTGTGAATTTACAATTCAAGTAAAGATCATTGTAAATTTCATATATTTTTGTCATATAAATAGAATTAGGCTTTCCAGTGTGATATGAAACAATTTGTCAATTTGTGTACATTTTGTTACTCCTATGTTTGTATTAGCATGTATACGAAGGTAGTCAAGAAAAACTTCAATGTTTGAAATTTCAAATTATAATTGTTGAAGCTCGTTTTCATATAGCTCGATCAATAATTAAAATGTAGTAGTTAATCATTTTACAAAAGAAGTAATGAGTTATTCTCCTTATTGCCCTATGATATTAAGGTCGAACCTTATTCAGTCTTATGAAAAAATCTCTCTCAACAAGCTAATCTATATTAAAAAAAAAAAAAAAAAAAAAAAAAAGGAATAGGTGGACCTAGCATGATTATGTAATGTTTTGAGGCTCATCCCATGCGTATCCGTGCTAAGGCCGGTTGCTCAAGTCAGCTTCAAATCAAATACTATAAATTATAAAGTGGCATAATACGCCAAGTCGCCAACGGAATGCTCTGATCTCATTTAGGTATAAAAAAAATAGTTAAGAGAACAAATTGGCGACTGCTAATAGTTTTTGTTTATGAGGGATCTATTTATTTTATTTCCGTTGACCTTTATTGGTAGTTTAAGTCAAACCAAAACTCATGTGGCTAAGCATACTGTATGACTACTTCTAAAATAACAAAGTAATCCATATAATACTTACCAACTAACCCCTGTATTACTGACTGAGTAACCCTATAACACTAACAAAATAACCTCTTTAACACTGACCAAGTAGCTCCTATTACACTAACAAACTAACCTCTGTTACACGGTGTGGCTAACCACATATGAGACTTTGTGTTACCCCTAATATAACCCCTTGTTCCTTTATAAAATGCTAATAGTTTTTGTTTGTGGGGGATCTTGGATTAATGGGGGATCTTTGATTAATACTACTTGTTTTTATTAATTTTATATTATTAAAATCCATCATCATTTACTGGTGAAATTGAGTAATAACGAGCATTATTACAAGTACACAGTTTATTAGTGCTTTGAACATTTTAAAATTTTACTACTCCATACTAATTTTCTTATAATAAACAACTCGCAGGCAAAAACTTTAGGCCAATTTTGACAGGTGTACAAGTCACAAGTTCACACCCCTCTATTATAAATGTATCTAGACATTTTTTTTTTATTGGACTAATTCTGAGACTGGACTTTATAATATATACTTCGTATAAAATTCAACCAATAAAACAAACTATAAGGCACAAATTAAAATAGACAATGTGGGAATAACACCTTAATATAGAACTAAGAATCTGCATTAGAGTTGAATGATTCATGTAGGAATCACATTCAATTGACTAATATGCAGCAATAAACACCCCATACAAAAATTTGTGGACAGATTTGTCTAAGAGACTGTTATAAAATGACCTTTAATATTAGACTAATTCACCTTATAAAACTGTCTATTTTGACCTTTATTTGCCTATTTATAGATATTTATAGATGTGTTCGTCATTAGGCTTAATCATGGCCAACATTAAGAAACAACCATCAAATCCAACAGATGCAGGGGAAGTCATTGCTAGCAACTACGACCTTACATCCCAAATCTTGCTACGTTTGCCATCGAGATCAGTTGATAATCTAAGACATACGTCGAAGCAATGGTGTTCGATCTCCTCTGATCCTTATTTCATTACTAGTCACATACGCGACAACCCTCCATTGCTTTCGGGTTTTTTCCTTCATTACTTCGAAAGGCCACGAGCTCTGTCCCATGAGTATGTCGCGGTTGAATCCATTGAAAAAACCACTGTTGGTAGCTCATTACAGTTTGTTGAAGCACAAAATTCCTTAGACCTACATATTTTACAATCTTGTAATGGTCTCTTACTTTGTTCTTTGGATACTAAATACTATATTTGTAATCCCACAACTTTACAAAGGAAACAAATTCCCCTGCCTAAAAGCTGGCTCACCTTTGGCACTTACGCTCTTAATTTGGCTTACGACCCCAAACAGTCACGTCATTACAAGGTAAATTTAAAATTCGATGTACATTAAATAATTTGTTTTTGTTTAGAAAAGAAATATAATTCAAATCTTATTTTATGTTACGGAGTTGGTTTTTTTTCCCTTTTTTCTTTTTTTCTTTTTTTCTGTTTTTTTTTTTAATTATACTTCGAATTTTCTTATGAGAATTGTTTTGACCAAAGTGTAAATAAAATGTATTTTATTATGTTGTTTATAAAGTCATATAGTTGTTTGACTCGTCTCTCTTAAGGTTGTTTATGTTAGGAAATTTTACGGGCTACAACCAAAGTACCAAATTGAAGTCTATTCCTCGGAGACTGGCTATTGGAATACCTCAGGAGAGCCTTTCATCGAAGAAAATGATATCGACTTCAAGCACGGGGTTTTTTGCAAGGGTGCCATCCACTGGCTCAAACAAACGTCTAGCTGCCTATATTTCGACATCAATCAAGGGTGCCTAAAGTCCACGCCGGAGCCACCGCGTACAAAGCAGTTTGATACGACTGAATGTGAGTACTTTGGTCAATCTAATGGTCATTTGTACTTAGTCGTAAGGAGACATCTTCCAAACTTTATGCTCTATCAAATGGAGGATGATTACTCGGGTTGGTCCTTGAAATGTGTAGTTGATTTGGATGTTTTGGCAACAAATTTTCCAAGTATGGCAAGGAATTTCTATAACACATCGGTTTTTTCTCGAATTTACGAGTGCAATGTGCTGTGTGTGGTAGAGAACGGTAATGAAGTTGATGAAATCGGCCATGTAAATCTTGTTGTATCCATTCCTGGAGAAATTTTGTACTTCAATCCTTTAACTAAGGCTTCAAAGAAAATCGCTCAGTTGAGAATTAGTCCATTTGATGAGTCTGTTTGGTTTAGAGACTTCATATTGCATGAGTACTTCGAAACCATTTGCCCTGTTTAGTTTAGTGTTTACGTGTTCGGCCAATCGATTGACCATATGAGTGTATGGTATACATAAGTGTAATTTTGTAACGCTTAATGTCAATGTCTAGAGAAATGTTTGTATCCCGACAAATGTTTATAAAATTATATTGTTTCATTCATAGTACCATACTCTATAATATCATGCACATTGACATGCAAATTCGTTACATAGTACTTCTTCCGTTTTCTTTTAGATGCAACACACACTTTTTCACGGTATTTAATTAAGAAATGTGAGGTTCACATGATATAATATACTTTAAAATAGGATGAGTGGTTGTTAGGAGTGTAATTTAGTGGGTCATGTGCTTTAAATAAAGGAAATAGCATAGGTTTTCCCTAAAGTAACTTTTCTTTTATAGTGTGTTACAAGTATTGTGACATTTTCTTTTTAGGGAAGTGTTGCAAGGAAAAAAATGGAGGAAGTTGTGGAATTATATATTTGTTATCGTTACCTCCATTACCTAACTAGCATGCATGTTGTTAGCGTAAGTCATGATGCTTGTTATTATATTCGTGAAATTTATGGAAAAAATCATATATGCCCTTTTTGATGAAGCTTCGGGATAAATTTGATTATTTTATGTAGTTGACTAAGCAATTAATTATTTGCATGACATCATCCACCCCACCGTTCCTATAACACCAAAAAGCATAGATCTATTCATAATAAAATTTCTATTCCGCAAGCATAATCTACTCTTTTCAATCAATTTTTGAAAATGATAAACTATTTTTTGGACCACGGTGATGCCCGGCGTTCGTATGACAATAGTTATGATCGTATTTCAGTAATTCGGTATGTATGAAAAATTGATAGTGGTTGATTGATTTCTGATAGTTATAATGGTTTAATGTAATTGATTATGTAGTTTATGATTGACTCATTATTTTTAAGAAATAAAGTAATTCGGTACGTATGAAAAGTATATTCAACTTATTTTTTTCAATCAAATTAGTATTATGAAAATATAAATCGAGATAAATCTAATATAATCGTGCATGACTATAATACTTTTCCTTAGAGGTAGATAATAAATTAGTCATTGAAATTTTGAAAAATTATGTATAATTCAAATAGTTACACGTTAAAAGTTATAGTATTATTTAAAGTGTTTGTCCAGGTTTACTAGTTTAAACATACTACCACCCAAATTTATGCGAAAAAAGCCTTTTTATATATACTAGTTGAGCCATCGCGCGCCATGCGCGCGATAGCCCTATAAACACGGAATGAGTGTGATTAATGTTGTTATTTAATATACGGGCTATACTAATTTAATTTAGCCATTGCATGTAAAGGGTGTTATTATATCTTTTGTTTTTGTGTTTAGACCAAGTTTAGATTTAGCTAGGTATGTAATGGGAGGTCGTAAAATTTGTAAATACTCGAATGTTATTATTGCTTAAGATAATTTGTAGCAAATCGCTTTCTAAAAATAGAAAAACGACTAACACACGTGTGTATAGATATTGTGCAAATAAGGAAATCTATGAAAAGGGACTTTCTATTCTTGCATTTTTTAATGTACATGTACAGTGCTAGAATCTAGGAAGTCAGAAAGTTTTCCGTCTTTCAAGATTTTAGTCATTATTGCTTCACTTGCTTTTGATTGGTCAATGTGTGTACTTCTATTGCGTGGTGTATAAAGTATAGTCTGCTGCCTTTCTGTCTTTCATTTTCTGTTGAAATCTCTTTTTTTTCCCCTTTTTTTGTTGTGTCTTAAAAGTTTATCTTGTTCTTTGCTTGATTTTTAATTTCTAAGACATAACAATGGCAAGCACCGATAGCACTACCAACTCTGGCAGAGTATTTTCGCCACTAATTTGGAGACGTAATGAAGCGAAATCAAGAGAAGAAAACGTTGCAAGTTTCCATTTGTACTCTTTGGAAATAGAGATGAAGATGAAGAGGCATTTGAAATTTCTGCAACAAGGGCTTTCAAAGGTTGAAAGCAAAAAAGAAAAAGGTGAATCAAGTAAAAAAAAGGAAACGAGAAGTAGTAAGGAATGACTGTGGAGAATGGCCTGCTATCGTGATTGAATCAAACAATGTTGATGGTGAAATTAATCCTAAGGAAGGAGTTGGTGTAGAAGAGGATGGGAAGGAAAGAGACGATGATGATGAGACTGATGAAGATGTAGAGACCAAGGAAGACGACGAAACTGATGAGAATCCACAAAGCAATGTGAATTCTGATTCAGAAAGTGAGAGTGAGAAAAAGTTGTTGTCAATTCCGATGAATCATCCGAATCAAAAAGCGATAGCTATAATGATGATGATGATTCTGGTCCAGATTCTGATTTTGGGAACCAACAAGAAGGAAATCAAGAAGCAAGTGAAGATTCATCCATGTTCCGTATGAAAATATCTGACTAATTGCATTTTGTCTGTTCTTGATGGTTTTTTTGGGGCTAAGATGTAGTAGTGGTAGGATGAACAAAGGGATTGTAAGGGGTTTTTTTTGTGCTAGGCTATGACTGGTGTTCTAAGGGTTGTTGGTGTATTTTTTGGGTTGCTAAGCTAGATCTTGGTAATTAGTTACTTGATGGCACTACTTTAATGAATGTAATTAGCAGTGAGGGTAGTAAATTGTAATTAGTACAAAATAAGCTTTTTCTTTATATATAAAATTAAGAAGAATTGAGCTTGATTATACAGTTTTCGTTTGATGTGGTTGTTTATGCGTCAAATTCTGTTTTTTTTTAAAAAAGGGAAATCAAATAGTAAGGCATACTCACATTAGTTTTGCATCATAAGTAGGAAATTACTGATTACAATAACAGGATCATTAAGCTAAGTTCCTCTTATACTCTAAATACTTAGTGCTTGAGAAACTCTAATCAAGCACTTAGACAACAATAGATTAGTCTAATAAGAAGTGTTATATAGGAACAGGTAGTCTAGGAGACCTGTTGCTACATAAAACCATAATGCTTGATTGGTTTTATAGGTAAGCTTAACCAATCAGATAACAAAAGTTAGGCTCATTTAGATTGAGTATCAAGGCTAGCACGTCAACAATTGGTGTTGTTTAGGAACAGGTATTTCTGTAAAACCTGTTCCTTTCCAAGACCACAGCTTTCAAAATCTTTAAGCATAACCGATATTGTGCTTATATGTGGTTTTATTTTAAGACAAGTAATCTGAAGATACATGTCTTTTATAATAGCCACATTCTGCAAAAGATTTACTTATAATGCATATCCCTAATTAGTATGTACATAGCAAAATATTTAATAAGTGAAGCTGTTACCCAACTGATCTGTCATAAGTCTCTCTTTTCTTCTTCAAAGGTCATCCAAGTCATCTTCCTGAAACACAAGTGCTCTTCGTTTGCTTTCCTTCTCCTTCTTAATAGCTTGATTTGTTTCAGTAGAAACAATGTCTGTGTCAAAGGCAACACCCTTGCCCTTAACTGCTGATTGATAAGTTGGATCTTTTTCCTTCTTCTTTATGACATGTGCAGCCTTAATTGCTGACTGCACTTGAGGCTCAATAACGTCTTTTTCTGGTGTAGCGGTTCCAGAACTTGCATCAACATTCAGTCTTTTCCTCTTTGAGCCAGAATCTCCTGCACTTTATTGGGCTAGTTTCCTTGTTGCAGCCATTGCCTCTACCAATATGCAAGCATCTTCCTCTTCCTGGCTGAAGACTGATAGGTCATAAGCTTCAACTGTTTCTTTTTTTATGGTCTTGCTCAAGCTCTGGCTATCCGTGGCTGCAGGTGCATTGCCTTTTTCACGTTTATCATGTTCAATGTCAGCTGTTTTTGATGCATCTTTGACACCATCCCCTGCAGAAATATTTGCAGAACTGCTTCCTGCACCATCAGATGTGACAGTGTCTTCCATCTCCAAACCTTTTATACCCCATTGTAGAACGTTATTCTGTTCCAAAGCAATTGTAGGGCCAATCTTGAGTAAAAAGTATGTACTGCGCAGCTTAGAAGCTACCTGGGCAAACTTAGCAGTATCATCCTGAAATATAGATAGATCTTAGATTAATTTTATAGTAAGTATTTTGGTAAATTAAAGAGAAATGGTATCTGTTATTATTAAATGTAAACTTTGGACTATTTACCATTGCTTTCATGTGATAGATATCCTCGGCTGACATGCCAAGTAGTGGAACAGAATTTTCAGTAAATGCAGTAAGTTGCAGAGATCTTGTTCCATCTGAAGCAGTAAAAGTAATAGTGGATCTGCATAAATTGAAAACTTAGTGTTTGTTTTCAATTGTTATAAGTAACATATTGTTTTTGCTGTGTCATGCAATCCATAGGCGGTTTTTACCGGTAAGTAGCAGACACTTCATTCCTCTCACAAGCTATACAAGCATAGACTGTTCCAAGTGGTAGTTGTGTTCGCTTTCCACAGTAGGAACATCCTATATATGCTCTAAGCCGGTCGTACTAAATATCAGATGCTATAACTCTGAGCCAATAAATCTCTTGTGGAAGCGTTTTTGCTGCCTGCAATGTCAATATAATTGTCAGCATGATCTTGATTCTAGATATGTTAATCTAAAAATCATATAATCAAGAACTATTCTATTGATATTAATGAAAGCAAAAGAGAATTCTACAATAGATACATATAGATACTTGAATACACCCATTTGTGTCTCCCCAAAACCAAACCCAGTGATGAGTACCTTTCACGTCGAATCATAATCGAATGAAACGAAAGTGTGGAAAGGTCTAGTGTTGCGGAAAGTTTTATTTCTTTTCTTTTCTCCCTGATTTTGAAAAATTTATTTTAAGAAAACAGCTAATCCAGTTTGGTTGGTCCATGATATGGGTCCAATAATGGTGTAGTTGGATGGGGCTTGCAAAGACCTTTCCAACGATATATTATAAGCCCAATTTCGATGAATATTGAGGAAGTTATGACCAATTTACTAAACTGGACCCGGTTTAAGCTTTATGTACGGCCCAATGATCTAGGGGAGGGCCTAATATGATTTATCATTCCTAATGCAATTAGGAATGGTTTTAGTTTTCTAGAATCTTCTAGAAGGTTCTTTTCATTCCTAATTCAATTAGGACTTTTCAGAGTTTTAATTAAGATCAAATAGCATTTTCGAAGAAAATTATATTATTTTATCTTCCATTACGGTAAACTAACTTATCAGATTTTCGAAAACGCGTTGGAATTAAGACTGGCGTCCAACCCCAGGCCTTGGCGCCTAGAACCAGGCTTGGCGCCAAACGCTAGCCATTGGCGCCTGGCGCTAGCCACTGGTGCCTGACGCCAGTTAGCCAGGGTTGGCGCCAATCCTGTTTTGTGATCTTCAGACTCTGTTTTGTTAAATTATCTTTTTTGGCTGATTTTTTCTATAAATATCGTATTAAAAACCCCGTTATCATTCACCAACTACCTTCATCATCTACAATCATCATTCACGAATTCTCGTCAACAATTAGTTTTAATCAACTCTCTTCATTCACAAGTTTTCATTCATCAATTCTCAATAACATTCTTTCTTTAGCATTCAATTCTTTCTGGCTTTTTTAATACAAAATTCCGCATTCACAAGATCTAGAAACACCTAGCCATATTCGAAGTTGCCTTCGCCCTAGACGTGAAAGGTTTTAATTTCTGAGGGTTTGGTCCCAAATCTCTATTTCAATTATTTAATTTAATTGTTTTGATTATTATTTTCCTTGAAGTTACTAACGTGTGTATTTTGTTATTAGAAAGAGGTACGAAGCAGCAAAGTAAGTACTTTAATTGATTTATTGATATTATGATGTAGAAATCATGTTTATATTGTTATTATGATATTCTTAGTATCATGTCTAGGGTAAATTTAATATTAAATATGATTGTTGTGATGCTTCCTATGCTCTTCCTAATATTTATGATTGCTAGTTTCATGTTAGGGTTATATATTTGATTTTTATTGCTTAGTGACATGCTAGGGTTTGTTATTAATCTTGTTAGTATCATGCCTAGGATCTTGCTATTTTTATTATGCCTTAATATTAACATGAACATGATAATTATTATAATTGTTATAATTTATGGTTATTATTATTTTGATGATGATTATTTTATTATGATGATTATAATTATTATTCATGATATTGATTATTTATTATGTTGCTTGATACATATTATTTTATTCTTTATTGCTTGATCACCTTTTATGCATGCTTAAAGGGAATTTGGTATTTGCAATCACGCTTAATAAGATAATTGATAATCTTGTTTAGGGTTAATATGATTATAAATTCAAGTGATCGCCAATAATAGATTTATTTGTGCATTAATGTTCAACCAACATAGATAAACAGGTTTAGGGTTAATCTATTAATTGTATGTTAGTCAGAAAGCGCACATGAATACGATCAGAATAAAGTAGAGGCCTATTATTAGGGCAGGTTCAATATCTTTTAGGTTGGATTTGTACCTTCATCCCCGGACCCTTATTTGGTTCATGACCTTATGGAGTTGACGATCTCTTGGATCGTTAAGGGGTGTAACCTTCATCCTATGAACGGTTTACGAGTTCCTTAAAAACTTGTTGGCGACCCTTTTGCTCTATCTTCTTCCCTTTTGGACGCCACCGTACTTTAGTGTATGATCACAGTGGGGTTCAAGCTACTGGGATTTAAAGCTTGAAATTATTCCCTACAGTTTTTGGCGACTCCACTGGGGAGGATTTCTATTTTAATTCCTGAATTTGTTTCGGCAATGATTTAGAATGAGTGGATGTGACTCGAAACGTTTTAAGTATTTCATGTGCGTAATTTTGATTAACATTATTGTCATATGCATAAAAAAGATCTCATTGGAAAGACCATTCGTAATGAGTTAAAAACATAGGGTTTTACACGTAGGAAATTTGAGAAATATCTTTCACAACTAGGACTGAAATAACACCGCACGAAACTGGAAAATTTTATCGAGCACAGAAAGCTGCTGAGGCATGTGGGAAGTAGCGTCAAGGGCCAGAACTTGGCGCCAACATTTTAGTCGTAGCGCCAGATGCCAGTATTAGCGCCAGACACTGCAGTTAAAAGTTGGCGCTAGTCTCTGTTTGCCGGCGCCAATTTCCCCCAGTACCGAGCCAGAAATATGCGTTCTAATTTCGACCGGTTTTTCGTATTGTTTGTTCGATCCTACTTCCTAATTGAATTTTTTCTCACTTTTCTGAAACCCATATGTGTTCTACATATGGACATAACCCTCTGGGAATTCATGCTCCATCTACCCGATTGAACGCTCCGTGTAACAAAGGGTACATCCGAGATGTTGAATTCACCAAACCATGGAAGTGAGTTTTTTCTAAAACTCGCGGTGTCCCATCCACTCGCGCCAACCCTTCATGGTTAGGCTTCCGCGCGGTGCATTTGGACAATTAACCATGGACCCTCTATTGACTAAACCATATCCCGAACTTTAGAGAACTAGAGCCATGGTTAGGATGCGAACTCATTGCATTATATTGTGCCTACTTGACTAATTGTGCATTATTTGTTGTGCATATATATTCTATGTTTCTCTTAACCGTTTGTTGTTTTGTGTTGAGACTAAAATTAATGACTTAAAGAACTTTTCCTAATTAATTAATTAATTAATTAATTAATTTGAGTCAATAAAGTCTTTTTTTTTAATTGGAATTGACCTAGTACGACTTTAGGCATACCCCAGTTGACTAATAATACCGAAAACAATCCCAAACCGAAGCTCCAATATTGGCGCCAAAGTCTGAGCTGTAGTGCCACATTATAGTGTGTAGCGCCAAACATTTACTAAATTTCCTGGCGCCAATCACCATAATGCGACGACAGTCCTGTCGCTTGGCCGACAGTTCGAATTATTGGTCGAGTCATCACCTAATGTCTAACTAACCAGTTTGCTAATTAATTCGGTTAATTTTTGCTGTCAATAACACCTTGTTGAGTCATTAGTCAAGTCTTAGTCACATAGTCTAGCCACATGGTCATGACACGAGTCTTAACATGTCACCTACACTCACTAGTCTTAGCACACACTTCGAGTATGCATCACCATGGCCATGTCTTAGGTTCATGCATGAGTCGGTCTTTTCCGTCGTTTAAGTTAGGGGTACATTCTAGTCATAATTCTTCATATCCCTCCATCTAAATTTTTCTTCACATTCTTCCATCTTTCTTCACCTCCTCCATCCATTGCATGTTGAATAAAGTTTGAGTCAAATAATTAACAATAAATATCCCCAAATTCCTTTCCCACAGTACTTGGTCGAGGAGAGAAGGGCGATTAATCAAGGACAACCTCTTTATTCAAGTCTCGCTTTTTGATAAACCGATTCGTCAAAAGAGGAAGGCTAAGAAGATAATGACAACTCAAGAAGAAGTCAATGATCTTAAGAACCAATTGGCTACTGTGACTGAGACACTAAAACTTCTCGCACTTAAGGTCGATGATCCCGTGAAGCAAAAACAGATGGATCTCATGCAAGAGAGTCTAAGCAAGCTATCTAGTGACTATAAATTTCAGGGCATGAGTTCGCAAGGGGTCTCGCTGGACAATGAACCTTCCGCATAAGTTCAACGCCACTGAAATCCCTAAATTCAAGGCAGCGGATAATCCTTACTTTTATCTAAGAGCTTTTGAAACTATAATGAGCATTAAGGGTATTGATAAGAAGGTTTTCCCCTCTCTGTTCCCACTATCTCTCGAGACCGTTTGTCAACAATGGTTCTTTTATCTCGAGAAAGAAAAAACCTCTTCTTGGGAGTCGATAACGAACTCTTTCATAGATAGATATAAGTGCAACATCCAAGACGAAACAGACTACAGACAACTTGAGATGTTAAAACAAAAGGGAAACGAAGGGTTCACTTCTTTCTTCACTAAATGGAGGGAACTTCTGCTAATATGGTCAAGGCTCCTACCAAAAAAGAATCTGTGAGGATGTTTATCAAGAATCTCCAAGAGAAGTATTCAAAGCACTTAAAGTACCAACACAACTTGAATACTTTCAAAGCTGTCTATAATATAGGCATTGACATTGAAGATGACCTTCTGAAAGATAATAGTGCGAGAGGAAAGAAGAGCGACCATCCTTCTTCTTCCTCTCCCGTTAATGAGGTACATGCTACAAACACCTCTAAACCACGAATCCAAAGATCAAAAAGGGTGTTCACTCCACTTGGTATAAATTATGAAACGGCTTTCGAGAAGCTAAATCACAAAGGACTAGTCATGCCCATAGGGCCCATCAAAGATCCGGTTCCAGAAGCCAGGCCACCTAAGTGGGATCCTAATAAGCATTGCAAATATCACAAAGGAAAGGGTCACGACACCGAGGAGTGTTGGAAACTCAAAGAAGCTATTCAAGATCTGATCGATGACAATGAAACTTCCGAGATTCTAGCCATTGAAGATGACCAAGCATCCTTTGATCCATCACTTCTTATCACACCTGTAGGAGAGCCTATGATCAAGACAGCTTATATGACCTCTCTCGATGAAGTGGCCATAATTGAGGAGGATGAAAGTCTTTTCTTAGATAATACCAAGGAAGACTCGTCAAGTCTAAAAGAGGAAATTCGAAAACTGCAAGATGTCATTGCCATGCTCTTGAATGTGGTAGAAGGATTAGCAAATCGGGTGATGGCTATCGAACAAAATCCTTTCCAAGAGTTTAATGAAGAACTCAATGCTCCTAAGCCACAAGAAAAACGGACCATTGAAGAATACACACCAATAAGAATGACTTACAATGAAGCTTTCGACTGTCTTCACAAACAAGGATCTAAAAGGAAACCCAGGCGAGAGTTCACACCCGTTGGAATGACCTACGATGCTACTTTTGATTGTCTCTATGATCGAGGATTAATCAAACCTATTGACCCTACCGAGGATCCAACACCAGAAAATCGATCTTCGAGATGGAATCCAAATTCCTATTGCAAGTACCATCGAGGAAACGGTCATACCACTGATGAATGCTACAGGTTTCAAAATCTCATTCAAGACCTCATAGAAGCAAACAAGGTCCCATTGCCTCTAGCTAGCGAGAAGATTGGGTGATGATTAAGCGAATGACACAAGACAAGAGGCGAGCTGCAACGACAAGATTTCATGGCCTCTTTTTTCTATTTCTTTTTCATCTTTTCTTTCCCCAATAAGTCTAGCATAGGCATCTTTTCCTTTCCTTAGATTAACTTTGTAGATTCTTTATTTTCTTCTAATAAAATGAGCATCTATTTCCTTGCACATGATCATCACATTGCATTTCATTACAAAAAAAAAAAAAAAAAAAAAAAATCCATGTCGAGCTAAGCACAAGGTATACCAATGATTTGAGGCACCCCTTGTAGCCACATCATATCTCCTTTCGCCTTTCTAATTTACAAATCCTTTCTTCATAAACCACTTTGAGCCTCGTCTAACGATAGACCCTTCTTTTTTCAACCTACATCTACCTAACCTTGGATGGGATGGCGTGCAACTTATGCAATTCCAAAGAAAGCTTGAGCAAATTCAAAAGAAAGCAATAGCAAAAAATAAGCAATAATAAAAAAACAAAAGGGCAAGTGTTCCAATGTCTTTGATATGAAAATATCTTCGATAAGAACACGTCTCAAATTGCGTCTCTTATCGAGTGCTCGGTACCGTGCCTAAGAAACATGAATGCCAAGTGAGTGATAGACCGCATGATCGAGATTAATCACACTTATAAAAATAAATGCTAAAGCAAAAAGAGCTAAAAAAGAATATAAATTCAAGCATGAAAATACAAACATTCAAAATCAAGGTTGCACACCTTGGGGGCTTATCTAGGGTCTTGAGCCTTTATCCCCTTTTTCTTCAGCCTTTAGCCTAACCACGTTACAACCCTTAAAAAGACCTTTTTGAGGTATACACACTTGTGCGAGGTTTGGCTAGAGCTACGTTTGGCCTGATTCTTAACGGATACGTAGGCAACCTCACATCGAGGTGCGGCCGTAATAAACATGCATTCATATTCACATTCACACACTTGCACCATGATCATATCAAGGAATATCCAATGCTCATCCCTTTTCACTTAGAGCTAGACTTGGGGGTTTGGTCCTTACATCATTAGCTTACCTAGCCTAAAAGTCACCATTATTTGGCTCTTCTAACAATATGTTTTTCCACACACTTAGCTCTTGTGGCCTAGCTTTAGTGTCACTATCACATACTGCACATATACATGACCAAATATACTTCCCTTTAGGAACCCTTTGTCATGAAATCTTAACACAACGTTGAAGCATACCTTGTCATATCAACATCACCCATAATTGTCATTGCATCACGAAGCACGAAGTGCTTAGCCTCCGTGCATAAGTTACCCAAATACTTTCATCATGGAGTCAACCATTGAGATAGCCTAGGATGGATTAATCCTTGCACCTTGAGAGATAGTATCAAATGACATTTGACTAAGCTCATTCAACATGCATCTTCAAACTTTTGATTTTCTTTTTCATGTCTTTCTTTTTCGGGAGAAAGTTGGTACCCTCCACAAAAATGACGGAAAACGGAAAATTTTTGCTATTTGCATTTTCGAGTCGCACAATCATATTACAATGCACACACGAGTCACGAGTCACATGTGTCATGTTACTTCGAGTCGAGTCAACCTTGAGTCAGTCAAACATATCGAGTCAAGTTTATACCTTGAGTCGTGTCAAGTCGATGAGTCAATCTACATTAAACCTTAGGTCAAGCCTAAGATAATTTTAAGCCTTTGGTCAACCCTAAGATAATTAAAGAAATTGACAAAGTTCTATAGTCAAAAATAAATACAGGTGTAGTAGAATATGGAAGACCCTATCACAGCGTTTGGCGACAGTGTCAATTCTTGGCGCCAGAAATATCTCAACAACAACAGAGCTCGAAGTCTCTCAGAAAGGTGATTTCGACTTCATAAAGCAATTTTGGGTTCCTTGGTGCGCCAGTTAGCCCCTATAAGCAATTTGACATGATTAAATAGTCAGTTTGATTACAATCACAATAAGTGGTCGACCTGATGAAAGATCGTCTCGCTTAGCTTAAAGCGCCTAAGATATGGCTCATTACGGAAACACCGACATACTGGTTTTAGCGAAAGCAAAGTTCAGGCGAGCTTTAGAGATCGACAAACGTCGCAACAAACATTCAAGCACCGAAGCTCTATTGTTCAGAGACGCGTGAAAATTTCCATTCAAAAGCTCTTTTGCTCCAGAGACGCGCGGGCATATCAATCGAGCTCTTTTGTTCAGAGACGCGTGGACAATCCTTTTCAAGCTCTTCGTTCAGAGACGCGTGGACATTTCATTCAAACTTTTTTGTTCAGAGACGCGTGAACATTTCCTATTTTCAAGCTCTTTTGTTCAGAGACGCGTAGACATTTCCTATTTTCAAGCTCTTTTGTTCAGAGACGCGTGGACATTTCATTCAAGCTCTTTTGTTCAGAGACGCATGGACATTTCCTATTTTCAAGCTCTTTTGTTCAGAGACGCGTGGACATTTCCTATCATCAAAGCTCTTTTGCTCAGAGACGCGTGGGCATCCTATTATCAAGCTCTTTGTTCAGAGACGCGTGAACATATAAAAAAGAAGCTCTTTGTTCAGAGACGAGTGAACATCGAAACAGTAAGGTGGCGTTCCCTAGATTGTGGAGAGTTGTCACAGATGATGTTCCCTTGGACGTGGAATATTATCATGGCGGAGGAGGATAGTTTCAGGCGAAACAATCTTCTAATTTGGAAGCAGTTACGGGCGTAGCGGTTTTCAAGTGGGATGGCATTCTCTAGCTTGCAGGAGGTCATCAAAACAACAGTAAAGAAGCAAATCGGTTACTTTCAGAGACGTGTGCTCGACGATGCAAGATACGCGTTTCTTAACTCTTTTATCTGTTTAACTAATGCTAGTTTTGCAGGTATCGGCGTTATAAGATTGATTTAGGATCGCAGAACGTTCTGAATCATTCTCCGTCCCTATCGTTACTTTGACTTTCGTTTTCGAAACTTGCGTTTCTCCAAACTCAGTCAAAGTGGGGGTTTCTGTAGACACCCATTTGTGTCTCCCCAAAACCAAACCCAGTGATGAGTACCTTTCACGTCGAATCATAATCGAATGAAACGAAAGTGTGGAAAGGTCTAGTGTTGCGGAAAGTTTTATTTCTTTTCTCTTCTCCCTGATGTTGAAAACTTTATTTTAAGAAAACAGCTAATCCAGTTTGGTTGGTCCATGATATGGGTCCAATAATGGTGTAGTTGGATGGGGCTTGCAAAGACCTTTCCAACGATATATTATAAGCCCAATTTCGATGAATATTGAGGAAGTTATGGCCAATTTACTAAACTGGACCCGGTTTAAGCTTTATGTACGGCCCAATGATCTAGGGGAGGGCCTAATATGATTTATCATTCCTAATGCAATTAGGAATGGTTTTAGTTTTCTAGAATCTTCTAGAAGGTTCTTTTCATTCCTAATTCAATTAGGACTTTTCAGAGTTTTAATTAAGATCAAATAGCATTTTCGAAGAAAATTATATTATTTTATCTTCCATTACGGTAAACTAACTTATCAGATTTTCGAAAACGCGTTGGAATTAAGACAGGCGTCCAACCCCAGGCCTTAGCGCCTAGAACCAGGCTTGGCGCCAGACGCTAGCCATTGGCGCCTGGTGCTAGCCACTGGTGCCTGACGCCAGTTAGCCAGGGTTGGCGCCAATCCTGTTTTGTGATCTTCAGACTCTGTTTTGTTAAATTATCTTTTTTGGCTGATTTTTTCTATAAATATCGTATTAAAAACCCCGTTATCATTCACCAACTACCTTCATCATCTACAATCATCATTCACGAATTCTCATCAACAATTAGTTTTAATCAACTCTCTTCATTCACAAGTTTTCATTCATCAATTATCAATAACATTCTTTCTTTAGCATTCAATTCTTTCTGGCTTTTTTAATACAAAATTCCGCATTCATAAGATCTAGAAACACCTAGCCATATTCGAAGTTGCCTTCACCCTAGACGTGAAAGGTTTTAATTTCTGAGGGTTTGGTCCCAAATCTCTATTTCAATTATTTAATTTAATTGTTTTGATTATTATTTTCCTTGAAATTACTAACGTGTGTATTTTGTTATTAGAAAGAGGTACGAAGCATCAAAGTAAGTACTTTAATTGATTTATTGATATTATGATGTAGAAATCATGTTTATATTGTTATTATGATATTCCTAGTATCATGTCTAGGGTAATTTTAATATTAAATATGATTGTTGTGATGCTTCCTATGCTCTTCCTAATATTTATGATTGCTAGTATCATGTTAGGGTTACAGATTTGATTTTTATTGCTTACTGACATGCTAGGGTTTGTTATTAATCTTGTTAGTATCATGCCTAGGATATTGCTATTTTTATTATGCCTTAATATTAACATGAACATGATAATTATTATAATTGTTATAATTTATGGTTATTATTATTTTGATGGTGATTATTTTATTATGATGATTATAATTATTATTCATGATATTGATTATTTATTATGTTGCTTGATACATATTATTTTATTCTTTATTGCTTGATCACCTTTTATGCATGCTTAAAGGGAATTTGGTTTTTGCAATCACGCTTAATAAGATAATTGATAATCTTGTTTAGGGTTAATATGATTATAAATTCAAGTGATCGCCAATAATAGATTTATTTGTGCATTAATGTTCAACCAACATAGATAAACAGGTTTAGGGTTAATCTATTTATTGTATGTTAGTCAGAAAGCGCACATGAATACGATCAGAATAAAGTAGAGGCCTATTATTAGGGCAGGTTCAATATCTTTTAGGTTGGATTTGTACCTTCATCCCCGGACCCTTATTTGGTTCATGACTTTATGGAGTTGACGATCTCTTGGATCGTTAAGGGGTGTAACCTTCATCCTATGAACGGTTTACGAGTTCCTTAAAAACTTGTTGGCAACTCTTTTGCTCTATCTTCTTCCCTTTTGGACGCCACCGTACTTTAGTGTATGATCACAGTGGGGTTCAAGCTAGTGGGATTTTAAAGGCTTGAAACTATTCCCTACAATACTATATCATATAAGTGTACCTTTTTGGCTTTGATGTAGGATATTGTTGTTAAAATTCTTTCTGCATGTGGATTCCAAGAAGCCGTAACTCTAAGCTGATGCTTAATCAGAACACTGCGATGCTTTCTTGCCCTTTCGATCACAAATACGTTACGGATTAATTTTAAAGAGCTTAAAACTGGAAAAAATTAATTTATGTTAAAAGTAACTGCTAATTAGCATACCATTCAATTAAGGCAGCAACCTTTTCACCTTCAGGAGATTCAATTATGACAGTAGGCATGGATGATTCAAGCTGAAAGCCTGTGATTTTACAAAGATAAATACTTTATAATGCAACTGATAATCAAGGGAATAGTGAGGATAAGTATAGACTTATTAGATAGTTTTCTGATGTACCTTTGCAAGTGATAGGACGCAAAGCTGTGACGCCAATTACTTTGAAATTTTCACTGTCATAGACAAGAGCCTCATACTGCCTTCCAAATAAATCATTCCAAGTACACTCCTTCACTGGTGAATCAGTGCTTAAAGTAGTTGCATAAAGGAAGAATTTAATTATTGTAGTTATGGTAATGCTTTAATAAAAGTAAGTCATTTAAGGTATGTATGCAAGTACTTGTGATCTATCACCATCAAGTCGCAAACAACTGATTCTTTGTTCAGTGTTGTGACAATTTTCCGCGGTTCATTTGCAACGTAGAGCACAATAACAAGTATATCTACCAAAGAAGAGAATGTGTGAGTAAATTGCATGTAATGGACTTGATTTTTTAATTAGAAATTATAAGCATTAGTCTAGGTATTTTCTTTACCATGTCGAATATCATCAGTAGAAACTCTTGGAATAGAAGCAAGAGATTGATACTTAGGAAAAACTTGTTCTCCTTCAGGATCCAAAGACTGGATGAGAGTCCTGCTGCCTATTGTCATCTGAAATGGCAGATCTGATTCTCTGGCTCTATACTGTGCATCTAGTGGCCTTATCAAGGCATTAGCAATGTCGTAGTTTCCTCTAAACAAGATAACATCTTTATATGCATCAATTTGATCACCAAATAATGTCATCTTCATGCTATTTTTCTGGAAAAAAAAAACACAAGAATATTCTATTACATGGTCATGTACTATGATCTGTTATAGGTTGAATGAATGTTTGTATATGGCATGCATAAACTACACCTTGTCATCCTGTAAGATAATATACTGGTACAATATTTTCTTCTCGGATTCTTGCTTTCTACCCTTTTCTGCAATATTCACCTTAACCTTGTATGATTTGCTCGATGTATCGAGCTCATCGAGAAATTTTCGATGTGGTGCCATAATAAGATTTTCTATAAAACAGAATAAAAAAACTAAATAAGTTTTTATTTCATGTATAGATTATGATAGATTATCAGATGATATACCATGAAAAACCTCTGCACATATACATGTTTTCTTTTTAAATCATCCTATTAGCTGAACATTCTCTTATTTTTAGCACTGATTTTACAGAAGTTACATCTTGTATAAACTTGTCTATAAGAAAGAGTATAAGCAAATGGACATAAAGCACTAAGATCAAGTACAGTATGAATTATGTGACATTGGAAGCAAGAAATGTGCTAACATATTTTAGCATACTTAAAAGCACAGAATTATAAAGCACATTATATATGAAACATGATTATCAAATTATGCATACTTGTGTATCTTTTATCTAAAAAATACTCATTTGTCTACTTGTGTATAAATTTACAGATCTAACATGTAACTTCCACAGTAGCATTTTATCTTATAAATACTGATTAGTCTATAAACTCTAACATATTAAATAATTATGAACTGTTCAATTTATATCCATTAATAAGTAACAGCTAACTTTATAAATTCAGCATTTTATAAACCTAATCATGTGAACTAAATTATGCTAACATCATAGTAAAAATACTATGTCACATTAATAAGTAATAATACAGACAAATTATGACTTTTGTTCCCACACACATAACAGTTAGAGTCTGTTACACAATAAATAATAGCATATATGGAATCTATGATAGATGTTCAGCTAATAATAATTTGCATAAAACTAACTTTATTTCTTAACAAAGATAATAAATTGAAGCAGAATAGAGGCTGATCATACCTGTCAACAACCAGAGGATTTAATGCTGATGCTGAAGGATATCTGTAGACACCCATTTGCGTCTCCGCAAAGCCAAACCCGGTGATGAGTACCTTTCACGTCGAATCATAATCGAATGAAGTGAAAGTGTGGAAAGTTTAGTGTTGCGGAAAGTTTTAATTTCTTTTCTTTTCTCTCTGTTTTTTGAAAACTTATTTTTAAGAAAACAGCCAATCCAGTTTGGTTGGTCCATGATATGGGTCCAATAACATTGTAGTTGGATGGGGCTTGACAAGAGCTTTCCAACGATATATTATAAGCCCAATTCCGATGAATATTGAGGAAGTTATGGCCAATTTACTAAACTGGGCCTGGTTTGAGCCTTATATGCGGCCCAGTGATCTAGAGGAGGGCCTAATATGATTTAGCAATCCTAATGCAATTAGCAATGGTTTTAGTCTTCTAGATTCTTCTAGAAGGTTCTTTTCATTCTTAATTCAATTAGCATTGATAAATTGACTTTTGTTGACTTTTCAGAGTTTTAATTAAAATCAAAGAGCATTTTTGAGGAAAATACGATTTTATCCTCCTGTACGGCAATTTTTATCTAATTTTGAGAAAACACGTAATTTTCCAGATCAGCGCCAAACGGCAGCTGTAGCGCATGGCGCTAAGCTTGGCGCCTGGGGTCAGTCTTGGCGCCTGGCGCCAACAGCCAGCGTTGGCGCTAATCTGTTTTCAGGTGCGCCAGACTCTGTTTTGATATTTTATCTTTTTGGCTGATTTTATCTATAAATAACGTATTAAAAACTCCGTTTTCATACACCTACAACCAGTTTTCATTCGCAATCATGAATTATTATTCTTTCTAATTCTAAACCAACTCTCATCAAGATTCTCTTGATTACTCTCTCTCTCTCTTTTCTAAACTAGCTTTTTACATACAAAATTCCGCATTCATTAGATCTAGACACACCTAGCCATATTTGAAGTTGTCTTCGCCCTAGACGTGAAAGGTTTTAATTTCTGAGGGTTTGGTCCCAAATCTCTCTTTCCATTATTTAATTTAATTGTTTGTTTTATTATTTTCCTTGAAGTTACTAACGTGTGTATTTTGTTATTAGAAAGAGGTACGAGGCATCAAAGTAAGTACTTTAATGGTTTTATTGATGTTATGATGTAGAAATCATGTTTAGATTGTTATTTTGATTCCTAGTATCATGTCTAGGGTAATTTTAATATCAAGTATGATTAGTATGATGCTTTTATGTTTTTCCTAATATTTATAATTGTTAGTATCATGTTAGGGTTAAAGCTTTGATTTTTATTGTTTAGTGACATGCTAGGGTTTGTTATTAATCTTGTTAGTATCATGCCTAGGATCTTGCTATGCTTTAACATGATTATTATTATGATTAATATGATTGTAATTATGATGATTTTTATTTTGATTATTATTATTATTATGATTATTTTAATTATAGTTTATGATTATTATTATGATTATTTATTATGTTGCTTGATGCTTATTTATTTGTTATTGCTTGATCACGCCTTTTATGCATGTTTAAAGGGAATTTGGTACTTGTAATCGCGCTTAATAAGATAATTAATAATCTTGTTTAGGGTTAATATGATTACAATTCAAGTGATCGCCAATAATAGTTTTGTTTGTGCATTAAATTCAACCAACATAGATAAACATGTTTAGGGTTAATCCTAATGATTGTATGTTAGTCAAAAAGCGCACATGAATACGATCAGAATAAAGTAGAGGCCTATTATTAGGGCAGGTTCAATCTCTTTTAGGTTGGATTTGTACTTTCATCCCCAAACCCTTATTTGGTTCAAGACCTTATGGAGTTGACGATCTCTTGGATCGTTAAGGGGTGTAACCTTCACCCTGTGAATGGTTTACAAGTTCCTAAAACTTGTTGGCGACTCTTTTGCTCTATCTTCTTACCTTTTGGACGCCACCGTACTTTAGTGTATGATCACAGTGGGGTTCAAGCAAAGGGATTAATGCTTGAAAATATTCCCCACAGCTTTTGGCGACTCCGCTGGGGAGGATTTCTATTTTAATTCCTGAATTTGTTTCGGCAATGATTTAGAATAAGTGGATGAGACTCGAAACATTCTAAGTATTACGGCAATGATTTAGATAGAGCAAAAAATATCTCATTGGAAAGACCATCCGTAATGAGTTAAAAACATAGGCTTAATTGCAAACACATTAATTCCAACAAAGAAAAGGTTAGGAGCACATAAAAAGAACTCAAGGTAGAAGGAAAAATCAAAAGAGAGAGATGAAAATACACCACAACCTTCTACTTCCTCCGTTAAAAATTTATAATTGATAGAACGAACATGGAGGTAGTCATTGTCTTTATCATCCAATAATGACTTGGAAATTTTACCCTCACGAATAACCTCATCATCAACCAAGGAATTTTCAACCACCATTTCTACAACTAATGATTTTTCAATCACCGATTCGTCAACCAATGATTTTTCAATCACCGATTCGTCAACCAATGATTTTTCAACCACAAATTCTATAATGGGTTCTTCATCCTCAATAACATTCGTATTATTATAGTGTCCATAGACTTTTTCATCAAGAGCCTTCCAATAACTTTTATTAGCAACTAATCGTTTCCGAATATGATCATATGTATATGGAAAAACTCTAAAATCATCAGGAGCACGCACAAAAAATTCACTATAAGGGCATTTAGGATTTTCATGACAAAGACGTTGACAAGAACAGTAGTCAGGTGCCGCATAAAAATTATATAATATTTGTAGTGACGTAAGCATGGATATTTTCAACTCATAAAAATAAAAATAATCTAGACTTTAATAATAATTAGAAATAAAAATAAAACTGTTTCCCCGGCAACGACGCCAAATTTTGACAAGCTAAAGTCGTATCACCTAATCAAAAGTAATTCCTAAAACCACTAACTAAAATAGATAGGGAAGTAGGGTCGAATCCACAGGAAAACGAGTCTTTTTATTCCTAATTAATTAATAATCTAGATTATAGAGTAACAAATTATTATTATCGAAAGAAAACTAAACTACTAAGAGTAAAAGTGGGAAAGAATAAAAGTAGGAGGAGAAACAATGAATAAAATGCCTAGGGTATAGGTTCACAAATAAATAATATTTCAGGGTAAAACATAAAAATCAATCATCAATGCATACATTAATCAGATCATAAAGGGTTTTCGCTACGTATTACAATCACACAATTAATTTATCGATATTAAATCTCATATCTCGAATCTCGACTTAACCATTTATAAATTAACCTGCCTATTGAAACTAGACCTATACATTAATTCTCATCTGTCGAATCTCGAATCAATATTGTCAAACTCATGCATAAAAGATCTGCGCAAATCTAGTCACAGAGCATTAAATCAATCAATAGGGAATTAATCTACCATTGACAATTAACAACAATAAATTACCCCTTCATATTATTTATGGATCCCCATAAACCCTAGAAATAAAACTACTCATACATAATTAAATCTAAACTAATCAAAGCTATTAAAGGAGATATGATGAAAGAAAGAAAATAAATAACTGAGATTAAACCTAGAGTTGTAGAGAGAGAAAACAAGAGAGTAAATAATACTAAGAGTTTAATTAAGGGAGAGAGAGAAAAGTTAGAGAGAGAAAAGAGAAAAGAAAACAAAACTAAAACTAAAACTAATAAAAAACAAAACTAAAACTAATAAAAAACAAAACTAAAACTAAGCTAATAACACCTAAGAAATTGCCTACCCCCCCCCCCCCCCAAATCCTAGAAAAGGAAGTCTGATCTCCACTAAACTTCTAATCCCACAAACAAAAGAAAGGCTGCCTGAATTTGGAGCAAAACAACGAAGCTCAAACAACAAAGCCCAATACTTAGAAATAACGCAGATCTTCGCTGGAGGACATCTCACCCGATCGGGCATTGGGCCGCCCGATCAAGCCCGTCCATTTATCACGCCAGCTTAGATCAACTTTCTTCTTCTATGTTTGAATTTGCAAGCTTGGGCCCTTTCAAGCCTTAACCCAATTTCCTTCCTTTGTTGGTCCATAATATAACTTGTAAAATCTTGACCCTTTTAACATATTGTAACACTCTAGAAATTCCTTTCTTTTAAAATACCTGTTTTTGCCCTGTTTAAAAATTTAAATAGGAATATCTAATATATTACCGCCACCGTGAAAACGGCTAAGGCAACCATCAAAGACACACAGCGGAACACTAACTTCAAAACCGTTCAAAACAAGTCAATTTGAGAAGTCAACCAACAAAAGTGAAGTCAAAACCAAAGTCAAACGAAGTAAAATAAAACCATCCTAAAACTTGGAACCATTGTAGGCCCTTATTAAAACCAAACCAACTTTAAAACCATTGCTTAGTCATGCATGATAATAATATCATAAATAATTAAAGCATTAAACACATCATATACTAATAAAAACTAGCATAATTCGCTCTTCACCCATGCCCATTCATGAATATGCTTCATCACCTGAAAACCTCCTCTCTACTTGTCCCCACTACTCGCCATTAGAAAATGGGTCGTCGTAGGGCCAAAGTAAAGAAATGGCCAAACACACAAACACACACAATCAGCAAAGCTGAGTACATAAGCGTAATTAAACACACCAACATGCTTTCACCTATCAACATACACTTACCAAATTGCACCTGTTCACAAACACACCAATCAACACAACAAAATGACTAGACCCTCATTAATTCATTTTGCATTGATTACGCATCGAACGAGTTTCCAACTATTAACCTCCCCCAAATAAATTTGAGGTTAACTGGCACGGGAGCTAACCGTGCCAGCGACAAAACCACACAAAGGTGGCGGAATTCCTGCGCATAATAAATAATAAAAAGGAATATACAGCGTCCTGTACTCCATTGGAAGTTATGGTTAAATATAAAACCCCATAACCCCCCCATTGTTCATACTCAAGGTATATACGTTCCAAGAGTTTTGGTGCATAATCTCTTTCACTTTACGTTATTTACATATTATTAGACTTGGTGATGACTCTTAAAGCATAATAAATCAATCAACAATAATTATTCAATCAAGCAAACATACCAATTTAATTCTTGAATAATTAGTGACCACATATTATTTAATGTTGAACCTTTTTTAATTCTACCTCAGTGTCAAAGACACCTTAAACGCATAATGCGCCAAAAATCCTATCCCTCGGTGTTAAAAACACCTTAAGTGCACAAAGGCACCAACATACAATTTATTCCTTGTGTACATAGACACTGATATAGCTCCTTCCTCATGCTTAAGGCATCAATAAAAATTATTTGAACCATAATAAAATTACTTTTCAGTATTCCAAACATAATTAAACATGTAGTTTAATTAATCATGCCTTCTAACATGCCATAAATAAAAATGTAGTTCAAACACAACATGCCAAAAATACAATTTTCCAATCCATAAACTATCACAAATAATTCATGCTTCACCATTCAATCACAAACACCATAATTTCACAATTCCATACATAAACCTTAGCATGATTCTACTTATAATAAATTACAAACAAACCTAGCATGATTCTACATCACCAAATTATGCTAAGTACGCGTACGTACCTCAAATAAGCTCTTAAAATAACCGAGTACTCTACAACAATTCTCGAACCAAGTCTCCTACATAAAGGGACAATAATACTATATTAATTACCCTTGTACACACAATTTCCAGCAACTTAAACTCACTTTAAGTAACTTATAATAATCTGAAAATTATTTAAAAACCCCTAATTAAACTCCTTTCTAATGGATAATCACACCCTTTTATTAAAAATCACAATTATACTACTTTAAATAAAATTCCAACATTTTAAACTAATAAAAAATCCTTTAAAACTTCATCAAAATACATCTTTATACTTAAATTATCCATAGAAACATTAAATTATCTCTTACCCCTTTTAAACACAAAGATAAAATTTAAAGTATAAAAAAAATTCGTTAAAAATCAAAAACAGCCCGAAAATCCTATTTAGAGGCTGAATTTGGCCACGAGAGGGTGGTTCTCACTACCAAAGGTCGTGATTCTTTCTTAAAACGTTGTTTCCACTCGAAAAACACTAATTTTTTTTATCAAAATCAGAGGAGTTTAGAACCTGATCGGGATTAAAACGAGATTAATATTAACGAACGAAAATCTAATTATTAAAACATGAATTTGCGTGTGCATATAAAAATTCCAGCATACTTTTTAAGGCTTAAACCCCTTAAATAAATCTAAATATTAAAACCACTTAAAATATTCTCTACTTATGAATAATCAACTCCTTTTAATTAATACACAAAAGTAGTATGTAAATAAAAATTCCAGCATTATTCTATTAACGAAAACCCATTAAAATTTCATTAAAACTCCATAAAGATACAATCTTTAAGCTTTATTAACACTTACAATCAATGGGTATATAAAACCCCCAAATCAATTGTAAGTTAGAACCCTAAAAATCAACACTTTAATAAATAAAACCCTAACTTATAATTTTATGAATTCTGAAAATAAAACACTTTATTGTTTATAATTTACAATCTTTAATCATCAAAATATAATTTTAATACTAATCAAACATACTTTGAATAATTAAAACCAAAACCCATAAATAAAATCATCAAAATAGCTAGAATGAAAAGAGGAGAGAAAAGGGAAGAAGGAGGTGACCCGTGGTGGTGGTCGGCTGGTCGCCGGCGGCTGCTGGGCGGCCGGAAGTGGCTGACGGCGGCTGGGGTCGGTGCCGGCAAGGTGGTGGCAGAAAGTGGCTGAATTTTGGGTGGGTTTATGTCACCCAAAACCCACGTAAATGCAAGAACAAAAAGAAAGAATAAGAAAAGGAAAAAGGAAAAGAAGAAAGAAAGAATAAAAATAAAAAGAAAATAGCTTACCTTGACCATTTGACCTTTTTGGGTGGTAAAATTTTGGGGATAAGTAGAGTATTTATAGTGTAGAGTAGGTTAGGGTAGGTTTGGGATTCATAAAAATAATGGATTTAAATAATGAAGTAGGTGGCCCAAAAGTAAAAATAAGATGATTGGGTTCAATAAAGATGGGCTACGTTTGGATTGAATACTTATTGACCCAAATATAAATACTTGCTTTATTTATAATTCAATAATTAAAATAGTTTGACCCAAAATATATTTTATAATTAAATAAATAATTTATAAAATACATTAAAAATACGGGGTATTACAGTCTATCCCCCCTTAAAAGAAGTTTCGTCCCCGAAACTTAGGTACGAAAACAAGAAAAAGCTCGCTTGAAAACGAATAAATGTTTGTAAAATCTGAAAATTTCCTTAATATTTTTAGTTGTTGTACTTTTGTGATACTTCCTTTCTACCTCATCTATTCATTCACACACAAACTAGTGTGTAAAGTAACCAACTTGCTGTCCTTCTTACACAAAATAATGTGTAAGATAACAACTTTACTAACAAACTTACATAAAATAATGTGTAAACTATTAGACTATCTAACAAACTCACACTAACATTAGTGTAAGAATCAACTTTGGTAATAAAATTACACATCTTAGTGTGTAAAATAATCAAACTTATCAACTAAATCAGTGTAAAACTGACGAAAAAGCACTTTAAAATGCCAAAATTATGGAAAAAATTAAGGAAAAAGCGCGTAATTATATCTCACTCTACCCCCCCCCCCTTAAAGAAAACGAGTTACGCCCCCGTAACTCCACTTAACTCAACTTTAGAATCATGTTGATCTTTTCTCATTCCATCTTTGGTAAGGTCATAACACTTCTATGTATGCATTCTTTGTTGCGAACCAAAATTCTTATTAATTCCTTACTCATTATACCAAAAATAATCAATTTCCATCTATACTATCTTTCACCCATCCTCTAGTAAAAGTATGAAGCACTTTGATATTTGAAACTTTGATTTGTCCAGCTTTTTCATGATCAAATTGGCTGAACTCAATAGATCTCTTTGCAACTCATACCTTTAGTTAATGTTATTTCACAATGACTTATGAAAATTGTCTTATACTTTACCAAGGTCCGATAATATGCCAAGTTATTTGCCACTTTACCAATTCTATGCAAATTCATATATATTTCTATATACTTTGGCTCAAATTTTCTTTCTTACCAAAATTCATCTTTTGTCTTATGGGTTACACTTTCAATAACACTTGCGTCCTGTCCGTTGTTTAACTTGCACTACTCAGATCAAATCCAATCATGTATATTTTTCTTTCTTCGGTCACTAATGTTCCCCAACATAGTGAAATTTCATGGTTCTTTTATTCCAACCTCAAAATGTTGCCATACCAATGGTGGCTTGTATGGTGACTTTGTTACATCCTTTTCTGAAATTGAATACGCTTGTTTTCTGTATAAATTCCCTTTCAAATATTATTTCGCTATTATACCAATGGGTGGAGGTTGTAATCGTCTCAAATGTATTACCCAAGTTCTCCTATATACCTCCTTCTAGGATTTTGAAGAAACTAGGAATTTTTATCTGACACGATATTTTCAGGAACTCCATGTAATCTCACAACTAATTTGATGTAAGCCTTCGGAAGTTGCTCCGTCTTCAAAGTCTCCTTCATCGGGTTTTAAACATTGTGGACTTAGACAATCTATCCACCACAATCCGAATACATTTATCACTCTGAACCCTCAATACACCTTTACCAAATCATTTTTGCAGCTTGTCCTTTCCTGGTTGTATTACATTTCCTTCCGTTATATTTCCTTTAAAATTCTTACTCTTACAAAGTATACTCAAGCTTTTATCTCCATGAATATTAAAGTGACATATCCTCTTACAAATTCGATCAAATTCACACTCTCTACTTGATTTTTTTTTTCATTTCCTCGAATATTGTTGGTCTCATGCTGTCGTTACCCCAACATTTTTTTTAGCTTTCCTTTTCCAACACTTTCGAGGAGATTAATGTCCTTATTCCCCCTTAACTTTAACATTATTAGCAACGCATTTGCCCAATACATTGCTTCCCTTTCAATGACATTGAATGTCTCTTCCACGGTCCTTTATCAACTCATATAATTTCTTGTCACATTTTTAAATCCTTATGTGCAAGAGTCTATCTCAAACTTTAAACTTTAAAATTCATTCGCAAATAATCATTAATTTATACAAAGTTATTTCACACTTATTACTTTCCATGAACTTCCAATTACTCTTCGCCAGGGCATTCACTTGTTAATAATCCTTTCGAATCTATCAAAATCTTCCACACCGTTGTCCAACTTAAACCTTAACTACAATTGTTTTATCACGGAGTCCATAATTCACCGCTTCTATCCCTGTTACATAAACTTTTCCTCTTATTGCGAGGTTTCCCAAAATGGTCCTTTCTCAATCACAACTCACACTCGGGAAAAACTTGCGTGCATTTGCTTCTCTCTAAGTATCAACACGTTTTATTACAGATGTTCACATCGTCCTTTCCTTCCCATTTTTAGAATTCACCAAAATACCTTCAATGAAAATATTAAATTCCATAAGTCCATGGAAATTATAGGTGATTCATTATCCCAAAAGGCAAAAGTGAAAACTCGAATCGTCCAAAATTTTGTCATAAGCACCAAATTCTAAATATCCTCTTTCGAATATTTTTACTTAGTAGTTCTATCCTCAAGTCTAATATCGAAATTATATTTTCTCCTTTCATTTGATCAAACAAATCGTCGCTTTAAAGCAAAGGATAATTATACTTCTTTGTCACATTGATCAATCCCCCATAGGCACATTACAAACACTTCCATCCCTTTCTTTAACAATTACATGCGCTCTCGAGGGTGATGAACCTTCTTTCAATGAGTTCAATAGTATCTTTCAACCCCCTTTAAGCAATGCAACATTAAGTCTTTCTCTAAACGTAAATATGTCCATATAATACCTCCAACTTCACTTAACCTTTATATCCTTGCTTATATTTCCCATGCTTACATCTTTCCTCCAATTAAACCCATAATCTTTCTTCTAGCATCCCTTGAATAAATCTCGTGACCCCTAAATAATCTCAACTTCAATCACCTCATATACAATCCTCACTCAATTTATTTCAACTCATCTTAATCAAATTCATAAATCTTGTCATAAACTCTTTCTCCTTTATGACATTTTTACATCCATGGTTCAATATTCTCGACACTTTCAAGTATACATCGTCTTCATAATTCAAATTCCTTAAGTTTCAAGAGTTATTCAAGCCGCCTTCAAACTTTTTATCATTTCCAAAATATTCCTTTAAAGCTCTTTAGCCATTTTGTTGAACTTTCGCCTACCTTCTTTCTTGATTTGATTCCTTATCTTTATTTTTGATCTTACCTTTCTTTTAGCTAATATATGAATTGATTATTTATAATTCAATTCAATCAAACTCCCAAAGACTTTATGTCTTAAAACCACCCTTAAACTCATAGTTCGCCATCCTTCAACTCATTCCCTTCAGTTTAAAGCAATATCATTTTCTTGAATACCGAGAGATCTTAACAACTTGGAGTACTTCTCGAAACCAAGTAATCTTTTCATTTCCACTTAATTAAACCTTACTATCTTTTCTTTCTATCTGCATGAAAAACTGGTAAAACTTATTTCGGGTTTGTTATCTCAAACATCTCCAAATAAGATCGGATGTATTCATAACTTGTTCGTTCCCTCTGACATGGTAAAAATCAACTCTCTCCATTACTTACCATACAAACTTTTATTGACTCTCAAATTCTCAAGACACAAATTGTTTTTAAATAACTTGTATAACTCTTTAACTCAACCGTCAAAACTTCATGAATTTATCTCCCTTTGGTTTATATATAGTTTGCACTTCTTAACACCATCTTGTTTCACCTTTTTCCCACTATGGGATTGTTGGTGGTTATATCATCCTTGCCTCTTTGGCAATCTGTCAAGCTTGCCTTACTACCTTGTTCAAATAATTCCATTATTAAAATTGCTTCTTGTTACCGTACTTTCTTGATGATAAAACTGGTTGCTATATAGGTTGGGTTGAGACATTTAGCTTCCTCTTATTCTAATAAACTAACATCAACCACTAAATTAAACTCAATCAAGAAACAATTATCATTTAATTCGAATTAAGGTTTGAGGTAAAAAAATTTTTTTTTTCCTCATTCCCAATAATTCGAATACATAAAATCTTGATTGATAAACAACCAAAATTCATATACTTAAACAAACAATAAAAAATAATAAAAAAAATATCCCCATTAAATGCTACTCACAAAGGGAAGAAAGATATGAGTAGCACTTGGAAAACAATAGAAATCATAAGGTTGTTGAACAACTCCAAAAGAGTAGGTGAATAAATTCAAGAATTTTCTCCAAAATGATAGCATTGTTACCCATAATGACTCCTTGAAGTAAAATAATTATCCTCATATCCCAAGTGAAAGAATAAATACTCATAACTCCTAAATAACATATGTCAATATTCTCAAGGTTGAACATGTGACAATGTGTTTAAGGTCCAACATAACAAGAGTCCTCAATATTCCAACAAGATCATAACTTCTCAAAACTCCAACCATATATTAAAATATATATGCTCAATTCTCCATCCCAATTTAAATAACTTTAATCATAAGAAATGATAAGTCACTAAGCTTAAAATGTCAAACTTCAATTGATCCGCATTGAGTATCCCTCAACTCATATAATAACTTTCATCATTACTCATCTCTAATCAATTCCTATGCTCACCTCTCTTGGGCTCTTGTTCAATTTCGATTTCAATTCAAACTCATACTCAAAGACAGAACATATTCCTCAGAATAGATAATATCCCAAATGATTTCATCCTTTAGCTCCTTAACCATATGCATTAAAATCAATCTCTTTATCCTTATAGCTTGGTGTCTTCATACACAAGTGTACAAAACTCAAATTACTCATTTTTAATATCTAGACAACGTATCTTAACAACAAATTATCCCAAAAATAATTCTCACATTCATGTGATGATGTGCATCCAAAATTTCTTCGAAAATACATCTCAAATAAGACCATTGAAGCGAACCATCCTAACATAAGCAATTGAACTCTCAAAACCCTTAACATTCCTCAAAATTCTCATTATAGAAACTCACAAGGTATAGGTTTAGGGATCCTACAAGAAAACGGGATCAACTACCAATAGCAAACCCTTCCCATAACCATATAATACAGTTCTTGCATAAAATTAAGTTCGATGTTCAATCAAACAACCTTGATAGCTCACATATAATGATTCACATGTTACATGTTGTCATCAATAAACATTTAGTCATACAACATGCTTGAATACCTCTTAAATATATATATATATATATATATATATATATATATATATATATATATATATATATATATGCACATAGGAAAGAAATTAAATTCTAGCCTATATGCCCTTTCTTCTCCTACCCAAGCTCACCAACATGCTCATAAAAGCTTTTAACACATATTTCTTACCTCAATCCTTGCTTTCCTGCAACATGAACAAACTAAAATATTTTTGACTCATCATTTTTTTAAAAGAAATTCAAAAATAAGCTTTGAAAAAAGACCGAATAAACCATTTGGTCATCCTTAATAAAAAAAATTTCGGATGTTCTTTATAAAAAAAAAATTTGGTCATTCCTAAAATAAAAACAAAAATAAAATTCAAAACAATTTAATTTAAAACCGTTGAATTAAATAAGCACTTGGCCAAGTTTTAAAACAAAAACACTTTAAAATACTTTTTTTTTTACTTTAGTGGTAATAAAATCTCAACCAAAGCTCCCAGATACCACTTTGTAACACCCTATAAATTCCTTTCTTTTAAAATACCTGTTTTTGCCCTGTTTAAAAATTTAAATAGGAATATCTAAGATATTACCGCCACCGTGAAAACGGCTAAGGCAACCATCAAAGACACACAGCGGAAGACTAACTTCAAAATCGTTCAAAACAAGTCAACTTGAAAAGTCAACCAACGAAAGTGAAGTCAAATCCAAAGTCAAACAAAGTAAAATAAAACCATCCTACAACGTGGAACCATTGTAGGCCCTTATTAAAACCAAACCAACTTTAAAACCTTTGCGTTAGTCATGCATGATAATAATATCATAAATAATTAAAGCATTAAACACATCATATACTAATAGAAACTAGCATGATTCACTCTTCACCCATGCCCATTCATGAATATGCTTCATCACCTGAAAACCTCCTCTCTACTTGTCCCCACTACTTGCCATTAGAAAATGGGTCGTCGTAGGGCCAAAGTAAAGACATGGCCAAACACACAAACACACACAATCAGCAAAGCTGAGTACATAAGCGTAATTAAACACACCAACATGCTTTCACCTATCAACACACACTTTCCTCATTGCACCTGTTCAAAAACACACCAATCAAAACAACAAAATGACTAGACCCTAATTAATTCATTTTGCATTGATTACGCATCAACGGGTTTCCACCTATTAACCTCCCCCAAATAAATTTGAGGTTAACTGGCACGGGAGCTAACCGTGCCAACGACAAAACCACACAAAGGTGGCAGAATTCCTGCGCATAATAAATAATAAAAAGGAATATACAACGTTCTGTACTCCATTGGAAGTTATGGTTAAATATAAAACCCCATAACCCCCCCTTTGTTCATACTCAAGGTATATACGTTCCAAGAGTTTTGGTGCGTAATCTCTTTCACCTTACGTTATTTACATATTATTAGACTTGGTGATGACTCTCAAAGCATAATAAATCAATCAACAATAATTATTCAATCAAGCAAACATACCAATTTAATTCTTGAATTATTAGTGACCACATATTATTTAATGTTGAACCCTTTTTAATTCTACCTCAGTGTCAAAGACACCTTAAACGCATAATGCGCCAAAAATCCTATCCGTCGGTGTTAAACACCTTAAGTGCACAAAGGCACCAACATACAATTTATTCCTTGTGTACATAGACACTTATATAGCTCCTTCCTCATGCTTAAAGCATCAATAAGAATTATTTGAACCATAATAAAATTACTTTTCAATATTCCAAACATAATTAAACATGTAGTTTAATTAATCATGCCTTCTAACATGCCATAAATAAAAATGTGGTTCAAACACAACATGCCAAAAATACAATTTTCCAATCCATAAACCATCACAAATAATTCATGCTTCACCATTCAATCACAAACACCATAATTTCACAATTCCATACATAAACCTTAGCATGATTCTACTTATAATAAATTACAAACAAACCTAGCATGATTCTACATCACCAAATTATGCTAAGTACGCGTACGTACCTCAAATAAGCTCTTAAAATAACCGAGTACTCTAAAACAATTCTCGAACCAAGTCTCCTACATAAAGGGACAATAATACTATATTAATTACCCTTGTATACACAATTTCCAGCAACTTAAACTCACTTTAAATAACTTATAATAATCTGAAAATTATTTAAAAACCCCTAATTAAACTCCTTTTTAATGGATAATCACACCCTTTTATTAAAAATCACAATTATACTACTTTAAATAAAATTCCAACATTTTAAACTAATCAAAAATCCTTTAAAACTTCATAAAAATACATCTTTATACTTAAATTATCCATAGAAACAATAAATTATCTCTTACCCCTTTTAAACTCAAAGATAAAATTTAAAGCATAAAAAAAAAATTCGTTAAAAATCAAAAGCTGTCCGAAAATCATATTTAGAGGCTGAATTTGGCCACGAGAGGGTGGTGTTCACTACCAAAGGTATTGAGTCTTTCTTAAAACGTTGTTTTCACTCGAAAAATACTACTTTTTTTTATCAAAATAGGAAGAGTTTAGAACCTGATCGGGATTAAAACGAGATTAATATTAACAAACAGAAATCTAATTATTAAAACATGAATTTGCGTGTTCATATAAAAATTCCAGCATACTTTTTAAGGCTTAAACCCCTTAAATAAATCTAAAAATTATATTAAAACCACTTAAAATATTCTTTACTTATGGGTAATCAACTCCTTTTAATTAATACACAAAAGTAGTATGTAAATAAAAATTCCAGCATTAATCTATTTACGAAAACCCATTAAAATTTCATTAAAACTCCATAAAGATACAATCTTTAAGCTTTATTACCACTTACAATAAATGGGTATATAAAACCCCCAAATCAATTGTAAGTTAGAACCCTAAAAATCAACACTTTAATAATTAAAACCCTAACTTATAATTTTATGAAATCTGAACATAAAACACTTTGTTATTTAAAATTTACAATCTTTAATCATCAAAACATAACTATAATCCTAATCAAACATAATTTGAATAATTAAAACCAAAACCCATAAATAAAATCATCAAAATAGCTAGAATGAAAAGAGGAGAGAAAAAGGAAGAAGGAGGTGACCCGTGGTGGTGGTCGGCTGGTCGCCAGCGGCTGCTGGGCGGCCGGAAGTGGCTGACGGCGGCTGGGGTCAGTGCCGACAAGGTGGTGGCAAAAAGTGGTTGAAATTTGGGTGGGTTTATGTCACCCAAAACCCACGTAAATGCAAGAATAAAAAGAAAGAATAAGAAAAGGAAAAAGGAAAAGAAGAAAGAAAGAATAAAAATAAAAAGAAAATAGCTTACCTTGACCATTTGACCTTTTTGGGTGGTAAAATTTTAGGGATAAGTAGAGTATTTATAGTGTAGAGTAGGTTTGGGCTTCATAAAAATAAAGGACTTAAATGATGAAGTAGGTGGCCCAAAAGTAAAAATAAGATGATTGGGTTCAATAAAGATGGGCTACGTTTGGATTGAATACTTATTGACCCAAATATAAATACTTTCTTTATTTATAATTCAATAATTAAAATAGTTTGACCCATAATATATTTTATAATTAAATAAATAATTTATAAAATACATTAAAAATACGGGGTATTACACATATCGAGCCCTTAAACACTGAACTGAATTTCTTTGACTCGGTCTTGGGCTTAAAATACTCGGTCATATAATACGATTAAACTCCAATATCTTCGTAGCAGTGTCTTTATAAGCTCGGGAATTGTCATAAATTTGCAAATTCCTACAAAATAATACCAACTCTACAAAAACACTAGAAAACGTATATTAGTAATAAAAATAGCTCCGCAGAGCTCAAATAAGCACCAATATGACCGTGGGACGGGGAATAAAAATATATATAAAATATACCTATCACTTGTGTTGAGATTAATAACAGTCCCAGATTGAAGCTCCAGCATTGGCGCCAAAGTCTAATATAAAATTTGAGTAATTAAAGTCTAATATTTTAGTCAGAATTGACCTAGTACGACTTTAGGCATACCCCTGTTGATTAATAACACTGAAAACATTCCCAGATTGAAGCTCCAGCATTGGCGCCAAAGTCTGGGATGTAGCGTCACTATGTGGAGTGTGGCGCCTGGCGACAACTCTGTCGTCTGGCGCTAGACTATACAGTGCGACGCTAGTCCAGTCGTTTTGCCGACAGTTCGGATTATTGATTGAGTCATCACCTAGTGTCTAATTAACCAGTTTGCTAATTAATTCGGTTAATTTTCGCTGTCAATAATACCTTGTCGAGTCATTAATCGAGTCTAGACGCTAGGTCACATAGTCTAGCCACATGGTCATGACACGAGTCTTAATATGTCACCTACACTCATTACACTCACTAGTCTTAGCATATACTTCGAGTATATGTCACCATGACCATGTCTTAGGTTCACGCATGAGTCGGTCTTTTCCGTCATTTGAGTCGGGGGGTACATTCTATTCCTAATTCTTCATATCCCTCCATCTACATCATTTTTTCTTCACATTCTATTCCAATCTTTCTTCACTTCCTCCATCCATTGCATGTTGAATAGAGTTTGAGTCAAATAATTAACAATAAGTATCCTCAAATTCCTTTTCCACAGTACTTGGTTGAGGAGAGAAGGGCGATTAATCAAGGACAACCTCTTTATTTAGGTCTCGCTTTTTGATAAACCGATTCGTCAAAAGAGGAAGGCTAAAAAGATAATGGCAAGTCAAGAAGAAGTCAATGAGCTTAGGAACCAATTGGTTACCGTGACTGAGACACTGAAGCAACTCACACTCAAGATCGATGATCCCGTGAAGCAACAACAAATGAACCTCATGCAAGAAAGTCTAAGCAAGCTATCTAGTGACTATAAATTTCAGGGCATGAGTTCACAAGGGGTCTCGCTAGACAAGGAACTTCTTCCACATAAATTCAGCGCCACTGACACCCCTAAATTCAAGGCAACAGATAACCCTTACTTCCATCTAAGAGCTTTTGAAACTATAATGATCATTAAGGGTATCGATAGGAAGGTTTTCCCCTCTCTGTTCCCACTATCTCTCAAAACCGTTTGTCAACAATGGTTCTTATCCCTTGACAAAGAGAAAACCTCTACCTGGGAATCGATAGTAAACGCTTTCATTGATAGGTACAAGTGCAATATTCAAGACGAAAAATACTAAAGACAACTCGAGATGTTAAAACAAAAAGAAAACGAAGGGTTCACGTCTTTCTTCAATAAATGGAGGGAAACTTCTGCTAATATGGTCAAGGCTCCTACCGAAAAAGAATCTGTGAGGATGTTTATCAATAATCTCCAAGGGAAGTATTCAAAGCACTTAAAGTACCAACACAACTTAAATACTTTCAAAGTTATCTATAATATAGGCATTGACATTGAATATGACCTTCTGAAAGATAATGGTGCGAGAGGAAAGAAGAACGACCATCCTTCTTCTTCCTCTCCCATTAATGAAGTACATGCCACGAACGCCTCTAAACCACGAATCCAAAGATTAAAAAGAGTGTTCACTCCACTTGGTATGAGTTGTGAAACAGCTTTCGAGAAGTTACACCACAAAGGACTAGTCATGCCCATAGGGCCCATCAAAGATCCATTTCCAGAAGCCAGACCACCTAAGTGGGACCCTAATAAGCACTGCAAATATCAGCAAGGAAAGGATCACGACACTGAGGAGTGTTGGAAACTCAAAGAAGCTATTCAAGATCTGATCGATAACAATGAAACTTCCGAGATTCTAGCCATCGAAGATGACCAAGCATCCTTCGATCCATCACTTCTTATCATACCTGTAGGAGAGCCCATGATCGAGACAACTTATATGACCTCTCTCGATGAAGTGACCATGATTGGGGAGGATGAAAGTCTTTTCTTACATAATACCAGGGAAGACTCGTCAAGTCTAAAAGAGGACGTTCGAAAATTGCAAGATGTCGTTGCCATGCTCTTGAATGTGGTAGAAGGATTAGCAAATCGGGTAATGGCCATCGAACAAAATTCTCGTTAAGGGTTCAATGAAGAACTCAATGCTCCTAAGCTACAGGCAAAACGGACCATTGAAGAATACACACCAATAGGAATGACTTACAATGAAGCTTTTGACTGTCTTCACGATCAAGGTCAAGACCCTCCACTTGAAAAACGTTTTCCCAATTGGGATCCAAATTCCTATTGTTGATACCATAGAGGTCGCGGTCACACTATCGAAAAGTGTCTCGCCCTCAAGGATTGTGTTCAAGACTTCATTGATTCAAGTCTCCTCCATGTTCCTCCGCGCGACAAGAAGGCCAAGATTAGTAACAATAGTAACAGTGGCTGTAAAGGGAAAAAGAACGACTATCCTTCTTCTTTCGGAAACACCTACTCTAGTAATAGTGTTGGTACTTTCGACCTTAGTTAGATCCTAGCCATGGGTAATTAAAAGCAACTGAGAAAGGATTTCACCCCTATTGGAATTAGCTACGATAATGCCTTCGATCGACTCCATGCCAAAGGACTCATTACTCCCATTGGACCTATTCAAGATCCCCCACTTGAAAAGAGATTGCCTAGTTGGAACCCAAACAAACACTGCAAGTACCATCAAGGTAGGGGTCATGCTACTGAGAGCTGTTGTAAGCTAAAGGAGACTATCCAACATTTGATTGATAATAACAAGCTTCCCATACCTCCAGTTTACAAGAAGAGCGAGTGATGATTGAGCAAACAATATAAGACAAGAGGCGAGCTTCAACGACAAGATTTCGTGACCTCTTTTTTCTATTTCTTTTTTATTTACCCCTTTCCCCAATAATTCTAGCATATACACCTTTTTATTCTCCTTAGATTTATTTTGTAGGATCATTATTTATTTTCCTTTAATAAAATGAGAATTTATTCTCTTATATACGATCATTTCATTTTTGCATCAAAAAAAAAAAATCCATGTCGAATTAAGCACAAGGTATACCAATGATTTGAGGCACCCCTTGTAGCCACATTATATTACCTTTCACCCTTCAATTATACAATCCTTTCTTCATAAACCACTTTGAGCCTCGTCTAACGATATACCCTTCTTTTTTCAACATACATCTACCTAACCTTGGGATGGGATGGTGTGCAACTTATGCAATTCTAAAAAAGGCTTGAGTGATTCAAAAAATTAAAATAGCAAAAATAAGCAAAAGCAAAAACTAAATAAAAGTGTACAAAAGGGCAAGTGTTCCAATGTCTTTGATATGAAAATATCTTTGATATGAACACGTCTCAGATTGCGTCTCTTATCGAGTGCTCGGTACCGTGCCTGAGAAACATGAATGCCAAGTGAGTGATAGACCGCATGATCGGGATTGCCCACACTTATAAAAATAAAATAAATGCTAAAGCATAAATAAAGAGCTAAAAAAGAGTAGAAACTCAGGCATAAAAAATACAAAGATTCAAAAGCAAGGTTGCACACCTTGGGGGCTTATCTAGGGTTTTGAGCCTTTATCCCCTTCTTCTTCAGCCTTTAGCCTAACCACGTTACAACCCTTAAAAATACCTTTTTGAAGTATACACACTTGTGCGAGGTTCGGCTAGAGCTACGTTCGACCTGATTCCTAACGGATACGTAGGCAACTTCACATCGAGGTGCGGCCGTAATAAAAATGCATTTATATTCACATTCACACACTTACACTATGATCATATCAAGGGATTTCCTATGCTCATCCCTTTTCATTTAGAGCTAGACTTGGGGGCTTGATCCCTATATCATTAACTTACTTAGCCTAAGAGTCACCACCATTTGACTCTTTTAACAAATAATATTTTCCCACACACTTAGCCTTTGCGGCCTAACTTTAGTATCACTATCACACACTGCACAGATACATGACCAAATATATTTCCCTTAGGAACCCTTTGTCATGAAATCTTAACGCTGAAGCATGCTTCGTCAAAATCACTCATAATTGTCATTGCATCACGAAGTATGAAGTGCTTAGCCTCCGTGCCTAAGTTACCCAAATACTTTCATCATGGAGTCAACAATTGAGATAGCCTAGGATGGATTAATCCTTGCTCCTTGAGAGATAATATCAAACAACATTTGACTAAGCTCATTCAACATGCACCTTCAAAACTTCGATTCTTTTTCGCGTCTTTCTTTTTCGGGAGAAAGCCGGTGCCCTCCACAAAAATGACAGAAATTTTTTGCTTTTTTGCATTTTCGAGTCGCACGATCACATTATAATGCACACACGAGTCATTCACACATTGAGTCATGTCGTGTCATATCACTTTGATTTGAGTCTAACACATGTGTCGAACAGTTTGAGTCGATTCATCCTCGAGTCAATCACAATGAGTCAAGTTGATACCTTGAGTCGTGTCAAGTCGATGAGTCAAGAAACGTTAAACCTTAGGTCAACCCTAAGATAATTAAAGAGACTAGCAAAGTTCTATAGTAAAAAATAGATACAAGTGTGGCAGAACAGGGAAGACCCTACTCCAGCGACAAAGCTCGAAGCCTCTCAGAACAACAATTTCGGGTTCCTTGGTGCGCTAGTTAGCCCCTATAAGCAATTTGACATGATTAAGTAGTCGGTTTGATTACAATCGAACTAAGTGTTCGACCTGATGAAAGATAAAGCGCCTAAGAATTGGCTCATCACGGAGACACCGACATACTGGTTTTAGCGGAAGCAAAGTTCAGGCGAGCTTTAGAGATCGACAAACGTTGGTATTCGGAAATTTTTCTTCGGAATATTATCGCAACCAACATATCCATCAAAGATCTTTGCTCCAGAGACGCGTGGGCATATTATTCAAGCTCTTTTATTCAGAGACGCGTGAACATTTCCATCAAGCTCTTTTGCTCCAGAGATGCGTGGGCATATCATTCAAAAGCTCTTTTGTTCGGAGACGCATGTACATATCATCGAAGATCTCCTATTTTCAAGCTCTTTTGCTCAGAGACGCGTGGGCATCCTATTATGAAGCTCTTCGTTCAAAGACACGTGGACACATCATTCAGAAGATCATATCATCAAAAGCTCTATTGTTCAGAGACGCGTGGACATATCATCAAGCTCTTTTGCTCCAGAGACGCGTGGGCTTATCATTCAAAGAAGATCTTTGTTCAGAGATGCGTGAACATATAAAAAAGAAGCTCTTTGTTAAGAGACGAGTGAACATCAAAACAGAAAGGTGGCGTTCCCTAGATTGTGGAGAGTTGTCACAAACAACTGAGGATTGTTTCAAGAGAAGAAATATTCGATAGTATTCCCTTGGACGTGGAATATTATCAATGCAGATGAGGATTGTTTCAAGAGAAGTAATCTTCGATAGTATTCCCTTGGACGTGGAATATTATCAATGCGGATGAGGATTGTTTCAAGAGAAGCAATCTTCGATAGTATTCCCTTGGACGTGGAATATTATCAATGCGGATGAGGATTGTTTCAAGAGAAGCAATCTTCGATAGTATTCCCTTGGACGTGGAATATTATCAAAACGGAGGAGGATCGTTTCATTCAAAGCAATCTTCTATATTGGAAGCAGTTACAGGCGTAGCGGTTTTCAAACGGGATGGCATTCTCTAGCTTGTAGGAGGTCATCAAAACAATAGGGTTACTTTCAGAGACGTGTGCTCGACGGTGCAAGATACGCGTTTCTTAACTCTTTTATCTGTTTAACTAATGCTAGTTTTTCAAGTACCGGCGTTACAAGAGTGGTTTAGGATCGCAGAACGTTCTAAATCATTCTCCGTCCCTATTGATACTTTGACTTTTGTTTTCGAAACTTGCGTTTCTCCAAACTCAGTCAAAGTGGGGGCTTCTGTAGACACCCATTTGTGTCTCCCCAAAACCAAACCCGGTTATGAGTACCTTTCACATCGAATCATAATCGAATGAAGTGAAAGTGTGGAAAGTTTAGTGTTGCGAAAAGTTTTAATTTCTTTTCTCTTCTCTTTGTTTTTAAAAACTTATTTTTAAGAAAACAGCCAATTCAGTTTGGTTGGTCCATGATATGGGTCCAATAATAGTGTAGTTGGATGGGGCTTGACAAGAGCTTTCCAACGATATATTATAAGCCCAATTCCGATGAATATTGAGGAAGTTACGACCAATTTACTAAACTGGGCCTGGTTTGAGCCTTATATGCGGCCCAATGATCTAGAGAAGGGCCTAATATGATTTATCATTCCTAATGCAATTAGAAATGGTTTTAGTCTTCTAGATTCTTCTAGAAGATTCTTTTCATTCCTAATTCAATTAGCTTTGATAAATTGACTTTTGTTGACTTTTCAGAGTTTTAATTAAAATCAAAGAGCATTTTTGAGGAAAATACGATTTTATCCCCTTGTATGGCAATTTTTATCTGATTTTAAGAAAACGCGTAATTTTCCAGATCAGCGCCAAACGCCAGCTGTAGCGCCTGGCGCTACGCTTGGCGCCTGGCGCCAACAGCCAGCGTTGGCGCTAATCTGTTTTCAGGTGCGCCAGACTCTGTTTTGATATTTTATCTTTTTGGCTGATTTTCTCTATAAATAACGTATTAAAAACTCCGTTTTCATACACCTACAACCAGTTTTCATTCGCAATCATGAATTATTATTCTTTCTAATTCTAAACCAACTCTCATCAAGATTCTCTTGATTACTCTCTCTCTCTCTTTTCTAAACTAGATTTTTACATACAAAATTCCGCTTTCATTAGATCTAGACACACCTAGCCATATGCGAAGTTTCTTTCGCCCTAGACGTGAAAGGTTTTAATTTCTGAGGGTTTGGTCCCAAATCTCTCTTTCCATTATTTAATTTAATTGTTTGTTTTATTATTTTCCTTGAAGTTACTAACGTGTGTATTTTGTTATTAGAAAGAGGTACAAGGCATCAAAGTAAGTACTTTAATGGTTTTATTGATGTTGTAATGTAGAAATCATGTTTAGATTGTTATTTTGATTCCTAGTATCATGTCTAGGGTAATTTTAATATCAAGTATGATTAGTATGATGCTTTTATGTTTTTCCTAATATTTATGATTGTTAGTATCATGTTAGGGTTAAAGCTTTGATTTTTATTGTTTAGTGACGTGCTAGAGTTTGTTATTAATCTTGTTAGTATCATGCCTAGGATCTTGCTATGCTTTAACATGATTATTATTATGATTATATGATTGTTATTATGATGATTATTATTTTGATTATTATTATGATTATTTTAATTATAATTTATGATTATTATTATGATAATTATTTATGATTATTTATTATGTTGCTTGATGCTTATTTATTTATTATTGCTTGATCACGCCTTTTATGCATGTTTAAAGGGAATTTGGTACTTGTAATCGCGCTTAATAAGATAATTAATAATCTTGTTTAGAGTTAATATGATTATAATTCAAGTGATCTCCAATAATAGTTTTGTTTGTGCATTAAATTCAACCAACATAGATAAACAGGTTTAAGGTTAATCCTAATGATTGTATGTTAGTCAAAAAGCGCACATGAATACGATCAGAATAAAGTAGAGGCCTATTATTAGGTCAGGTTCAATCTCTTTTAGGTTGGATTGGTACCTTCATCCCCGAACCCTTATTTGGTTCAAGACCTTATAGAGTTGACGATCTCTTGAATCGTTAAGGGGTGTAACCTTCACCCTGTGAACGGTTTACAAGTTCCTAAAACTTGTTGCCGACTCTTTTGCTCTATCTTCTTCCCTTTTGGACGCCACCGTACTTTAGTGTATGCTCACAGTGGGGTTCAAGTAAGGGGATTAACGCTTGAAAATATTCCCTACAATATCAAATCCTTTTTCTGTGTGCGTGGCTTTTTTTTTTTTTTTTTGGTTGAGTTTTCTCGTTGTAATGTACTGCTAAGATAGTTAATTTGATGTGGAAAACAAAACCTAGTCTTTTTATAGTACATTTGAACTTTAAAAAAATTCAAAGGAAGAAGCAAGAATTCAAACTTACTGTTTTCTATAACAGTGTTTTGCTGTATTTTTTTGCATAAAATCAGTAAGCTTAACTCCTGAAATAGGTTATTCTGTATTCTATAGATATGTAGCATGTACTTGAACAAAACTTTAATATAAATTTCCAAATCTATTTGTGTATCTTTTGCCATATATATATAATTTTAGCTAAACTAAATCTCATGATTTGTAAGAATTATATTATATCATGTATATACTCCATCACTTACATACTGTTCCTGTCACATGTATCCAAAGTAAAGAATTAGATCTCATTGCTTGTACATGTTCAATTTTTTTTTTTTTTTTTGCTTGTATGTATATTTTTTGGACCATACCTTTTTCCTGAAATTCTTCCATGTTACTTGACTTACTTGTACTTATTAGATTTGCTATCTGTGGTCTTTTAACATTCCCCATTTTTTCCACCACCACATGTACTCTGATTAGATAAATTGCCTACTGTTTTTTTAAATACAATCAAACCCCAAAAATTCTTTCCTTCTACTTATTGGATTTCCTATCTACATGTCTTTTTATTTTTTCTCTTTTGTCTGTTTTTCCTTTTGTTTTTTGTTTTTTTTTTACTTGGGAGTACTTGGTGTATTGAAATAATTATTTGTTAAACCGTATTTGTTTGTGACACGCGAATGATTGTTTGATGTTTTATTGTCCAAAGAACACGAGCACCGTATGAAAAGTGCTATCAAATCCATATATGTGCATCTAATCATAGCTTCAAATCATCACAGTAGATTCTTTCTTCACCATAGATACAAGTCAGCAACTAATCAGAGCTACTATTGGTCTGGTAACCATACATATAGATACTAAATTGAAAGATAGAATAATTAGGTGTCTTGTAATGCCATGATCAACCAAATGTTCCTGGACCACTGTATAGCAATCACCAAAGGCATCACAAGAAATATTAGTATGCTACAGAGGCTGACCTTAAAGCAGAATATTAGTTCTAGAAAAAGGTCCTTGACTTACTAACAACATACCTTTGGAGAATATGCCATCCTTTAGAATGAATACCTTAAATTATAGAAAAAGGCTAACCTGTAGCAAAATACACAATGAAAGAAAATTAGGTGGAGTAGGCTTTTTATCTGAATACTTTATTGTTAAAGGCTGTAAAAATTAGCAGTAGCCTATAATTTGTAAGAACAGAAAGGTATCACTTACTGATGCACTCAAATGATGCCAGCCATATGTAAAATATCATAAGACACAACATTTTTGACATGGAAAAAACTGGCCTGATCAGCATTTCTGTCAGTTATAACACTGAAATTAGTTGCTTGTCGAGCTCGGGAAAGGGCAACATACAGCTAACCATGTGAGAAGCATGATCTTGGTAGGTAAACAACAACTTTGTTAAGTGTTTGCACTTGAGCTTTGTTGATGGTCATCGCAAGGCTAAGCTTTAAAGGGAATTGTTTCCTTTGAAATTGAAAAGGATAACCTGAAGACTCTGATGGCTTAGATTAATCCTTGGTATCAATACATGTTCTCCTTTATGATGCCCAACAGCAATAACACATTCAATGAGATTTGGGAATTTTTTTTTTACATATTAGGCGCGTTCCATTGCAAAGTCCAGATGATGGTAAGATGTTACGTAGCAGGCTAACAAGACTATTGGGTTTCAATATGAGTTCATGAGGGCTCATGCCACCAGGACAGAGCTTATTCAGAAATTCAGTAGGATAGATGTTACAATCATCATTGATCATTGAATCATAACTCTTGTACGCCACTGCTTCACTTGGAAATTTGTCTATCAAAACTGCATTTATAACATCCACATCATCATTGATTGGTGTGAGTATAACTCTAGTTGTAAATATGTTGGCACTAAATGGAGGCATATCCATTTCTGGAAATGCAACCAAAGTCAAATGCATATCTTGAGGTGTAGCAGCATCATAAGGTTGTACAATTTCTGCTGGCAGCTGCACAAATGCATCTTCTGTATCGTGCAACTGTCCGTTCCCAAGTGCCAGTAAAAAGGCTGCATATGCTGGGTCAAGTCTAGCTCGACTATTTTCTGTTAATCTAAATTTAATCAACAGCGGCCATAGAGAAGAACTGACCAAGCTAGCAACAACTGCTTCATGTTGTGTTCTCTTTGGAACGACAAGAAGAATTTGTCTGAAATCTCCTCCAAATACAACAATTTTACCTCCAAATAATAAATTGGGATTACAAATATCTCTGAGTAACACATCAAGTGACTCATTGTTTTCCTTTTTTGCCATCGAAGCTTCATCCCAAATGATAAGTGTTGTTTCTCTAAGCAATGCTGCTAGACTTCCTTGTTTAGGTACATTACAGGCAAGTGATTCAAGAGGATCTAGTGGAATCTTAAACCGTGAGTGTGCAGTTCTTCTAGAAGGAATATTAGCTGCAGCTATACCGGATGTTGCTGTTGGCAAGATAATTTTATTCATCAGCCTTATTTCTGCATATAAAGCATTATATAAAAAAAAGTCTTTCCTGTTCCACCAGGACCATCTATAAAAAATGCCCCATGTATTTTCTTTGTAACATGATCCATTATGGTATTAAAAGCCTCTCGTTGAGCCTAATTCAATTGGTTCTTGCATTGTAGACACTGATCTGGTATTGGAGCATTCAATGCATCTTCTATATCCTTTATTCTGCGTATTTCATCATCATCAGGCTGAACTAAATGGTCTAGTCCATATGCAGCAAGAGAGCTTCCCATTGATTCCAAAAACCATTCAACTGACTTAACAGTGAGATTCTTCACTTTTAGTGGATCAGAAGTATACCTGTGTCTAAAATCTTCAGACAAAAAAGTATAATATTTCATCCAAAGAGAGAGAGGATCGTTGGGTTGGCAAAAGATAAGCACAATAGCAAAGAGCTTACGAACTGCAAGTGGCATTAGAACTGCACAACCTTCTCTCAAACATAAATCAATTGAATCATCTTCTTCTAATAGTCTTAATTGTAGTGCAGCTTGATGAAATGTGTCACATAAATTTCCATCAACTGTTCGCAAATCTTCAAATGACTTAGGACTTCTTACATTGTACAACAATAGTCTGAGATAGTATCTTTCTCCTTCTGAAGGTCCAAAAAATGCCAATCTACCAATGACAATTTTCTTATTTCGTCGTTCATACCAATGTTTGTCAGATGCATCCCAACGACAGTGCTCTGAAAACGTAGTGTACAAGCAACCGGTTCGAGATGGTAATGTACAATTCATACGAAAAAACTCTGTAAGACAAGTCCTAGAACGCTTGTCATCTGAAACCACTGATGTAAGCCGTTCATGAGGCCTAAGCTGTATAATCTGTGAATTGGGAAAATGCACAGGAAGAGGCAAAACTGGTGGGTGCATTTCGTATAAGTCAAAGCCAAAGAGGCGCCAAGCAGCTTCACAAGGAGAAACCCATCGACCTGATTGATACTGTTGTATTTCATCTTGGACAGTCATAACATCTGTAGATTGAACAACACTAAAAGATATCTTGTCATGACCTTTATACACATATTTGTACAAATATTTGACGGCTTCTATAGTAGAGCACACTTTAACATTTAAGTGACAATCAAAGTATGATGAAAGGTATGGATTTTATGGGATCACCCATTTATTATCCATGATTGCTTTGCGGATTGTAACATTCTCTCCTGTGTCTCTTCTTCTATATAATGGATATCCATCACTGCTATTTCTTGTTTCCTCACAATGCTGCTTTGGATAACTATACTTACAATGACCACGCCTTTCTTTGTGCTTCATGCAAGGACATTCTGGATCCAAATGACCACATGGACCATGCATCATATATTACAATCATATTTTTCTAAGATGCATGTTATCAGTGGATGGTATTTCAGCACAAACAAACTTATCAAAATCAGCATGGCATTTGATTTTATAGTCTTGCTTTAGAATGATTAGAAAATGGGCATGAGGTAATCCTCTTTTTTGAAATTCAATCACATAGATCATTGTTGCTACCTCCCCGAACACCTTTTTCTTTTTCATCAAATGCTTTAAAGAAAGAACCTTTTCCCTTAAAATTCTTGCAAATATGTCTGGCCTGTCCTGTGCTTTTTCTCCAACAGCTAGCTCTTGTTTAATTTCAGGCCAATTAGCATTGCAAGTCATTGTAACGAATAAATCAGGCTTACCAAATCGCTGCACCAAAGACATTGCATTTAAGTATCTCTTTTTAACATCTCGAGGACCACCAATGAATGTTGGAGGCAAGATGACCCTAAGACCCACGTTTGCTGCACAGTTTTCACCACAATCAATAGTGTCAAGGATCCCTTGATATAGATCTGCTCTTATCGTTTGTTGATTTCTACAGAAGAAATCTAACTGAGTATTCTCCACTTTGACATACATATCGACTATGTACTGCTGGAAGCATCTTCCTGCTCTTAGCAACATGTTATTTGGTCTGCATTGCAGTTTGTATGCATAGTATTCTCTTGCTGAAATGTTTCTATCAGTTTTCGATAAGCCTCCACTTGCACCTACAAATGCAAAGTTTATTAAATTTGTTTTCTAACTTTACAAGCCAGCAAAAATAGGCTACATTACACTAACTAAAATCTCATGTGTAAATATCATAAATCATGTAATCCTTCCCTTTTTGAAAGTATTATTTGTTTTTTTCTTTTGGTTTTTACAATATACTTTTTATCTGTATAGCTTTTTTGCATAATTGTAGACACCCATTTGTGTCTCCCCAAAACCAAACCCAGTGATGAGTACCTTTCACGTCGAATCATAATAGAATGAAACGAAAGTGTGGAAAGGTCTAGTGGTGCGGAAAGTTTTAGTTTCTTTTCTCTTCTCTCTGTTTTTAAAACTTTATTTTAAGAAAACAGCCAATTCAGTTTGGTTGGTCCATGATATGGGTCCAATAGTATAGTAGTTGGATGGGGCTTGCAAAGACCTTTCCAATGATATATTATAAGCCCAATTCCGATGAATATTGAGGAAGTTATGGCCCAATAATCTAAGGGAGGGCCTAATATGATTTATCATTCCTAATGCAATTAGGAATGGTTTTAGTCTTCTAGAAGGTTCTTTTCATTCCTAATTCAATTAGCATTGATAAGTTGACTTTGTTGACTTTTCAGAGTTTTAATTAAAATCAAATAGCATTTTCGAAGGAATTATATTATTTTATCCTCCAGTAAGGTAAATTTATCGGATTTTTGAAAACGCGTTAAAATCAAGACTGGCGTCCAACCCAAGGCCTTGGCGCCTGGAACCAGGCTTGGCGCCAGACGCTAGCCATTAGCGCCTGGCGCTAGCCGTTGGTGCCTGGCGCCAGCTAGTCAGGGTTGGCGCCAACCTTGTTTTGCGTGCGTCAGACTCTGTTTTGTTAAATTATCTTTTTTGGCTGATTTTCTCTATATATATCGTATCAAAAACTCCGTTTTCATAGACGAATTCGTCATCTACATTCACCTACAACCAATTCTCCTCATTCACAAGTTTTAATTGGCATTCTCTCTTTAATTCTTTCAATTATTTCTTACTTTGTTTTCATACAAAATTCCACATTCTCAAGATCTAGAAACACCTAGCCATATTCGAAGTTGCCTTTGCCCTAGACGTGAAAGGTTTTAATTTCTGAGGGTTTGGTCCCAAATCTCTATTTCAATTATTTAATTTAATTGCTTTGATTATTATTTTCCTTGAAGTTACTAACGTGTGTATTTTGTTATTAGAAAGAGGTACGAGGCATCAAAGTAAGTATTTTATTGATTTATTGATATTATGATGTAGAAATCATGTTTAGATTGTTATTATGATATTCCTAGTATCATGTCTAGGGTAATTTTAACATTTAATATGATTGTTGTGATGCTTCCTATATTCTTCCTAATATTTATGATTGTTAGTATCATGTTAGGGTTAAAGCTATGATTTTTATTGCTTAGTGACATGCTAGGGTTTGTTATTAATCTTGTTAGTATCATGCCTAGGATCTTGCTATGTTTATTATGCTTTAATATTAACATGAACATGATTCTGATTATAATTATTGTTATGGTTATTTATTATGTCGCTTGATTTATTCTTCATTGCTTGATCACCTTCATTGCCTGTTTAAAGGGAATTTTGTACTTGTAATCATGCTTAATAAGATAATTAATAATCTTGTTAGGGTGAATATGATTATAATTCAAGTGATCGCCAATAATAGATTTGTTTGTGCATTAATATTCAACCAACATAGATTAAACAGGTTTAGGGTTAATCCTATTGATTGCATGTTAATCGAAAAGCGCACATGAATACGATCAGAATAAAGTAGAGGCCTATTATTAGGGCAGATTCAATCTTTTTTAGGTTGGATTTGTACCTTCATCCCTGAACCCTTATTTGGTTCTAGACCTTATGGAGTTGACGATCTCTTGGATCGTTAAGGGGTGTAACCTTCATCCTATGAACGATTTACTTTAGTGTATGATCATAGTGGGGTTCAAGCTAGTGGGATTTAAAGGCTTGAAATTATTCCCTACAGTTTTTGGCGACTCCACTGGGAAGGATTTCTATTTTAATTCTTGAATTTGTTTCGGCAATGATTTAGAATGAGTGGATGAGACTCGAAAAGTTCTAAGTATTTCATGTGCGTAATTTTGATTAACATTATTGTCATATGCATAAAAAGGATCTCATTGGAAAGACCATCCGTAATGAGTCAAATGCATAGGATTTTACACGTAGGAAATTTGAGAAATATCTTTCACAACTAGGAAAGAAATAACACCGCGCGAAACTGGACGATTTTATCGAGCACAGAAAGCTGCTGAGGCATGTGGGAAGTAGCGTCAGGGGCCAGAGCTTGGCGCCAGACATTTAGCCGTAGCGCCAGACGCCAGCATTGGCGCCAGGCGCTACAGTTAAAATCTGGCGCCAGTCTCTGTTTGCTGGCGCCGATTTCCCCCAATACCGAGCCAGAAATATGCGTTCTAATTTCGACCGGTTTTTCGTATTGTTTGCTCGAATCCTACTTCCTGATTGAATTTTTTCTCATTTTTCTGAAACCCATATGTGTTCTACATATGGACATAACCCTCTGGGAATTCATGCTCCATCTATCCGATTGAACGCTCCGTGCAACAAAGGGTACATCCGAGATGTTGAATTCACCAAACCATGGAAGCGAGTTTTTCTAAAACTCACGGTGTCCCATCCACTCGCACCAACCCTTCACGGTTAGGCTTCCGCACGGTGCAACTGAACAATTAACCATGGGCCCTCTTTGACTAAACCATATCCCAAACTTTAGAGAACTAGAGCCATGGTTAGGTTGCGAACTCATTGCATCATATTGTGCCTACTTAACTAATTGTGCATTATTTGTTGTGCATATATATTCTATGTTTCTCTTAACAGTTTGTTGATTTGTGTTGAGAATAAATAAATTAATGACTTAAAGAACTTTGCCTAATTAATTAATTAATTAATTAATTAATTTGAGTCAATAAAGTCTAATTTTTCAATTGGAATTGACCTAGTACCACTTTAGGCATACCCCAGTTGATTAATAATACCGAAAACAGTCCCAGACCGAAGCTCCACTATTGGCGCCAAATTCTGAGCTGTAGCGCCACACTATGGTGTGTAGCGCCAGATGACGGCTAAATTGCCTGGCGCCAACCACCACAGTGTGACGCCAGTCCTGTCGCTTGGCCGACAGTTCGGATTATTTGTCGAGTCGTCACCTAAAGTCTAATTAATCAGTCTTCTGTTTAATTTGGTTATTTTTGCTGACAATAATGCTTAATTGAATCAATGATCGAGTTTAGACACTAAATCCCATGGTCTTACACAAGAGTCCAAGCATGTCACTTACACTCAATGCACACACCAATACACATGTTTTGACCATGATTAAGAGAGTCTTGTGTGCGCGTTTTTTCCGTCATTTTTTTAGGGGGGTAAGTCGGATATTAATCCTCCAATGTAAATAATAATACTTAGTTCCCTAAAAATATGTACGTTATTTTTTTGCCAAAAATATGCACCCTCTCTTTTTTTCCCTTAAAATAAACCATAAAGTCAAGTTGATTCGAGTCAAGTAGTTAAAACACAAATTGGTTTAATTTACAGCGCGTGGTCAAGAAAGGAAGGACGATTAATCAAAGATAACCTCTTCGTACAAGTCCAAATTTTCGACAAACCAATAGCCCACAAGAGGAAAGCAAGAGTTATAATGGCAACTCAAGAAGAAGTCAATGATCTTAAGAACCAACTGGCTACTGTGACCGAGACACTGAAGCTTCTCGCACTTAGGATCGATGATCCCGTAAAACAACAACAAATGTACCTCATGCAAGAGAGCCTAAGCAAGTTGTCCAGCGACTAAAAATTTCAAGAACTCACATCCCAAGGGGTCTTGGTGGATAAAGATCTTCTTCCGAAGAAGTTCAACGCCAACGAGCAATTGACAACCCTTACTTCCACTTAAGAGCATTTGAAACAATAAGGAGTATCAAGGGTATTGATAAGAAGGTCTTCCCTTCTCTTTTCTTACTGTCCCTCGAGACCGTTTGCCAACAATGGTTCTTTTCTCTCGAGAAAGAAAAGACATCTACCTGGGAGTCTATAGCAAACGCTTTCGTCGAAAGGTACAAATGCAACATTCAAGTCGAGACTGATCATAGAGAACTTGAATTCCTCAAACAAAAAGAGAATGAAGGCTTCACTTCTTTCTTTAACAAGTGGAAAGAAACCTCAGCTAAAATGATTGAGGTACCAAGTGAAAAAGAGTCTGTGAGACTGTTTATCAAGAATCTCCAAGAAAAATATTCAAAACATCTTAAATATCAAAATAACCTCCATACCTTTAAGGCTGTGTATGATATTGGGATCAATATTGAAGATGACTTGGCTAAGTCAAAAGCTGCCAACAATAACTCCAACAGTGGCTGGAAAGGAAAGAAGAACGACAATCCTTCTTCTTCCAAAACCGCCCACTCAAATAACGTTAGCACCTTTAATCTAGGAGAAGTCCTCGCCATGAACAACCAAGGACAAAGGAAACCATTTAGGAGGAACTTCACTCCTATTGGCATGAGTTATGACACCGCATTTGATCGATTAAATGCAAAAGGTCTTATAACTCCCATTGGACCATTTGGGGATCCACCAGTTGAGAAGAGGTCGGTTAACTGGAACCCCAACACACATTGCAAGTATCACCAAGGTAGGGGCCATTCTACTGAAAGCAGTTGGAAGCTTAAGGAAGCTATCCAAGACCTAATCGACAATAACAAACTGTCGTTTCCCCCTGTCAGTAAGAAGCCAAGTATTAACAATGCACCTCTAGCTCATACTTTGGCTATTTCCGATGAAGAAAACGAGGTTGACCCCTCATCTCTCATTAAGTCTGTCGAAGAAATCAATGTCGAAGAAAAAGGAGAGGAGATCTTTTTCGATGTCAGAGATAACCTTCCAGAACCGGCAAATAAGGAAGACATACAATTGCTCACATTGTCTATGAAGGAGGCATCGCAACTACTACGTGAAGCTCTCAAAGTTATGAACGAACTTCACAAGAAATATGATGAGCTTCCATGTCCAAAGGAAGAACCTAAAAGAGAATCCACACCAGTGAGAACGACTTATGAGGCAAAGTATTTTCCCTTACAAGACACCGAGAATCCCAAGAAGAGCAATAGAATTTACACTCCAATTGGGATCCCATATGCGCAAATGTTCGAAATGCTCTCCGAGAGTGGCGAGGTCAAACCTCTCAAACCGAGACCATTTGAGTCATTAAAAAGAACAGATAGATATTACTGTCAATACCATCAATCAGGGGGGCACACCATAGAAAACTGTTTCAAATTCAAGGATTTGGTACAGAAAATGATTGATGAAAAGAAATTAGTCCAAGTTCAACAAGAAGAGGATATAACCGTTAATGGAGTGTGGGACAGTGATGAAGAAGATGTCTACCTAAAGGAAATAGTAGGACCTTCACCTTCTGTATCATACACCACAGACGACATTTGGGCTGAAAAAGATTCATCAATAGACGTCCTCACAAGATCCGGGAGGATACAACCTCCCGTTTCAACACAACCTATGCCTACCTGTAGACACCCATTTGTGTCTCCCCAAAACCAAACCCGGTGATGAGTGTCTTTCACGTCGAATCATAATCAAATGAAACGAAGTGTGGAAAGGTCTAATGTTGCGGAAAGTTTTATTTCTTTTCTCTTCTCCTTGATTTTGAAAACTTTATTTTAAGAAAACAGCCAATCCAGTTTGGTTGGTCTATGATATGGGTCCAATAATGGTGTAGTTGGATGGGGCTTGAAAAGACCTTTCCAACGATATATTATAAGCCCAATTCCGATGAATATTGAGGAAGTTATGGCCAATTTACAAAGCTGGGTCCGGTTTGAGCTTTATGTACGGCCCAATGATCTAGGGGAGGGCCTAATATGATTTATCATTCCTAATGCAATTAGCAATGGTTTTAGTCTTCAAGAACATCCTAGAAGTTTCTTTTCATTCCTAATTCAATTAGGACTTTTCAGAGTTTTAATCAAGATCAAATAGCATTTTCGATGGAATTATATTATTTTATCTTCCAGTACGGGAAATTTATCAGATTTTCGAAAAACGCGTTGAAAATCAGTTTGGCGTCCAACCCCAGGCCTTGGCGCCTGGAACCAGGCTTGGCGCCAGGCGCTAGCCATTGGCGCCTGGCGCTAGCCACTGGTGCTGGCGCCAACTAGCCAGGGCTGGCGCCAATGCTGTTTTGCGATCTTCAGACTCTGTTTTGTTTAAATTATCTTTTTTGATGATTTTCTCAATAAATATCGTATCAAAAACTCCGTTTTCAGGCACCAACTCTCATCAAGATTTTCTTGATTATTCCCTCTCTCTTTCTCTTTTCTAAACTTTGTTTTCATACAAAATTCCGCATTGACAAGATCTAGATACACCTAGCCATATTCGAAGTTGCCTTCGCCCTAGACGTGAAAGGTTTTAATTTCTGAGGGTTTGGTCCCAAATCTCTCTCTCAATTATTTAATTTAATTGCTTTGATTATTATTTTTCCTTGAAGTTACTAACTTGTGTATTTTGTTATTAGAAAGAGGTACGAGGCATCCAAGTAAGTACTTTAATGGTTTAATTGATATAATGATGTAGAACTCATGCTTAGATTGTTATTTTAATTCCTAGTATCATGTCTAGGGTAAATTTAATACTAAGTATGATTAAAAGTATGATGCTTCCTATATTCTTCATAATATTTATGATTGTTAGTATCATGTTAGGGTTAAAGATTTGATTTTTATTGCTTAGTGACATGCTAGGGTTTGTTATTAATCTTGTTAGTATCATTCCTAGGATCTTGCTATGCTTTAACATGATTATGATTATGATTGATATTATTATTATTAATTATGTTGATTATTTATTATGTTGCTTGATATGCATATTATTGTATTTGTTATTGCTTGATCACCTTTATTGCATGTTTAAAGGGAATTGGTACTTGCAACCACGCTTAATAAGATAATTAATAATCTTGTTAGGTTAATTGTGATTATAATTCAAGTGATCGCCAATAATAGTTTATTTGTGCATTAATGTTCAACCAACATAGATTAAACAGGTTTAGGGTTAATCCTATTGATTGCATGTTAGTCAGAAAGCGCATATGAATACGAGCAGAATAAAGTAGAGGCCTATTATTAGGGCAGGTTCAATCTCTTTTAGGTTGGATTTGTACCTTATGGAATTGACGATCTCTTAGATCGTTAAGGGGTGTAACCTTCATCCTATGAACGGTTTATAAGTTCCTTAAAAACTTGTTGGCGACTCTTTTGCTCTATCTTCTTCCCTTTTGGTCGCCACCGTACTTTAGTGTATGATCACAGTGGGGTTCGAGCTAGTGGGATTTTTAAGGCTTGAAATTATTCCCTACACTACCGTACAAAAAGTTCCCATACCTATTATCGAAGACAACGACGTTGTTAAACAGTTTAAGAAGACAAAAGTTGAGATGAATGTGTGGAAGCTTCTGGCAACATCTCGAGAACATAGGTTGGCTGTAATGAATGCCTTGGATAAAATCGGGATAGATTCTGACACTACTCCTGAGGGACTAGCTAACTTCCTCACAAGTGACCTTCCTAGTCCGATTAATCTAATCACCTTCTCTTACAAAGATTTACCCCCAGAAGGTAACAAACACTACAAGGCATTAAACCTCACGGTAGTCTGCAAATGGATGAATGTTCCCACGACTCTTGTAGACAATGGATCGGCTATCAATGTCTGTCCACTTAGAACTGCGAGGATGCTCGGCATAAGAGATGAAGATTTAACTCCGTCCACATAAGGAATAAGAGCCTACGATAATACTCGCCCTCAAGCTCTTGGCAAAATAACTCTAAATGTGACGGCAAGAGCAATAGAACATGCTACTACTTTTCAAGTAGTAGACATCAATGACTCATTCAATCTGTGTTGGGACGCCCCTGGCTTCATGATCTAAAGGCCGTCCCTTCATCTCTCCACCAACAGGTGAAAGCCATAGTTGGAGGAATTCCAATCACTATTGATGCTTCGCCGATGAGAATCAAATCCATAGAAAATCCAATCATCAATGTGGAGCACGACAAAGATGATGAAGACCTATGGGGCTTTAACGAAGAAGTCTCCTTAACCCAAGAGGATGAAAGGAAATCTCTTTGCCATGACCCCCATTCCAACATGATTGTCAACACCATGCTGAAGAAGCAAGGACACTTCCCTGGGATGACCCTAGGAAAGAAGAAGGGGATAGCAAAATCGCTGGATTCACCTGGCCTCCCTAAGCTAGATACTTTCGGACTTGGTTTCGAACCGACTCGGAAAGATCTCAAGCGAGCCCAGGGCAAGTTGAAAGCACGTAGGGACGCTCGCATTCAAAAGAAAGCAATTCCAATGGATCAGTACCCTCTTACTCTTAATGGTCAGTTCATAAAAGAAGGAGAGGACTATCCATGCCATGAATTTCCCGAGCCATTTGTTGTAAATGGCATACGACAACAAGGATTCGAGATTTTCTTGGATTGCTACTTCATTGAAGAAATCCCAACTCCCGTCCATAAGGAGAAAGCACCCCCATGCTTTGACTTTAACGTCATGGGATTACTGTTTGGGCGAGAAAAGAATGAGCCAACTTATGAAGAAGATAACTCCTCGCTCATTCAAACAGTCCTACAAAGCGAAAACTTCGACCCCACGAAGCTAATTACTCCAGCCGAAGGATCACTACAAGGGTGGCGCAAGACTATCAAAGTGAGTACTCCAAGCGGAAGGAAGATATCAATCACGACAGGGCAAGGGCCGATGTTCGAAGAGTCGTCGGAGTCAGAGTCCGAGTCAGAGTCTTTCCCTTTAGAGTCTTCTAAGTCTTAAGCAATAACACCTTCCCTTCCTTTTTCTCCTTCTAGGATAGTTAGTGATCCAGTCCCTGAGGACATATCACTCTTTGATGTAATGATCTCATAGTACAATAATATTTCTCATTTTCCTTACTTCTTGTGTTCTTCCCTAACCCAAGATGACGAGCATTGCTTAGCTAACGATGAAAAAGACAAAGAAATTATTAAAGCAATGGAAACACTCAAAAAGAAAACACCGGTAATTGAGGAAACTGAAGCAGTTGACATCTCGAATGATTCAACTCATAAAAGAGAAGTTAAAATCAGATTAACGTTGAATAAACAAGAAAGAACCGATTTAATTAACTTTCTTAAAGAATTTATTGATGTATTTGCTTGGTCATATGAAGATATGCCAGGCATTAACAAAGAAATAGCTCAACACACTATACCACTAATCCCAGGAATGAAACCTGTAAAAAAAAAGTTGCGTCGAATGAAACCCGACGTAGCACTTAAAATAAAAGAAGAAGTTCAAAAACAAATAACTGAAGGTTTCATCAAGGTATCCAAATACCCCGAATGGGTCGCCAACGTCGTCCCAGTTCCAAAGAAAGACGGAAGGGTAAGGATGTGTGTCGACTATCGAGATCTAAATAAGGCAAGTCCAAATGACGACTTCCCTTTGCTACACATCGATATTCTGGTAGACAACACGGAAAATCACGCGCTTCTCTCATTCATGGACGGATATGCAGGGTACAATCAGATTCTCTTGGTAGAAGAAGACATGGAGAAAACGACCTTCATCACACCATGGGGCACTTACTGCTACACGGTAATGCCATTTGAGTTGAAAAACGCAGGTGCTACTTACCAACGTGCAGCAACCGCCTTACTCCATGACATGATGCATAAAGAAGTCGAAGTATATGTCGACGACATGATTGTGAAATCAAAGGACCGTCCAGGCCATCAAGTAGCCTTAAGGAAATTTTTCGAAAGGCTAAGAAAATATAATATGAGGTTGAATCCATCAAAATGTGCTTTTGGAGTCACCTCGGGCAAGCTCTTGGGATACGTCATAAGCTCTAGAGGAATAGAGATAGATCCAACCAAGATTAAAGCAATCATGTCAATGCCACCGCCCAAGACCGAGAAACTGATTCGAGGATTTATTGGCCGGTTGCAATACATAAGTAGGTTCATATCAAAACTGACAACGATATGTGAACCAATCTTCAAGAAGCTTAAGAAGAATGTACCAGTAATATGGGATGATGAGTGTCAAAAAGCCTTTGACAAGATCAAAACCTATCTCGCAAATCCTCCCGTATTAGCGCCAGCACTTCCCGGAATACCTCTTAGGTTATACTTGACGGTCACCAAAGAGACAATGGGAGCCATTCTAGCACAAGAGGTAGAAGGCAAAGAGAACACAATCTATTACCTAAGTAAAAAGATGCTCGAATACGAAACACGCTATAAACCGCTCGAAAAATTGTGCCTCGCTTTGGTATGGGCCACGACTAAGTTGAGACATTACATGTTGGTACATACCGTTTTCGTAGTCTCCTGACTGGATCCACTCAAGTATCTGTTCGAGAAATCAACACTTAATGGACGTATTTCAAGATGGATAGTCAATCTAGCCCAGTTTGATGTACGGTTCATGCCACAAAAAGCTATTAAAGGATCCGTGGTGTCAGACTTTCTGGCAGACATTCCAATAGAAGACTCGACACCAATACAGGACAATGAATTTCCAGATGAAGATTTGATGGTTACCGAAGATGATACTTGGACCTTGTATTTTGACGGAGCCTCAAACCAAAAGGGATGTGGCGTCGGAGTGCTACTAGTATCACCTAAAGAAGAACACGTTCCAATCTCAATAAAGCTTGATTTCGACGTTACCAACAACGCTGCTGAATATGAAGCATGTGTGGTAGGCCTTGAAACAGCCCTGGCACTGGGAGTAAAGAAGTTAAGGATATTCGGAGACTCTTCTTTGATTATCAATCAGATATCTAAAAGGTGGAAAGTAAGGAGTGAAAGCCTAGCCCCTTACCAAACTTATCTAGAAACTCTTACCGATCAGTTAGAGAAGGTAGAATACACATATCTACCTAGAGAAGAAAACCAATTTGATGATGCCTTGGCAAGAATAGCCTCAATGGTTAGGATTCCTACGGAAATCGAGCAAATGCCTCTAACTATCGAAAAAAGGCATAAACCAGATATATACAGGCTATAGAAGACGACGACTCAGTCCAAGACGAAGAAGAAGAACCATGGTACACAGACATACTCAACTATGTCACCAATGGAGAATACCCTCCTCATGCTGAAAAAAGAGCAAAGCGAGCATTGAGACTTTTGGCTTCTCAATATGTACTCATAGACAACGAGCTAAATAAAAGGGTACCTAAAGGTCGAGCTCTCCTATGTGTAGGAAAGGTGGATGCACAAAGAATAATGAGAATAGTTCACGAAGGAATCTGTGGAACTCATGTAAATGGTAAAATGTTAGTCCAGAAAATAATGCGAGAAGGGTATTATTGGACTACAATGAATAGGGATTGCCATCAATACGTGAAAAGATGCCCTAAGTGTCAAATTTATGCCAATTTACAACATGTCCCTCCATCTTTTCTCTACACCTACACATCGCCATAGCCATTCTCTACATGGGGAATTGACATAATTGGCAAAATCACTCCCCTAGGGACAGGAGGCCACGAATTTATTCTAGTAGCAATTGATTACTTTACAAAGTGGGTCGAAGCGCAATCATACGTTAAACTCACTGCAAAACATGTAGCACTCTTTATCGAGAAAAATATTATTTGTCGATATGGAGTCCCACATGATATGATAAGTGACAATGGAACTCACTTTCAAGCCGAATGTGAAGAATTGCTACATAAATATGGTATCCAACATCATCATTCGTCCCCTTATAGACCTCAAGAAAACGGAGCAGTCAAGGAAGCTAATAAGAATCTAAAGACTATCATCGAGAAAATGACAGAAAATTATAAGGATTGGCCTGACAAGCTCCACTTCGCATTGTGGGGTTATCGCACGTCAATCCGTACATTAACGGGAAATACGCCATTTTCCTTGGTATATGGAATGGATGTTGTACAACCTGTCGAACTAGAAATACCATCGCTACGCATTGCGCTAGAGAGTAAACTCGATGAAGTTTAATGGACTAGGGCAAGATATGAAGAATTGATTCTACTCGACGAAAAACGACTAGAAGCTCTACATCACACTTAGTGTTATCAAACTCGTATGGATAGACATTTTAATAAAAAGGTCAAGACAAGAAATATCAAAGTAGGGGATTTGGTATTAAAAGCACTAAGGAAAAATGTTTTAGACCCAAGGGGAAAATTTAGACCTAACTGGTCTGGCCCCTACATTGTCAAAGCAATCCTGTCAGGTGGTGTAGCAAAACTAACTGATATGGATGGCAATGAATTCTCAAACATGACCAGTCTTGACCAACTTAAGAAATACTACCCATAATTACTTGAGTAGGGTACTCAAGAGAGCTACGTTTGGCCTGATTCCTTAGGAAAGGATACGAAGGCAACCCTTCACGGGTGCGGCCACTTTATTTTTGACATCTCCGCGTTCCAGAATCAACTAAAAAGTCAACACAAAGTCGGCCAATTGTTGGCGTCGTAGAACAGAGCCTGGCGCCAGCCATAAGTCATCAGCGCCAGCCGATGGAATGGGCGCCTGGCGCCAGACTTCAATGGCAGGCGCCAAATGCCAATGACTGGCACCAATTCAGGAATAAAATCTGGGCGAATTTCGGTGTTTTTCGGAAAATATTCGACTTCCGTACTCGAAGAATTTCTGGAAAATTAATTTTTTCGATTTTCATTGCTTTAATAAAATAAATTTAAAGTAACAATTTAATTGAAAGCTAAAATTTCATTAATAAAATAAAATTACATTATTGATGGAATTTAAATAAGGCTGAAATAAATTAACGTTAAATAAAAATAACAATCTAAGTCTAATAAATCTATAGCTAAGCAATGCTTTTAATCTTTCTTTTCCTTTTTAGCTCTTTTCCAATTCTTTTCTGCTTCCTCCTCTTCATCCATTACTTAAGCTAGTAGGCATCCTTTAGAGGACCTGCATTCAATTTTGGAATAGATTGTCTCCCCTTCAGCTAGCACTCCATGCTTCTTTTCCAACCAAGCCTTTTTGTGTGTGGTGTTAGCTTTCCTTTTTCCTTTGTCTCTAGTAGTATTTTTCTTCCTAGGCATTGTAGGTGTTTTGACTTCAATTCTTGCACCTAAGCGTTCTTTGGCAGGTGTCACCCTGTCACCTAGACGATTCTTCACATCGGTTCTACCCTGATCAATCGAAGATTTCTTCAGCAACCACTTTTTTACATCATTAGGTAAAGAAAGGGGAACCTTTTGGGTAATCACTTCCCATAAAGGTCTAGCGCTGCAGTAAGCGTCGAATCTATCTACTTCTTGAGATACAGGGTACTCATTGGGAGGACGAAGATCCCCAGAAGGAATATTTTGAAGTAAGCGTATTGTCTCTTTAACCTGCAAGGATAATAATATGTTACGCGAAACAATCTTGGAAGACGGCAAAAAGGTTGCTTGTTAACACCAACCATCCTTTCTATTTTCCACCATGGGATGACCCACTTGATAGAAAAATCACGTGATTAAAATACTTTTCTCCACCCATGGCGCCCAATCTTAGGGATGCGCTTCTTTCTTCTCACGAAGCAATTGGGATTATATTTTTCAATGTCATCCGGAGGGCTAATTAATCCTAGCCTCTCCATTAGCCACATCTGTAAAAAAATTGCAATGCAAACAAAATTATTATTACAATACAAAAATATATTTTTTGTAATTAAAAATGTTATTTTTCTACCTGTAGTAATATTAGAGAACCACGAAAAGGCGCTTTTGGGTCCCTTTTCAATTCATCAAGACTAATCACGGTCTCTCCAACTATTAATGGCATTGGATTCCTCCCTGATTCAATTTGTTCTAGTATAGTGGTGATAATTGATTGACCCTCATTATTTTTACCACTACTAAGAAAGAATTGATTGAGCATGCAAAATAAAAACGCCCTTCTTCTATATATATGAAAGGATTCAGAAAGAGGTTTATCAAAATAATAGCGTGCGAATTCTTTCAAATTAACTATATTGCCATCTACTATTTTTTATAAATCCCTTCCCTTTAAATTAAAGAAGCGCTCAAAATCCTTATAGTAATATGCATCTACTCTAGGGATTACTACCAGGTCTATTGCAGGGAAGCCTAAAATAGCACCAAATTCCTCTGGCAAAGGGCTAATCTCATCATACCCTATTCTGAAACAATGCGTATCAATATTCCAAAATTCTAAAGCGATATGTATGAAGTCTAGGTCTAGATCTACCCCTTTGATGCCATAAATTCCCCCCAAGTGAAATAAATCTAATTCTTTTTTATCTCTAGCATTAAGGGATCGACACCATTCATGAGTGTATTGGGTGAAGGTTTTAGTGGCTAAAGACATTTTTCTAAAGAAGAGAATAATTTTTATGAGAAGAATCGGCTGAGCAGGGGGCTATTTATGCACAAATTGCAAGGAATTTTAATCTGAAAGAAACACGGAGTCAGCGTCAATTGGCGTTAAAGCCCGACATTGGTGCCACCCTCCAGAGCTTGGCGCCACACGCTAAGTGTAGCGCTTAGCGCCACGCGCCATAGTGTGGCACCAGCTGGCGCCAAGTCACCATGACAGCCGCGCGTGCTCAGTTTGCGTTTTTGATATTAAACTTGAGTCGGTTAATGAATTTATGGCCCCGTTTACTTTTCCTAAATATCTTTCCTATCTTTCTTTTTTTTTTTATTCTTTTTTTGGATTTTATTTTAATTTTAAAAAACCGGCATTTTTCCGTTTTCTTTTCCTTTTTATTTTTTCTTTTTGGGGAAGAGAGTCGGATAATATCCTTAATCAATAATAAAAATGACGGAATTTTTGCGCAAAAATCGTTATCACACTTCTTTTGCACACACTAACATACACTAACATAATAATAAACAATCAAATAAATTTACGATAACATAAAAATGCAAAATGTGTCTAAATAATGAGTCAAAGGCAAAGTTCTATAAAAAGTCAAAATAAAATATATATACAGATACAGACTACGACGCCGGAGGACGTAGGCCCATCATGCCATAAAATTGCGTCGTACGAGGTGTCACCTCTCCACCATCTCCAGCTTCAGCACCAACTCCAGTCTCCGTAGTTGGAGGAAGACTCAAGATAGGACCACTCCAGCCAGGATCAACCTGAGGCTGAGACCGCGGAGGTTGCTACGATGACGAGTCGACCTCGTACATCCCACCACCTCTGAAAGCGGAGGTAGCCTCTCCTATCGGTGCAGCAGGAGCACCCTCAGAAGAAGATCCCGAGCCCTCGGCAACGTCGGCTCGAGCAGCCTCAGAGCGACCGCTTCTACCCCCTGACGAAGTACGACGACATCTCGAGCTAGACCTCGCCGGATCTCTCCGCCCCTCATGTCTCGTACGGGTGTGAGAAGCGATAGGCTGGCCCTGCAAAAAGAATTAAATCAGAAACAAGGTAAAACTGAAGCCATAATAATGAGTGAAGAAAGGTTACCTCTCGGACAACGTCATCCCGACGACAGGTGGCCGCGTTCCTCATCCGGACGAGCTGGCTCCGGAAGGCATCTATGCATCGTGCCATAGCCGAAACCACCTCGCGTGAAAACTGTCAGAAAAATAAGTCAGTGAAAATACATGATAAATAAACACAAAAAAATTCTGAATTTAAACTAGGCTTACACTAGTCTGGTGGCGAGGAATCGACCGCTCTACGAAGCGCTCGCCCTCGGGAGCCGGAGAAATCATCTCCTCGATCGGCCCGTATATCCCCTGGTAGTGAATGGACATACGGGGCGGCACAAACTCAGCAGGACCATCCTGATAAAATAGAAAAAATCAGTAAAGTATTACTTGGGGGCTAATTAGAGAAAAATAAAAAGTTAAGAATCTTACCCTTACATCCTCAGCCGGTACAGGGGCTGGAGCTAATAAAGGTAGTAGCTCCTCAGCGTAACACCGCCCGAGGATCACATGGGACCACCAGAAGGAACCAGTTCCCTCAGCCATGCTCGATAACCGTGCCTCGTCGAACATGTGACGTGGCGGGGGAGCAGGAACAACGAAGACATCATAAGAGTGCTGTCTAGCGACTCTCTCACCTAGGTACACGACCGCTCCATAGGTCCCCAGAAAATAGCGACGCTCTGCAGAGTATTGTGCTGCTAATCTAGGGACTGTCCAACCGCCCCACGGTCGGTATACCACCTCAGGTCCCTATAAAAAGCATCAATCAGGCAAGAATATATCTAAAACACCGCAGAAGAGCAAGATAAACATTAAAAGTCATACCGAGATGATCCAGCTCCGAACACGTGCAGTAGACATGTCCACGTGGTGGCCGCCCCAAGAGGCGCTCACCGGAAATCCCCTCGGCGATGGTCTCCCCGGCGCAACAGAAGGAAAGTGCTCATAGAACCAGATCTACAAAGAGTTAGAAGTGTGAATAAATGCTAACTAATATGTAGGGCTAAAATTTATAGGGAATAATGTTTACCTCTACAACCTTCCAGAAGCAGACAAAGCAACATTCGTCCTAAAGGACCGATGACGACACGAGTCCCTCAGCGCACGAACGAAATCGGCATAGGCCAAGCTGGCCCAGTCATAAGTCCCGATCCGCTGGAGATCACGGACAGCAGGGAGGTAGTAAAGCAATGCCCTACTACCCTTGTCAGGGGAGAATGTCCCTGACAATAACATCAGCACAAAGATGCGCACCCGCTGCTCTTTGGTGGTCGCATCATCATCAAGAGCCGCTGCCAGCGTTGAGCGGCGAATCCCTCTAGCATTGAACTGAGTCGTCTCGACCTCAGCTCGGGCCCTAATAGCAATCAGCCCCAACAACTCCTCGACCTCTGAAGAAAAGACGTCGATCCCACCGTCGAACGGCAGTGGCACAAAAGTGAACTCCAGTCCTGTTATGAGACTGAAGTCTGTAGGGGTGACCATCATCTCGCCCCAGGGAAAATGGAAGGTGTTGGTGGTGTCCCAGAAGAACTCCACCAAAGCGCGCACTACGTGATGACCCCCGCTGGAGGCGACCATAGCCTCGGAGGTCTCGAACAGAGTAACTAGCCTGCAAGACTCCCATAGGAGTCTCGTCTCGAGATCCCTGGCGATGTGCATCCTGTACAAATCGCCCAGACCGTCACAGCCAGAGCCGTGATGTCGTGTCCTCCCGGGCTCAGTACCCCGTATCACCCTCTTAGAAATGTGGTGGACAGGGGCAAAGAACAGAGTCTGCTCGTCCCACTCCGGAGGCCTACCAAGCAAAGTAAACGGCGTGGCGTCGTCCTCCACGGGCTCATGCTCCCGTCTAGTGTTTCGGGACCGTGAATTCGAGCCTCGTTGTCTGGCCATGCTACATTGTGCAGAATCATCATAAATTAAGGTTCTATAGTATCTAAGTTTCGCCTAGCCGCATGATACTATGTTCGCAAAAACAGAGTACGTAGTACTAAAACAGAGTAAAATTCAAAATTGAGCATGACAACATTTTTTTCAAGCAATCAAACAATTTCTTGCAACACTATAGTGATTATTGTGACAAATTGAACAATAATTGCTAGCAAAAATGTCAAGAACAAACCACATTGTTCTTCACGACCTTAAGAGGTCCAACAATGGCAGATTGCTTATTTCTTCACCAAATTGAGTCAAACAAGTCTCAAATTACTCCCAAGGAAATATATAAACATAAGCAAGCAATTTCATGGCATAAAACTTGACAAAAGAAGCAAATTGAGCATCATAGAATTCGAATTTTCATGAAATTCGTGAATATTCATGCCAAGAATTCATAAAAACTGGTGTGAGTTTGAGGAAAACTTACATAGATTGGGAAGATAGATGAGAAGAGCTTTGATTTGCAACAAATTTGAGCAAATTCGGTTGAAAAACGAGCAAGCAATGAGCAATTGAAGTTTCGGGCTTCTTTCGAGCAGTTTCGCGACGAACAGAGCAGCAAATGAAGAAGAAACGGGCATTTAAAGAAAATCTCGTGCTGGCGCCAACATCAGCGCTTGGCGCTAACACCAAATGGCTGGCGGTGATGGATTTTCAGTGACGCCAAAGCACTCAGCCACCTGTTGAGGTTGTGCTAGCCTTGTGCAACATATTTTTGGGTTCCTTGGTACGCCAATTAACCCCTCTAAGCAATTTGACATGATTTAAGTAATCGGCTTGATTACATAAAGTGATCGACCTGATAAGAGATCGTCTCACTTAGTTTAAATCGCATAAGCATTGGCTCATTAGCAAAGGGCACCGACATATAGGTTCAAGAGCAAAGAGCACCGACATATAGGTTCAAGAGCAAAGAGCGCCGACGTACAGGCATAGCGGAGGCAAAGTTCAGGCGAACTTTTAAAGATCGACAGGCGTGGATCTTCGGTCATTTCCTTTGGAAAATTATCGCATAGAGTGAGGATGACTTCAAGATAAGATATCTTCGACATCATTCCCTAGCTTGCGGAGAGTTGTCATAAACAACTGGAGATTGTTTCAAGCGAAATAATCTTCGATAGTGTTCCCTAGGATGTGGAATATTATCAATGCGGATGAGGATTATTTCAAGAGAAATAATCTTCGATGATGTTCCCTAGGATATGGAATATTATCAATGCGAATGAGGATTATTTCAAGAGAAATAATCTTCGATGATGTTCCCTAGGATGTGGAACATTGTCACGGCGGATGAGGATTGTTTCAAGAGAAATAATCTTCGATGGTATTCCCTTGGACGCGAAATATTATCATTGTGGAGGAGGATCGTTTCAGGCAAAGCAATCTTCTAATTTGGAAGCAGTTATAGGCGTAGCGGTTTTCAAGCGGGATGACATTCTCTAGCTTGCAGGAGGTCATTAAAACAAATCGGTTACTTTCAGAGACGTGTGCTCGACGGTGCAAGATACGCGTTTCTTAACTCTTTTATCTGTTTAACTAACGCCAGTTTTGCAGGTATCGGCGTTACAAGATTGATTTAGGATCGCTGAACATTTTGAATCATTCTCCGTCCCTATCGATACTTTGACTTTTGTTTTCGAAACTTGCGTTTCTCCAAACTCAGTCAAAGTGGGGGCTTCTGTAGACACCCATTTGTGTCTCCCCAAAACCAAACCCAGTGATGAGTACCTTTCACGTCGAATCATAATCGAATGAAACGAAAGTGTGGAAAGGTCTAGTGGTGCGGAAAGTTTTAGTTTCTTTTCTCTTCTCTCTGTTTTTAAAACTTTATTTTAAGAAAACAGCCAATCCAGTTTGTTTGGTCCATGATATGGGTCCAATAGTAGTGTAGTTGGATGGGGCTTGCAAAGACCTTTCCAATGATATATTATAAGCCCAATTCCGATGAATATTGAGGAAGTTATGGCCAATTTACCAAACTGGGCCCGGTTTGAGCCTTATGTGCGGCCCAATGATCTAGGGGAGGGCCTAATATGATTTATCATTCCTAATGCAATTAGGAATGGTTTTAGTCTTCTAGAATCTTCTAGAAGGTTCTTTTCATTCTTAATTCAATTAACATTGATAAGTTGACTTTGTTGACTTTTCAGAGTTTTAATCAAAATCAAATAGCATTTTCGAAGGAATTATATTATTTTATCCTCCAGTATGGTAAATTTATCGGATTTTCAAAAACGCGTTAAAATCAAGACTGGCGTCCAACCCCAGGCCTTGGCTCCTAGAACCAGGCTTGGCGCCTGGTGCTAGCCGTTGGTGCCTGGCGCCAGCTAGCCAGGGTTGGCGCCAACCTTGTTTTGCGTGCGTCAGACTCTGTTTTGTTAAATTATCTTTTTTGGCTGGTTTTCTCTATATATATCGTATCAAAACTCTGTTTTCATAGACGAATTCATCATCTACATTCACTTACAACCAATTCTCCTCATTCACAAGTTTTAATTGGCATTCTCTCTTTAATTCTTTCAATTCGTTCTTACTTTGTTTTCATACGAAATTCAGCATTCTCAAGGTCTAGAAACACCTAGCCATATTCGAAGTTGCCTTCGCCCTAGACGTGAAAGGTTTTAATTTCTGAGGGTTTGGTCCCAAATCTCTATTTCAATTATTTAATTTAATTGCTTTGATTATTATTTTCCTTGAAGTTACTAACGTGTGTATTTTGTTATTATAAAGAGGTACGAGGCATCAAAGTAAGTACTTTATTGATTTATTGATATTATGATGTAGAAATCATGTTTAGATTGTTATTATGATATTCCTAGTATCATGTCTAGGGTAATTTTAGCATTTAATATGATTGTTGTGATGCTTCCTATATTCTTCCTAATATTTATGATTGTTAGTATCATGTTAGGGTTAAAGCTTTGATTTTTATTGCTTAGTGACATGCTAGGGTTTGTTATTAATCTTATTAGTATCATGCCTAGGATCTTGCTATGTTTATTATGATTTAATATTAACATGAACATGATTATGATTATAATTATCGTTATGGTTATTTATTATGTCGCTTGATTTATTCTTTATTTCTTGATCACCTTCATTGCCTGTTTAAAGGGAATTTTGTACTTGTAATCATGCATAATAAGATAATTAATAATCTTGTTAGGGTTAATATGATTATAATTCAAGTGATTGTCAATAGTAGATTTGTTTGTGCATTAATATTCAACCAACATAGATTAAACAGGTTTAGGGTTAATCCTATTGATTGCATGTTAATCGGAAAACGCACATGAATACGATCAGAATAAAGTAGAGGCTTATTATTAGGGCAGATTCAATCTTTTTTAGGTTGGATTTGTACCTTCATCCCCGAACCCTTATTTGGTTCTATACCTTATGGAGTTGACGATCTCTTGGATCGTTAAGGGGCGTAACCTTCATCCTATGAACGGTTTACAAGTTCCTTAAAAACTTGTTGGCGACTCTTTTGCTCTATCTTCTTCCCATTTGAATGCCACCGTACTTTAGTGTATGATCACAGTGGGGTTCAAGCTAGTGGGATTTAAAAGCTTGAAATTATTCCCTACAATAATAAAAAGCATTGAATATACGTACGTCTTGCTTCTTCTTCTAGTAGGTCTTCTGCAGTATGAATACTTCATGAAGAAACAGGATCGGGTTGTGATTGTAGCTGCTGCCTTCCACCCTGAGACATCTTTTTTAAACCTTGAGTCCACCCACAATCACCATATGGAAAAAGCAGCGGACATTGTAAGGGATCATAGCAGCCGTAATAGTGCATGATTCTATGACACGATTTTTTCCTAGATGAATCGCTGTCAGGTGAATCATCCTCAGGTAAGTCATCTTCCAATGAATCATGTTCAGACGGTTCTTTTTTTGCTGTGACCAGAATATGAGGACTTTCAGACTCACTTGAAGACGTATTTTCTGGCCATATGACAACAACCTCATCAGTGGAAGGAGCATTGTAAACACGCTAATCTGGTACAGTTGTCTTATTTATTACAATATGTGTAGACTCGGTTATTTGGATCTCTCTCGGTGAGCGAAAGAATCTTGCATAAGGATTTACTTTAGTGACTTCCATGAGAATAGCTAACACATCTTCCCTTAGCTTTGGAAAAAAGCCTAGCCGTTTCTTTGCTTCAAGCTTTCCATCATAAAAATAGAGCTGTATGTATTTAGGGCCTTCTTTTCCAGGAAGTAGATAAGGAATATAATGATATAGCTTCCCATGTAGTTTAAAAACATAGATCCCTTTTTTTGTCTTAGCATCAAATTTTCCACCTAATGATGTAAACGAAAACATATTGTTATATAAACGTATGTATTGCCTGAAATGTTTAGCGTCTTCATCCATAGAAGTCAACAGCCTGACAAGCTGTGCAGGATAATCATTTGCAGCAATCTTAACTTCACCATCACCACAACAAAAATGAGTCGTTTCAAAGGCAAATTTGCATGCCCTACACTTAGAACACTCTGTAGGAGAAGGAAGCTAGTAGGGTTCTGCAGGTAGTTTCTTACCAATTGCTGCATCAGGAAGCCTTGCTTACCACAACATGTTTACAGAATATTCAGACATGTGTATCCTAAAACGAATAGATAATAATGCTTGTATATCTTTATCAAGATAGTGAATACAGATATGAAGTGCCATAAGAATAAAGAAAGACTAAATTACTTGTAACAGGCTGCTTGGGTTTGGATATCTTTGCACGCTTTGCAGCAGGCACAGTCTGCATCCTACAAAAAAAAGCGCATCATACGATGCAACTGCTGCAGAAGCTACTCTTTGAAGTATAAAAAGTCTTTATTGCTTTAATTAACAGATTTATATCTAAAATAAAACACCTCCATATATGTATAACTTTGTTTGAACTTATTTTTATGTCCATGTATACCTTTCCATTCCATGTTGAGACGCAGATTCTAAACTTTTAAGGCGTTTGGTGTTGTACCCTTTTGAAGATGATGGTTCTCGTAACAAACGATCTACAAGATAGTATTTGAAATTCATAGCTTAGAAAATTAACTTCCAGTGTTATGCTTATTTAAAAAGGAAGAATGATATGTTACAGAACATACTCATATCAAAACAGACTATGATTCTCAGCAGCTATCTTACTGTAACTTTACAGGGAAACGAATTGTAATGCCCAACCTTTCATCAGTCCTGGTTACCAAATATAGCATGCAAAAAATAGGTAAACAAAACCAATTTAGACATTCAATGATTTAAACAATATAGAAACAAACAATTCTAGATTCTGCATAATCTCAGATACCAAAGAATAAGCTAAGCATATCTTATACAAGAAAATATAAAATTAACTCCATTACATAACTTCATCAAATATCATACAAGAGTTTAGCTGCTTAATTGTTTTTAACAAAAGAAGGCCTACACAATGGCACCTGACATAGTCTTATGATAAATCCAGTAACATAGTATGCGTAATAACCTAGCTACATTAATAATCAAAAGGAGCTAGGTAGTACATCATCAGCATTACTAATTTATAGAAACACACTAATGGTACTTTAATTCTACTTAACAAACTTCACACGCTTAAAACAATCCCCGAGATCCTCTGGCACTGGAAACACTGAAGCCATCTTACAACCAGAATCAGCAACAGGAGATGTTTCAGCATATATATACCTTAGAAGGCGCTTCTTGGGAGGCAAAGCAGGTGGGATAGACACAGAAACCTAGAATTCTTGTCCAAGTGGAGTAAAACAGTCCTGCTCAATAAGAACAGTAGAAGGTTCCAGCTCCTCCTTAATTCCTAACACACGTTCCTTGACACTTAAATAGCTCTCCCTTTCTAAAGTACATAAGATGGCATCAAACCTAGCTGTTGTAACCTTATAATTAGCATCAACTATTACAAGGTTAAAGGCATCGCTAAGATAGTCCACAACCTTTCTATCCAAGCTCTGCTTTGTAGCAGCTACAGTCCGACAATAATCACTAAATAGACACCGAAAACCTATTCCTTTCTTATGAGGCATGACAGTAAACCAGGAAGTATACTCATCAGGAGAATGCTCAATGGTTTCAATTGGGGTGCACCTTATCTCTACAGTCTTAAAGATAGCCCTTAAAATAACAACAAAGTCTACCACAATCTTCTTATGATTGTCTTCAGCTCCTAAACAAAGGTCCTCATTCATACACACCTTACGTTCTTCCTTTTCAATGCGTTCTAGCTCCTCCTTTTTAAACCAAAACAACTGCCAACAACGATCATACATTTGTTTCCTTAAATAAGTTACATCCTCAACAACTATTTCATATTTTTTCATAAGATCATATACAACCTTTCTAGCAGCAACTTCACAGGACTCTTCTATACTGCTAGTATAGCCACCAATGTAAACAGATGCAATGGGACCGCAGTCTGTCCGAACCACCACACAAGAAATGCTCCTAGGCTCATCAACAAACTGGTAATTTGGATCAGGAAAGTTCAAGTAGTTGGTAATCTGCTTCAAAGCGGGCGAAATGGCATAACTACTTGTGTGGGTGGCAAGTCCATGACCTGTAAACATAGGCATAAAATTTAAAAATAGGTCCAAAACACCAACCATCATATACAACCCAAATACAGATGTTTAAATAATTCTTTTTACTTTTCTATAGCACCAAATCAACTCATAATACTGTCCAATATTCTTATAAATAATCCTACACAAACAGGCTAAAATAGCAACAACAAACATACATCATAATACAAGTCACCTGAAATACCTAAAGGTAGTGACATAGCTGCATACATAGACTGCAGTAACCTATACTTAGAACAGGACACTTCTTGTGATCCAAAGACCTTTTCTTCTTTCCAAAAAAGAAAGAAATGACAGAAAGTAAATTAAAAAAAAACTCTTATCAACATATACCATAATACAATCATGTAAAGCAAGTCCACATTTCTCAATCACATAATTTATCGAAGGCAAAAAAACAAAAAACATATTCTAGTAACAATTTTTAAAAGAACAGAAAGGAAACCAGAATACAGAAAAAGGAATTACTCTACACTTAAAATGGCAAAGCCTTTTTTCAAAAACATATGACATGAAATCAATTACCCAATCACAAATAACTTAAACTCCAAACAAATAAGTCTAAAACACCACCCATCATATACATCCCCAATACAGATATTTTAATAATTCTTTTTACCTTTCTATAGCAACAAATCAACCTAGAACACTACCCAATATTCATATAAATAGTCCTACAGAAGCAGTTTAGAATAGCATCAACAAACATACAGCATAATAAGAGCCACCTGAAATGCTTTAAAGCAGTGACATAGCTGCAAACATAGACATCCATAACTTATACTCAGAACAGGACACTTCTTATGATCCAAAAACCTTTTCTTCTTTTCAAAAATAAAATAAATGACAGAAAGTAAAAAAAAAAAAAAAGACTTAAAATCTATACCATAATATAATTATGTAGTACAAGTCCACATTTCTTAGGCACATGATTATCAAAAAAAGAAAATAAGGAGCACATTCTATGAACAATTTTTAAAAGAACAAAAAGAAAACCAGAACACCTAAAAAAGAATTACCGTACACTTCAGGTGGCATAGGCTTCTCCCAACAACATATAATATGAAATCAATCAACTCATCACCAATAACTTTAATTCCAAACAACACACACACACACACACACACACACCCTAGCAACACATGACATGATTCACATAACAAGATCACACAAGACAAACACTCCTACTTACAACACATAACAAAGCCCGCAAAAACATCTAAACCAGCCACCACACCTCATCACAACTTAACAGCACATTTAATGACAAATTCACAAAAATAAAAAACTAATAGCCCTTTATTTCATACACCTAACAAAAATTGATCCATCAAACACCAACATAAAAAGCATATCCATCCATACTCAAATCATAATGAAATATCTGATACGTCCTTGTCACAGTCCTATAATGTATGGAATTGCCTTTTGTCATGGCTAATCAAGATCTTGGCTCATCAGATTATTGCCAATTGTTGAATATATGATAATAATGTAATAGTTAATAACAAACACATATATTCCCAGCAACTAATAAAATTTAAGTTACCTAATCTTTCTTTGTTTAGAATTAGTAATGACTTTGCTATAAGTTTCTAGCACCAAAACAAGAAGAAGTCAAATTCTAAGAAAGAGTGCAAGTGACAGACAGACCACAAACAAGAGGAATTCTCTTTATATATATCCAACTTATGAACACACACAATGAATTTTAAAAATAACTTTTCAGTCACCAAAAAATGTACAATTTCAAACAAAATGTCTAGACAATTTCAAAGACTATTGATAGTCAAAGAAACAAAGACAATGCTACACTCTAATAGCCCTTAAAATATGGAAGACCACATATTTGCAAGTAACCATTCTCATTGACCGTATTAGCTTCTTCCTCTTGTAATAATTAATCCTCCACACTAACCTACACAACAAAGTCCCTTAATATAATACTTTTCAAGATTAATGATCAGCACTAAATTAGTTACAAATTAGATAATGATTAACCCAAAACCACGTGCACTAAGCTAAAAAACAAGGTGCTTTAATATACTACTTTTGAAGACTAATGATCAATATTCAGTCAGCTACGAATTAGCTAATGACTAACCCAAAATCACGTGCATTAAGCTGCATAACAAAGTGCTCTAATATTAATTTTTCAGATTAGTGATCAATACTAAATTAGCTACGAAATAGCTAATGACTAACCCCCAAACCACATGTGATAAACTTGCTAAATGACTTATTAAATGAGTAAGTAAACCCCTTTTTAAATGACTTATTATCAATATGCTCTTTCAAAGCCATCTTGTAAAAAAATTGTTAATAAAAAGGAAAACCAAATGACTTATTATCAATATGCTCTTTCAAAGCCATCTTGTAAAAAAATTGTTAATAAAAAGGAAAACCAAAAAAAGGAAAAAAAAATAAAAATAAATAAAAAAAAAGGGAACAAAAAAATCAAAGGCTGAGCATTCCCCTTTTTTATTTTTTTTTTAATAGCTATTTTTTCGTTTTCTAAGAAAACAAAAATAGTACAGCGTGAGTATTTAAGCATACATATAATTACAACTCCAAAACAAATAATAAATGCATTGTGTAAATAAAATTAAGTAGTAAACCCCAAAACAATAATAAACAACTAAGAAAACCCAAAAAGAGAAAAAGAAGACCTTTGTTAGGAGGTGGGACCCACATTCCACATCAACTAAATACATGGCCATGAGAAATCAGTGAAGACCCAACAACAAGAAAGCGTTTTTTGTGGAAAAGCCAAAAAAAAAGAAAAAAAAAAAAGAGAGAAGGGTAAAAACGAAAATACACTGTAGATTTCAAATAGTGCCCACAACTTCTGGTTTTTATAAGGGTATATATATATATATATATATATATATATATATATATATATATATATATATATATATATATATATATATATATATATATATATATATATATATGTGGTACTAAAGATACACTTAAGGTGCATCAATGTGGCAATTGGGTGTAGAATTGAAAATAGGATAGTACATCCGGGTGCACCATGCGTTTATTGTCTACTATACTTAAGGTACATGACTGTCGTAATTGGATGTAGAATTTTAGGCTAGTACATCCGAGTGCAGCATGCGGTGTACCATGCGTTGTACCAAGCGCATGGTGCACCCAATTAAACAAAAAAAAAAGATAGAAAGAATATACTTGTATTTGATAAAGAACATACCTGTGTAGAATTATTGTGATGATCCTTTTCATATTTCGTTAGCAAATCCAGGATTTAATGGGCTGGACATTTGGGCTTAAGGCTACATTATTTTCGACACCAAATGATAAATCGATTGGGCTAAGGTTTAAAGATTATACCCTTTTTTTTGCCTCTAACTTTGGAAATTCTTTTATTTATCTATCACAGAGACTAGATCCACATCTAATATATAGTGAGCGGTAGGGGTGTCAATCGGGTTTTCGGTTTAGTTTTGGGTTCGATCTACCGGTTTTCGGTTTGTGATGGTTCGATTTTTAACGGATTGAAATTATTAACGGGTCAGTTCGGGTCGATTTTAAATAATTTTGGGTCGATTCGGTTTGGTTTCTTTTTATTACATTTTCTTTTCGGGTTGAATTCTAATCGGGGCGGGTTATAATTGGTTCGGGTCGTAATCGATTCGGGTTAAATTCGGTCGGTTTAAAGACGGGGTTTGTCAGTTTAAAGCGGGTTTTGGGTCATCACATATCGGGTCCTCATCATGTCGGGTTGTAATCGGTTCGAGTTGAATTCAGTTGGTTTGACATTTGGTTTTGCCAGTTAAATTATACGGGTTTCAGTAACATATATCTTCTATTATATCCTCAAAATTCTTTAATTACTTATTCCAGTAGATCATACAGAGTATTAATTACTACCTCCGTTTCTTTTTAGTTGACACGTATTCCTTTTTAGGAAGTTTTTTTTAGTTGACATGGTTCCTTTTAGGGTAACTTTTTTACCTTGTATTTACAAGCTACCTCACTTGCTTTTTTTATTCTCTCTCACTCTCACTCTCTATCCTCTCTTTAATACGTGTGTCTAAATCAAACGCGTCAACTAAATCGAAACGGAGGAAGTAGTTGTTTAACTTTATGCCCCTTTTTTGTATAATGATTTTAAGGATCAAGTAATAATAACAAATCTAGAGTTTGGTTTTGATTTAGATTTTTTGATTTTTTTTTAATACAATATAGTGTTCTATAAGCCATTACTCGTTAGAGAACAATAATATTTTAGCATAAGAGTTTCAATGACATAAAAATTCCAAACCTTTTCAATATAATTACTTTGTAATTCAAATTAAACCTTTTGTTTTACTATTGATAAAATATACCCAAAAAAAGAAAAAAAAGAAAAAAAAAATTGCGGTCATAACGGGTTATGGACTTACGGATTATAAACGGTTCGGTTACAACCGATTACGGGTTGTAAACGGTTCGGTCATAACTTATTACGGGTTATAAACGGTTTAATCCTAACCAGTTACAGGTTGTAAACGATTTGGGATTATCGGGTTTTTGTCGGGTTTAAACGGTTTCGGTTTACAATGGATCGGGTTGCTATCGAGTTCAGAAGTACTCGGTTCGGGTTGTATCAGTTCGGCTTAATAATGTGTAGGGCTCATTAACGGTTCTCAAATATTTGGATCGGTTCAGTTTCAGGTTTTAAAAAACCGGGTCGTGTTGTTTTACGATTTTAAAATAACAGGTTCTTAGCGGTTCAGTTCCTTTTTAGAACAGTTCGAAACGGTTCGGATTCACCAGTTCGGGTCAGTTTTTGACAGCTCTACTGAGCGGCCATATTGTAACAACTCTTGCCGATTTGCCGTGGTGAACAAGGTCCGCTTTAAATAATACTCCGTAAGACCCTCAATTCCAAATCATATTCTTAACAGAAAAAGTCAACCTCATTCTTTTCCTTGGAGATCAAGGTCCACTTGAAACTTTCTTGAACAAGTTCGTTAGCCTGATAGAGAATTTCTAGGGTTTTACTTTTACCAATCTACCAAAAATTACAAATCAGATGTTTCAAAAAAAAATTACAAATCAGCTATCAATACAAATTCATAAACATCAATTCAAATTTCTAAGGGAGTGATCGGAATTAAGTCACGTAGTGATACCGTCATTAGATTCCATATAGTTGCCCACCTTTACGGCTCCTGATCGAGTCATCGTCCAAACATGGAGGGACAACAACTAGACGAAGAAACAGGCATTAATAATTCTCGACTCGAATTATTATCATCATTGTTAGGCCAAGAAATTGCGTTAGAAATTCAAAGTAACAACACAATTGATGATCATCGTACAACAATATGCTCACATCCTGTTTTTTTACGATATACGTGCACTAAATGTGACCAAGAAATTAACGGTACAATTTCTACCATACCCTTTTGGTATATTTACCCTGATTTAAATCTAAGTTTTAACGAGATTAATCGTATTCGTGATACCAATTTGCAAAGATTATTATCCCGAAGAAAGCTTCATTTAGTTATTGATTTGGATCATACGCTTGTTCATACACGAAAAAAATACAAATTAAGTCCCGAAGATAGGGATTTCGTTCGTACGAAAAGATATGGAATTGATTATAATTTGCCAGGGGAATTAGGTGCATTGTTGTTTCAAGCTGGTGGTTCGTGGACTAAATTACGGCCGTATGTACGTGATTTTCTTAGAGAGGCGAGCACGATGTTTGACATGACGATATATACTCTAGGGTGTAAGTTTTATGCTTGGAGTATGTCGAAATTGCTCGATTCCAATGGGAGGTATTTTGATAATTGGAGGGTGGTTTCGAGGGATGATTGTGTAATGTTGGATAAGCACAAGAAATTTTTGGATGTTGTCTTGGAGCATGAGCGCGTTGTAGTGGTAATGGATGATAATGAAGACGTGTGGGAGGATCATAAGACGAATTTGTTGAAAATAACACCGTATAATTACTTTTCTTACTTTAGTCCTGAGGATAAAGTTCATGATGCTTCTCCTCCGCGGCTGTCTTGGTCTCAGTTGAATGAGGATGAAAGCGAGGAAAATGGGGTGCTAGCTAGAGCTTTGGATAAGTTAAGGCTTGTTCATGCTGCTTTCTTTGATGGTTTATCCGCGAATGGTGTAGAGGATTATGGTGACCGGGATGTTAGACAAGTTCTTCAAAGGGTGCTGGTGAAGGAAAAATCATTGACTAAGAAGCAAAAGAAGCAGAAAGCTAAGAAGATTAGTGATTTGTCACGAGCTTTACAAGCTGCTCATCTATAAGGAGAGGTGCTAGAGTTCATAGGAGCACTATGTTACTCGGTGTCAAGTAATTGGGATTTTGTATGTAATCCTTTTCATGTTTTTGCAGCAAATTGAAGTGCTAGTGTACATACTCATGTAGAGGTGTCATAGTGTTAAGTTTTAACACGCGTACTTGAAATGTAATAAACTGTATGTCCAAGTAACATTGATTGACATTCTTTTTTTTGTATATTGTTAGGTTCTTTTTAGTAGTTAATGAAGCAATGGTGTGACTTACTGTAATTTGTTAAATGCAAGTAAAAGTTATCCAACTAATAAGTGATCTGTTGGTTTTATGCTGTTAATGATGTGGATTGAATTGTTAGATTGGTGACTGATTCTATTTAACTATATGTATTGTTTGATTTATGGTGTGTACTAACATCAGATGCTGAGTATGTCACACGCAGCTAGACTTCGTTACTTTGATCCTTGTACAACAATTACTTCACTTCTTAGTAAGTTTCTGCACTATTATTCTGAATCTGATGTATACATGAATGTATGATCATATGAGCTCAAAGGTATGATTTTTATGTCCTGCTTTTATGATGGCAATGTCTTTTAATCAATTAACTAGCTTATTATTTTATTATGGCAGTGTGTTAATGATCTTTTACAATAGATTATTACATGATTTTTAGGAACATGGACTTAGAACTCTGTGTTTCTTCCACCAAAATGCTATTTCTCTGTTCTTCATTGTGTGCAATAGCGGCCTGTTCTGTACCGTTGGTTTACAAAGTATGCCATAGATTGCTAGTAGAATTTATGTCACGCTTGATTGAAAGACAATAGCTCAGCTCTTTTCTAAGCATTCGTATCTCCATCGAAGCACACGATCTGATCCCTTGGAGCCAAGAATGCATAATTTGTCCTATTCCTATAGAGGGTACATAAGAGTCATAGACGACAGACTCTTCATTGATCTTTTTAAATTCTCCTTAGCTTGCTAGTCCATAATATATGCATTTTATCCTCTAGGATTCAAATTCTGTGATCAAAGATATAAATATGAATATAATGTGTTATATGTGTGCCTCGAATGCTCCATGTTAATATATGCTTTAGTATTATGGTGTTTGGGGCTTTAAGCAAAGAAGCATGGAAAGGGCTGACTTAAAATGATCATATCTCAAGATCTAGAAGTGATATTGAGATGATTCAAGTTGGAGGTGATAGCTCTTCTCAAAATCTTTCCAACGACTGGTCATAAGCTTGATTTGGTTAAGAATCGAGGGAGTTATGACTGTTTAAAGAAGTGTTGTCCGCGTAGGGGGAGTTCGACCGAACCATTTAATAGGTTCGGTCGAAACTTTAGGCAGAACTGATGCTCTTTTCATTTCTAGAGTAGGTTCGGTCGAACCTATGGTGGTGTGACCGAACCACACTAAGTTCGACCGAATTCTGGGTAGGTTCGGTCGAACCTGCGAGCCCCTGTTCCAGCGCTGCGATTTCTTCTTATTTTGCTCGGGATGTAATCTTAACCGTTGATTCATCTTGCACTATATATACTCTTGTTTTTCATTGTAGAGAGTATGAGAGAGAAACACAAGTGAGACTTAGATCTTAAATTAGCTCACCAAGAACACCATCTTTCTCCATTGTAATTCTTCCTCCATTGAAGAGTAATACAAGCTCCAATCTCCCCAAAAGTGGATGTAGCTCATTTTGAGTGAACCACTATAAATCTTGTGTGTTTTATTTTGTTCATTTTTAATTGCTTTCTCATTTAGCTTTGCATTGTTCCTCAATCAAATTCAAAGTCCCAAAAAGGTCCTATTTCATAACATAATGCTTCTAAAACATCTAAGCTATTGTCTACAAATCATGTATTGACACAAGTTTTGCATGCAACCTAAGATGGTGTGCCAAAAAAACCAGTAGAAAAAGAACACAAGTGAAAAGATACCAATACAGTGGAAAACTGAAGTTGACGGAAGAATCATAGAGGTTTTATTATGACATTATGTGTTTCTAAATCACCCAATTATCAAGATTTTAGAATCGAACGATGTTGACTTCTGACATGAACTAAGGACAATTTTTTCTGTTGTTAAGATTAGGAAATTTTGACAATTACCATCTACTATTGTTTTTATTTAAACAATTACCACCTACTATTATTTTTTTTAAAAAGTACCACCAACTTTTTTCTCAAACACCAAAAGTTCCCACCTATTTGGCTCTCAACCACCTTATGACATCATGTGGGCCCTACATAATACCTTCCCTCCCTTTTTCCCTCCCATTTCTTATTTCTCACTCGATACTTTACTCTCAAGTTTAAATTTTCGCGGAATCAAATCGAAAAGGAAAACAATATTCAATCAATTATTTTGTTTGGAGAAGTAAATTGCAATGTTTTCAATTTCTTTTAGCGAAAAGTTGAACCTGGGAATGAAGTATCAAAGAAATGGGAGGGAAAAAAGGAATGGAAGGAATTATGTTTGATGTTTAAGAAAAAAATTGGTTGTAATTTTCAAAAAAAAAATAAATAATAGTAGGTGGTAATTGCTAAAATGGAAATAATAGTAGGTGGTAATTGTCAAAAATTTCCTAAAAATTATATTAGAAAGTATGAAAAGATTGCTATGATTACTCAAATAATAAACTAGTTGCTTGATCAAATAACATTGTATTCTAATACCAAGGTGTTTTGGGTGTTTTTGTCCCTCGGGAGAGTTACAACACGAAGACTGATCCGGAGTGAGTTGTACCTGCAAAACAAACGGAGACACCAGTTGGGTGGTGCTCCGCCTCCGACGCACAAGTTAGAAACTTGAAGGGAGAAAAAGGTGCGGAAATTTAGGTGGGGTTCTGCTCGGATTCCAAGCTCAAGATGTCTCTATCAAAGAGTAAAAATGTAATAAATGGTAAAACGTGCCCTCAAAAAGAGGGACATCTCCCTTTTTATAGGGTCTTAGGGATTTGTGCCCCTGATTAGGTCACTGAACCCTAATCATTGGAGGGCTGCGCCGCTTTGCGGCGTTCTCGGGATTTAGGCCTGAAGGCCGCCTTTTTCCCTTAATTTCTGGAGTGACACATGTCAAGCAGGGATGTGTCCACTTTGGGCCATCCTGAGGCTGACACGTGTCATCCTCTGATTAGACCACGTGGCGGGGTAAAATTACCCTAAACATTTGCCCCTCACAGATGTGACGTGGCACGCCACGTGGCATCTGTGACGTGTGTCACGCTCCGATTGGCGGTAATTTTACCATTAAAGAGTAACCGTTCACCTTCCGGGTAAATTACGGAAATGCCCCCATATTTACCCTCTATATATAGCCGTTTTACCCTCATAATCTGGTACGTTTACAAAAAAAATTCTAGAGAGAACTTTGAGAGAGCAGAAGTCATTCGTTAGAGTCAGGCGCAAGCAAGAAAGTTCGTTTTCCATCGACCCAGCCAGACCCGCTTAATCTCCAGATATTATATCAAAAGGTACCATCTCTGCCTCTCTCAGCTCTGTTTCTTTTTTCACTGTTAGTACATATTTCTTGCAATAAATGGATGCATCACCAACACACACGGCACAGCCTAGGTTAGAGTCCAACCGGCCACCAGGGACGGCTGAGTCTAGGACTGGGAGTGCGGTCTCTGGGTGTTAGGACCACCCTTTGCCTCGGATTCCGACCAGTTACGTGTCTGTGCAGGACACAATGGCTCGGATAATGCAGACGGCGACTGATCCAAATTACAAGAGCGAAGGCTAAGACGGCCAATCGCCTGAGGGAGAAATGTCTGGTTAGGGAGACCAGACGGCTCTGGAGAGATCCCCTCCGCGCGCCCCTTCCACCCCCGCTGACTCTTTTTTGGAAGAGTGTGACCAAGGCGACGACGAGGCCGTCTCTGCCCCCTTGACCCAAGATGAGGAAGAGACGGAGAGCGACAGCTCCGCCTCTACCTCTGAGAGCAGTGATGATTTGCCCCCGCTTCAGGATAGCGAGGAGGAGGAAAGGAAAAAATGGAACGAGAAGGAAGATCCCTTCAATATCCATGTCTCCTCCAAGGACCGGATCCAAATGGAGGAAAACTTAAAGAATTTTACTCAAATGCACCCGCTAGGAGACGAGTATAGGATCCGGGTGCCGCCTGAGAATGGCACCATCGCCTGGGAGGACGATCAAGAGAACGCCAACATCTATTTCAGCTGTTATGAGGCGGCGTTCAAGGCTGGCCTTCGCTTCCCCCTTCACCAGGCGGTGAAGGCAATTTTAAGAGGTTACGGCCTCAGAGTCTGGCAACTTACTCCCAACTCTTAGACAAACATTCTGGGGTATGTTGCCGCCTACGAGTTCCAGGGGCTTAACCCCGGCTGGGAGGCTTTTGCTAGTATGCATTATCTTAGCAGAAGCCCAGGCGGCTGTAGGGCGTGGTACACTCCAACCACGCATCCCCAATATATGATGACCTTGGACAAGGTCTCGAAATTCGACGGCTGGAAGCACAGGTTCTGTCTGATGTCAGCTCCAACTAGACGGGAGAATTATGAATTCCGTCTGTACAATAAGAAGCCCGACTTGCTGGGCCGGAAGTGCGCTCTTCCCCGGATCCTAGAGGGAGACTTTGACAAGATCATTGAGGCAGACTTTTTCGACCTCACAGACGCGACCTTGTCAACCGGGGAAACAATAAAAGTTTCCAAGAACTGGATCCCCAAAAGCACCTGGTTCAGGGACGAGTGTTTCCTATCCGCCTACGGGCTAGGGCACATGTTTACCAGACGTATGCACCTGAGTTTATATCCATCGGTAGTATTTTTCTATCGAAATTGATTTATGTTATTGACCAATTTCCTTTTTTTTTTTGCAGAGGAAGCATTATACATGTTGCAGACGGAGAAAACTCCCAAGCGGTCCTCTGCACTCATCCGCAAGCAGCTTGCGAAAATAGTTGCGGCTGAGGTCAAGGCCAAGGTAATAAACGCCTGTACCTTTCTTAAATTGATCTTTAAAACTATTTTTCCCGGATGCTAACTTTGACTTGGTTATTTTTGCAGGGGGAGAGGTTGGAAAGACGTTTGAGAAACAACTCAAACGGGCTAGGGAGGAGACCCCCTCCGTTCTCAACAAAATCAAAAAATCCACCTCCGCGTCAACTCCTGGCGCCTCAGCCGGGCATCAGCAGATGCGGATAGCGGGGCGTAACGAGAAGGTAGGCGGCAGCCTGGGCCTCAGCCTCGTTAACCCCGTAACAGCGACCGGGGGTTCTTCACGCCTGCAAGCGGTTCCCGCTTGGTTGGCTCTGAAGGTAAGAACCCTTTTGAATCCCCGTTTGAGCTGGGGTGGCCTTTGCCGGTAAGAACCCTTTTGAATCCCTGCTTGAGCTGGGGTGGCTCTCAACAGACGTCATCTTTAGACGGCCGGCAACAAATAGGTGTTGCCTTAGTTTCGCACTCATCACGTATTGATTGTGGTGCAGATCAATCTCCCCGCTGGCCAGACGTCCAGAAGCATGCCAAGGCCATGCTAGAAGCCGTCCGGAAGAGGGATAAAGACAGTATCCCTAGGATAGAGACGTTCAATCTTGAACGCATTCTATCCCTTCTGGCTGAGGTAAGAAACTTATCAATTCAATTTTATTTTTTCCAAGTGTTTTATCCCGCCTGCAATACTCACACCGCTTGCTTTTTTGCAGGCTATGCTGTGGGTGGACGGGCTCAAACGTCCTTATTCCCGCAAACGGGAAGAGGTAAAAAGGGCCAAGAAGTCTGCCATAGACACTGACAATATTGCTTTACACTCAACTATCGTAAATGAACTTGAAACTAAAGCAATCATTAAGACACACGCGTCTAAAATCCAGTAGCTAGAGTCAGATCTGGAGGCGGCCAAGCAGCGAGCGACTGATGTTGAGACGGCCCGGAAGAAGGCGGAGGAGGCCCAGAAGAAGGCTGATGAGAGTGCCAAAAAGGCTGATGAGGCGCTCAAGAAGGCCCAGACGGACCTTGGCAATCTTCAGGGTGTTTCTGAAGAGAACACCAACCTGAAGACCAAGGTTCAAAAACTGGAGAAGGAGGCTGCTCAGGCTCAGAAGAACATTGCAGCAACCCTGGAGGCGGAGCAAAACCGCCTTGTTGGTGAGAGTGACGCTGATAATGACGCCCGAATGAAGATCTCCTGGGTTGCCTTGTACCCGGACGCGGATTATGGCGTCTGGGCACTGGCTCACAGGTACGCCGAGGACGTGGTGTACCTGAGAGAAAAGGGTGATCCAGATCCTGAGTCCTTCGACGCCTAGGTTAATGCCAACAATGAGCCCTTCGTACCTCAGCTACCTGGTCCGGGTAAAGCGCAGGAGATACCCTCAGATGATGAGGAGGACCAGGAGGAGCTGTCTGCAGGCCAGAAGTGATTTTTCAGCGCCAGTATGCCAATCCCTCTTTTTTATTTTTTCTTTAGTTCTGCGGCAGTATGCCAAAACTTGTTTTTCCGGCCTGCGTGCCGAGTATATTTGTATTTACCGGCTAAGGAGCCGGGTTAATTAACAATCTCTTTCTCCCGGACGGGGTCCGGTTAACATTTTAATCCACTATAACCGTTTGGTTGGGTGGACTTTATGAAATGCACCGACTGAGTCGGTTTTGATCATTTTGCATCTAAATTTTATTTTTTGCAAATTTTAATTTTTCATCTTTGCCTAACTTATCAAAAGCATGCGGCCATTTTTTATTTTTGCCTAACTAATCAATAGTCCGGTTGTCCTTGCCCCTGGACGGCTGTGTGATTGGTTTCAAGTGGAGTTGGTTGATTGACTTGAAAACGTCTGATGCTGCAAAGAGCATGATATGTTTGTAAGTCAATCAATCACATTAGTGATTGCCCCAAACCAAGTGCACAGCCGTACACCAACAGGCGTTCCAGTTACTACCCAGACAGCGTTTGTCCGTCTTGGTAGAGGTTTCATAGCCATTGAACAACTCTTTTGCCCCAATTGGGGTGGGAAGTGCAATTTTGGCATAAATAACCTAAGGGAGAATTTCAGCCGGTGACCGACTGATGCCTGTGGGCATCCGGTATCTGGAAATTATCGTTCTTCATAGGTCATTTCGGTCAGACGGCTATGAGTTGACCAATTTGGTCGTTCAATTTTTGTCGTCTGCATGGGTACGTAGAACCGACAAATAGTCCGTTCTCTGCGACGATTGTACCCGGAGGGGTGTCGCCGGACGCCTTTGTCCATGTTGGGACAGGCGATTTTATAAAATGAGCAACCATCCGGCCATTTAGCCTCTGGTCTTGTTTGTGACCGGTTGTATAGCCACTAAACGTTTTTGTGCTTAGTTTTTAGTCGGAGTATTGAATTTACACTAAGTATCGAACTTAGTTGTTTAAACAAACGAGTCTCTCTGGGTATTACCCAGACGGACAGGCAATTATTTAATCTTACCAAGTATCAAACTTAGTTAGGTAAATGAAAAATCCGTCTAAGTATTACCCAGGCGGATAATCAAACTTAGTTAAATAAACAAAGTATCAAAATTAAATAAACAAGAGATCCGAGTATTACCCAGGCGGTCAAGCAAATGTAACCTTTACTAAGTATCGAACTTAGTTAGGAAAATGAAGAATCCGTCTGGGTATTACCCGGATGGATAATCAAACAATAAATCAATTTTGCAAACAAAGTCTGAATCTTCATTAACTGATTGTTTACAAAAAATTTACATTCTCAGAAGTAGTACTTTTTCAGATTGTCTACATTCCAAGTTCTAGGCAGGCGCCTGCCGTCTGGAGTTTCCAGGCGGTAGGTTCCATCCCTTACTTCTTCATAGATACGGTAGGGGCCTTCCCAATTTGGAGTTAACTTCCCCAGCTCACCACCGGATGTGCCAAAAAGTAGGGCTTCAATTTTTTGAAAGCCATATACAAAGCCAGGCCAAAATTTTCAACCATGGGGTACCGGAGTTCAGCATTTTTAAGAACATGGCTAATGAAGTAAACCGGGAGCTACACACCGTCTCGCTCAGCAAGGAGAACGGCACTGAGGGCATGAACTGAGACGGCTAAATACATGTACAACGTCTCCCTAGGTAAAGGACTGACCAACCTAGGTAGAGAATGTAAATGCTCTTTCAACCTTTGGAATGCCGCCTCAGCATCATCCCCCCATTCAAATCCGGTCTTCTTCCTGATTTCTTGGAAGAAGTAGAGGCACTTGTCGCCTGACCGGCTGAGGAACCTCCCCAAGGCGGCCAGACAGCCGGTGAGTCTCTGCACTTCCTTGACAAAACGGGGTGATTTCATGTCTATCACCGCCTATATCTTTTCAGGGTTAGCCTCTATCCCCCTTTGATCAATCAGGAATCCGAGAAACTTCCCAGACTCAACACCAAAGACGCATTTCTTAGGATTTAACATAACCTTATGCCGCCTGAGGGTGGTGAATGTTTCTCGGAGATCAGCAAGGTGATCCGTCTGTAGCTTGGATTTGACTATCATGTCATCAATGTACACCTCCACATTCCTCCCAATCTGATTAATGAAGACCGTATTAATCATCCGTTGGAAAGTGGCAGGTGCTTTTTTCAAGCCAAACGACATCACAGTATAACAGAATAACCCCTGATCAGTGACGAAGGTCGTCTTCTCTTTATCTTTCTTCCACAGGGGTATCAAATGGAAGCCGGAATAAGCATCCATAAAGCTCATCAAGGCGTGACCGGCTGTAGAATCGACCAGACTGTCGATCTTTGGAAGCGGGTAACTGTCCTTTGGACACGCCTTGTTGAGGTCTGTGTAATCAACACACATGCGCCAGGTCCCATTCGGTTTCTTAACAAGGACCACATTGGCCACCTAGTCGGGAAAATTACAAGGCCGGATGAACCTGGCGTCTAGCAGTTTTTTTTACTTCGGCAGCTGCCGCATGACTTCTTTCCTCACCGTGGTTTCTTTTCTTTTGCTGGATGGGCTTCTTTTTAGGATCCACGGCGAGCTTGTGGACAGCAAGATCCGGGCTGACGCCTGGCATCTCTTCCACTTCAAAGGCAAAAATGTCTTTGAATTCTTTCAGCAGAAAGTGCAAGTCTGCACCCAAAGTAGCATGAGCAACCGTCCAAACCTTTACAGTACGTTCCGGACGGCTGTCATCCAGAATGAGATCAATGCTTTCACCAGCCGGTTGGGGACGGAGCTCATCTGACCGTTCACCGGTCAGTAATTGCTATTTTTTCTTTTTCTTCACCTCCACTAGCAGAGGTGCCTTTCTTTTCTTTCCGGCTGCTGGTGGGGCAGGTGCTGGATCGACATCCTTGACATTGACAAGGTCAATTGGTTCTTGACCGCCTGGGGCCACAGTGTCTCTGACGGTTGAGAGATAGCACTCCCGGGCCGTCTTTTGATCCCCATTCAAGGAACCAACAGAGCCGTCATCCCTCTCATATTTGATGAGCATCAGAGACGGGATGATTACTGCCCTGGCTACGTTGAGGGTTGGCCGGCCAAGGATAATGTTGTAGGCGGTCAACTCCTCAACAACCAAGAATCTGACGACAATATGTCGTCCCTGGCCTTTCTCCCCCAGCCGTATGGGTAAGTTAATTCTTCCGGCTGGGTAGACCATCCCACCCCCAAAACCAACCAAGGGGTGGGTAACCGGATGCATGCTGCTGACATTGTATTTCAGCTTTTGCAGGCACCGGGGGCTGATGATGTCTGATGAGCTGCCGGTGTCAATAAGGATTCTTCCAACCAGTTGGTTGGCAACCTTACATTCAATGACAACCGGGTCATTATGCGGACGGCGGACGCTGCCCCTATCCTTCTTAGTGATCAAGACGTCTGGGAAGGAGGTGCTTGCCGACGCCTGCTCATCATCATCCTTGTCCATCTTTCGAAGATGGCTCTTAGTGCCCCGGATGGTAGGGCCACCACAGGAGAACCCGCCTGCTATTGTGTAGACCGGCTCCTTTTCGGTATCCGAGCTACTAGCAGGCTGGGGGGTAGTCGTGGAGGACTGACCCTTGTTGTTCTTTTTTGCCCCGGCTGGGGACTTAGAAATGTAGGATTTCAACAGCCCTTTGTCAGCCAGACGGTCCAACGCCCGCTGAAGACTGAAGCAGTCATTGGTATCATGGCCGACCTCCTCATGGAACTGACAGAATTTATTTTTGTTCCGTGACTGGACATAACTCTTCATAGGATTCGGCTTCTCAATGGACAGTCGGTCCTTTACCTCCATGAGGATGGAGTTGCAGTCTTTATTAAACTCGTACTTGGGGACGTACGGTTTAAACTCTTTCTTTTTCTTCTGAGACGGCTGGTCAGAATCATTAACCGCCCAGATTTCTTTTCTTTTCTTGCTCTCTTCTTTATTTTTGGTCGGCTGAGCAGACCGGCTGTCTTTCGGTTTGTCGGACTTCTTGGAGTCCGACTGGTTACCAGGCGAGCAGAGGTCGGTAGCTTGAATGTAACTTTCCGCCTCCCTCAGGGCCGCCTGTAAAGTGAAAGCCCCTTTTCTGACTAGGCCGAACTTAAAGATCGACCCGTCTCTCAGACCCTTGAAAAAGTCTGTAAAATCTACCTCATCAGACAGTCCTTGAATCTGAATTCTAATCAGATTGAACCGCCTGACATATGAGCGCAGCCCTTCTCTCTCTCCCTGCTTAACAGTGCTCAAATCAAGGCTTGTTTTCTTAGCAGGGATGTTCATTGAGAAGTTAGAAGCTGTAGGCGTCGCTCGAAGTGCGCCTACGTTAAAAGCATGTGTGAATATGCTTGGCACTCATAGGAATTGGGAATTAACATTACAATTAGGGACAAGGAAAGTAGGGAGCCGCCAACAAGTTTTTAAGGAACTTGTAAACTGTTCACGGATCATAAAAAGGCAACCACGATAAGGGACAACGATAGACAACAACGATTGACCCGTGAAGGTTACACCCCATTCATAATCCATGAGATTACTAACTCCATATGGTTCGGAACCACTAAAGGAGGATCGGGTATGATGGTACGAAGTGAGTCATGGAGTCACATTCGCACGTATTGGCCTCTACTCGATTCTCATTGTGAAAAATGATACCTGCGATCTCAAAGGCATACAAACAAAATATTCAATTTGCTCCAAAATATTATTAAGCTAAATTTGTTGAATATTAATGCAACATATAATTCTAAAATATTGTGATCACTTGAATTAATAACAAGATTAAAAAGGAACCTAAATTGGTTATCCAAATTATCTTATTAGGCGTGATTTTCAATTACATATTCCCTTTAAACATGCAATATGGTGATCATAAAAATAATAGAATAAACATTAATATTAAAACCAATTTAATCATAATATCGTTGGTCAAATTAAATATGAAATAACCTAATCATGATACTAGCAATATTAAAATAAAATAAGAGTAATTAAATTAATTAATTACTCACATTCCGCGCGTTCCTTTAAATTGCTACAACATGAATAAATTGTTAGTAACTTCAATAAAAATATAAAGCAAATGAAATTAAATTAAATAAATGTAGATTTGATTTGGTCCAAACCCTCACTTAATTATAACTTTCACGCCTTGGTTAAAGTATAGAAATTCAGGTATTGTATGGACTCCTTAGAGTGCTTAAAGGAAGAAATAGTTAAAGAATGGGGAGGCTAGTGTTTAGGCTAGAGCATGAGAATGATTTTTGGTGTAGCGAGAGAGAATGATTTTTGGTGTAGAAGAGAGGAAGAGAGAATGATTTGATGATCAAGCTTGTTGATGATTGAAAAAGGGGAGATATGACCTCTATTTATAGATAAAAAAGAGGGGTCAAATCAAGAAAAGATAAGAATTCGAATCGGATAAAACTCTTGCGATAGACAGTAGTTTTTGCGGTTTTTGTTTTTATCATATCTTTTGATCCAAAAATCGGAATAAGATGAATAAGATATCGTTGGAAAGCTCTTGAAGTATACTTTATAACCTAATTATAATCAGATTGAAATTATTTGTATAATAAAAGATATGGCCGAAATAGTGGGACGATGTCAGTTTTGGATAGAGTTTCATATTTCGCTCATATGTTTTTCGTTATAGCTCGGAATTAATATTATAATATATCATTGGAAAGGTAATTTCAAGAGCTATCCAACCATGTAAGAATTAGATAAAACTATGAAGCACGAAAATAATATCTGACTATCTTTGAATGTCTTTCAATTCGAATCGAATTGTTAGAGGAGTTTTATTCTATTTCAAACTCTTTAATCTTATCTTTTCAAAAAGGATAATTAAGATCTTTTAGAAGCTTATAGAAGCTTCCAATTAATTCTAATTGGATAAGGAATGACATTAAATCCTTTGGACCCTCCACATGATCATTGGGTCGTGGCTAAGGTGGGCTTAGGTTCGGTTTGGACTCAGTTTAGTATTTTGGCCATAATTTATTTGTTATAACTCGGATTTGAGCTTATAATATATCGTTAAAAATCTCTTTCCAAGCCCCATCCAATAATTGGACCCACATTATGGACCTAAATAAACTGGTCTAAACGTTTTATAAAAAGGACACGAAATGAATGATTTTAAAGAACACGAAATGAATTATTTTGGGTTTAAACGCATGAAAATAAGTTACGGTTTGGTGAAATGGGCTAGGAATTGGGTTGGTTTATGAAATGTATTGGGAATATGGATCTAAGCACTCCAAGTTTAAATACTCAACCCGACCAATAATGGCGGTGAAAGGTTGTTCATCATCGGGTTTGGTTTTGGGGAGACATTTTTAGGTGTCTACAGAAGCCCCCACTTTGACTGAGTTTGTAGAAACGACAGTTTCAAAAACGATAGTCAAAGTAGTTGATTGGGACGGAGAATGATTTAAGACGTTCTGCGATTTTAAATCACTTTGTATACGCCGATACCTGCAGAAAAATGTTAGTTCCACAAATAAAAAAGTAAAGGGATAGAATGCATATCTGACACCAGTGTATCGGTGACAAATGAGTTTGGTAGCTTCCTATGCTTGAAGGAATCCACTGGATGATACTTTCCATGCTTGAGGAAAGTCGACAGATGATGTTGGCAGTTTTCTATGCTTGAAGAAACCCACCGGTTGAGATACTTTCCATGCTTGAGGAAAGTCGAGAGATGACAATTTTCCATGATTGAGGAAAAACTTGTCTGATGATGAAATTGCAAGTCTCTGTGTATCGAGAACCTTGTGCCGTGAATCGTCTTCGCTTGGGAAATGATCACTAAAATGATGATGGTTCAATTGTCCCCGAACGTGGGCTGTAGTTGGTTCGCTTGTCCCCGAACGTGGGCTGTAAAAGGTTCGCTTGTCCCCGAACGTGGGATGTAATTGGTTCGCTTGTCCCCGAACGTGGGCTGTAGATGATCCGCTTGTCTCCGGACGTGGGCTGTAGATGATCCGCTTGTCCCCGGACGTGGGCTGTAGTTGGTCCGCTTGTCCCCGGACGTGGGCTGAAGTTGGTCCGCTTGTCCCCGGACGTGGGCTGTAAATGGTCCGCTTGTCCCCGGACGTGGGCTGTAGATGAGACCTACAAAATAATTTGCCAAGGGACTCGTATAGACTATGATTGACTCGACCAATTGACTTGACCAATGACTTGACCAAGCATGACATGACATGTGTATGACTTATGATTTTTTGTATATGTGTATTGAGTGAAAGGTTGCACAGACACAAACAACTGAAAATGCAAAGGAAAAAATTTCCGTCATTTTCGTCATGAGATGAGCGGAGGATACCGACTTTCTATCGAAAAAGAAAGACGAGAAAAAACAAGTTTCTTTTTTAGAACTTCCCTCGATAAAGAATTTGAAGAAAAAAAATTTTAACTTCCACAAAAGAAAAGATATGAAAAAGGGAAGAAGTTTTGAACTTCTCGTTCAGCAAGACAAAATGAATCGCATGCATGGATCGAATTGCTTTTCTTGAAGATAATGTATGCATGATACATGTTCTTAGGCTAGGAGGCTAAGGACAATTACATCATGTGACACGATAGATGAATTAACTTAGGTCATGGAGCTAAGCATCATATATGGTGTAAAGAAATGATCTCGAACGTCGCTTAGGTCTGGAAGCTAAGCACGTATATAGATGAAATGATTATTGCATAATGAACGTTGCTTAGGTCAAGGAGCTATGCACGATATGCTTTGTATGATTAAAAATCATTGACATATAAATGTTGCTCAGCGCATTATGCGATGCGTGAAACAATGAACATTGCTCAGGTCAGGAAGCTAGGCAAGTATACAATGTTTCTTTTAATGAATGTTGTCTTGAAAGATGATGACATGCACAGTGTTGAAACAAGATTTCATGATAAAGGGTTCTTAAAGGGAAGGATGATATGGCTATGTATGTGTGAGTGAAGTGTGTGAAAGTGATACTAAGGTTGGCTGCAAAGGTTGTGGTGATGGAAATAGATGTGAGAAGAGTCAAAGATGATGACTCTTGTTGGGCTGGGTAAGCTAAGTGATGTGGGTTCAAGCCCCCAAGTCTAGCTCTAAATGGTAAGGGATAAGCATTGGATATTCTTTGACTCAATCATGCATAGATATGAATATGAATGTGGCCGCACCTCAATGTGAGGTTGCCTACGTATCCGTTAGGAATCAGGCCGAACGTAGCTCTAACCGAACTTCGCACAAGTACATGTACATATCAAAGAGGTCTTTTGAAGGTTGTAATGTTGTTAAGCTGATGGTTTAAGGAAGAAAAGGGTAAAAAGGCTCAAGACCCGAGAGAAGCCCCCAAGATATGCAATTGTGTATTTGAAAATTTTGAATTAGCAAGTTTTAATTTTCACATATTTTTTTTTGCTTTGAACTTCTTCTTTTTTTTTGTTTTTTTGGTCATTTGAATCAATGTAGGCAATCCCGGATCATGCGGTCCATCACTCACTTAGCATTCATGTTTCTCAGGCACGGTACCAAGCACTCGATAAGAGACGCAATTCGAGACGTGTTCATATCAAAGACATTGGAACACTTGCCTTTAGGCATTGTTTTTTTTATTTAATTATTCTTTTTTTTATTTGAACTTGCTTTTTGAATGTTACACAAATTGCACACCTTCCCCTCCCAGGGTTATGTGAATGTGGGTTGAAGAAATAAAGGCCAAACGTTAGACGAGGCTCAAAGTGGTTGATGAAGAAATGGATATGTGATTGAAATGGTTTAAGGGGAATGACAGGGTTGCAAAGGTGCCTCAAATCATTGATGTACCTTGTATTTAGTTCGGCAATTTATTTTTTTTTTTTTTTTTTTTTTTTTTTTTTTTTTTTTACCGAATGACATGATCAAGAAAAGGAAAGAAATGTTCATTGATGGAACATGGTACATAGACATAAGGATGAGGAGAACCTATGTTGGACTTATTAGGGAAAAAGGGTTGGAACAAAAGATAAAAAAAAAAAGCATGAAGTCTTGTATGGAAACTTGTCTTGTGCTTCGTCTTCATGGATGCTTATGAATTACTTGTTACTGCCAAGAGGGACAAGAAATTTGTTATTGATGATGCTTTGATTGGAAGAAAAGAAGGAAGGAATGACATTCCCCTTATTCTTCCAACTCTTGCCTAATGAATCTTGAACTCGAGTACTATTGAACAAAATGAGCTCACTTAATGCATTGACTCAATAAATCGGATTGGAAAGGAAGAGTGTATGAAAATATTTTCAAAACCAATGTGAAATACTCTACTCATTCCTACTACGACGGAAAACGACGCATGCATGGTCCTAGTATACGATCATAAGCAATATAGTGCATTAATCGAAGACAAAGTATGTGCAACGACTCAACAAGTATGATTAGGTGAGTTTATAAGACTCGTGGTATGATTGCATGACTAGACATGAGGACATTGTGAAAAACAAAGGACCCAAGGACCAAATAGCACGGAAGACTAAAAGACAAACTAACTTGATTAATTTTGTCTAATTTTAATGTTTATGCTATTTACTAGGTGAAAACGGTGCATTGGCAATCGTTAGTCATAAATAAGATCAACCACAATTAACGACAAAGAACACATGTTAAGGTTAGCACAAAAAATCACAAGAAACTAGAAAGACGAGTGGAATTCTAGAAGAGTTAGGACTCATGGGTATAAATAAATAAAAATCTATAATACTATGTTATACGAGTTGACACCGATTAAAGGACTTGGCTAAGACTAGCTTAACACGAAAATATATAAATAAATAAATAAATAAAAAAGAAAAAAAAAAAGAAAGAAAGTTGACGCTAAAAAGACACCTAAAATAGACAGGCTGTAGTATATCAGTTATAACTTTATATCTGTGACTTTGATTAGGACGAAACCAACGCCAAATGAAAGAAAAACCTCGGGGCTACAGATCCATAGGTTACACGACACGTAACTCTTTCTATAACTCCGGCTATGACCAAAACAATTTGACTCTTATGCAGGATACGGGAATAAAAATCCGGGTTGACTCAAAATAAAAATAAAAAAAAAAATACTATGACTCGACTCTAAAAAAAGGAGGGATAGATAAGAAGAAAAAAAAAAGAAAAAAAAAACATAAAAATATGCACACATAAGCACATTGTCACGAATGATGCAATGAAGTTTGCAACCTAAAGTCAAAATCTATGTTCCACTATGGTCAAGCTTATTTGGGTGTCAAAGGGTACCATGGTTAAGAGTTTGGACGCGTTAGCAAGGCAGCCTCCCTTGAGGGTGTATGCCAACGGGCGGCTCCGTGATTCGTGATGAAATCGAACTCGACTCCATGGTTTGGGTGGATTTAAAAACTCGGATGAACCCTTATTGCCATGAGCGTTTTTGGGTTGATAGAGCTTAAATCTCCCGGGCTAGCCACGTACGTAGAACACGTACTATTGTGGAAAAATAGGTAACCTAATATGCATTTGCATATGTGACAATGCTAATTAAATCGCAGGAATACAATTCAAGAATCTTTCAAGTCTCATCCACTCATCTCAATTAAATACCGATCACTCAAATCGATAAATAGCCAAGAATCCTCCCCAGTGGAGTCGCCAAATTGTAGGCGTTGCTCGAAGTGCGCTTACGTTAAAAGCATGTGTGAATATGCTTGGCACTCATAAGAAGTGGGAATTGACATTATGATTAGGGACAAGGAAAGTAGGGAGCCGCCAACAAGTTTTTAAGGAACTTGTAAACCGTTCACGGATCATAAAAAGGCAACCACGATAAGGGACAATGATAGGCAACAACGATTGACCCGTGAAGGTTACACCCCATTCATAATCCATGAGATTACTAACTCCATATGGTTCGGAACCACGAAAGGGGTATCGGGGATGTTGGTACAAAGTGAGTCATGGAGTCACATTCGCACGTATTGGCCTCTACTCGATTCTTATTGTGAAAAATGATTCTTGCGATCTCAAAGGCATACAAACAAAATATTCAATTTGCTCCAAAATATTATTAAGCTAAATTTGTTGAATATTAATGAAACATATAATTCTAAAATATTGTGATCACTTGAATTAATAACAAGATTAAAAAGGAACCTAAACCGGTTATCCAAATTATCTTATTAGGCGTGATTTTCAATTACATATTCCCGTTAAACATGCAATATGGTGATCATAAAAATAATAGAATAAACATTAATATTAAAACCAATTTAATCATAATATCGTTAGTCAAATTAAATATAAAATAACCTAATCATGATGCTAGCAATATTAAAATAAAATAAGAGTAATTAAATTAATTAATAACTCACATTCCGCGCGTTCCTTTAAATTGCTACATCATGAACAAACTGTTAGTAACTTCAATAAAAATATAAAGCAAATGAAATTAAATTAAATAAATGTAGATTTGATTTGGTCCAAACCCTCAGTTAATTATAACTTTCACGCCTTGATTAAAGTATAGAACTTCAGGTATTGTATGGACTCCTTAGAGTGCTTAAAGGAAGAAATAGTGAAAGAATGGGGAGGCTAGTGTTTAGGCTAGAGCATGAGAATGATTTTTGGTGTAGCGAGAGAGAATGATTTTTGGTGTAGAAGAGAGGAAGAGAGAATGATTTGATGATCAAGCTTGTTGATGATAAAAAAGGGGAGATATGACCTCTATTTATAGATAAAAAAGAGGGGTCAAATCAAGAAAAGATAAGAATTCGAATCGGATAAAACTCTTGCGATAGATGGCAGTTTTTGCGGTTTTTGTTTTTATCATTTCTTTTGATCTAGAAATCGGAATAAGATGAATAAGATATCGTTGGAAAGCTCTTGAAGTCTACTTTCTAACCCAATTAGAATAAGATTGAAATATTTTGTAGAATAAAATATATGGCCGAAATAGTGGGACGATGTCAGTTTTGGATAGAGTTTTGTATTTCGCTCATATCTTTTTCGTTATAGCTCGGAATTAATATTATAATATATCATTGGAAATATAATTTCAAGAGCTATCCAACCATGTAAGAATTAGATAAAACTATGAAGCACGAAAATAATATCTGACTATCTTTGAATGTCTTTCAATTCGAATCGAATTACTAGAGGAGTTTTATTCTATTTCAAACTCTTTAATCTTATCTTTTCAAAAAGGATAATTAAGATCTTTTAGAAGCTTATAGAAGCTTCCAATTAATCCTAATTGGATTAGGAATGACATTAAATCCTTTGAACCCTCCACATGATCATTGGGTCATAGCTAAGGTGGGCTTAGGTTCGGTTTGGACTCAGTTTAGTATTTTGGCCATAACTTATTCGTTATAACTCGAATTTGTGTTATAATGTATCGTTGGAAAGCTCTTTCCAAGCCCCATCCAATTATACAATAATTGCACCCATACTATGGACCTAAATAAACTGGTCTAAACGTTTTATAAAAAGGACACGAAATGAATGATTTTAAATAACACGAAATGAATTATTTTGGGTTTAAAGGCACAAAAATAAGTTACGGTTTGGTGAAATGGGCTAGGAATTAGGTTGGTTTATGAAATTTATTGGGAATATGGATTTAAGCACTCCAAGGTTAAATACTCAACGCGACTAATAATGGCGGTGAAAGGTTGTTCATCATCGGGTTTGGTTTTGGGGAGACATTTTTAGGTGTCTACAGAAGCAAACAGGAAGGCGAGCTTCCTGAAACTATCGATGGACCCGGCTGGCAGATTACCAAACCATTGTTGGGCAATGCCCTTCAATGTAGCCGGGAAGCACCGACACCAAGTGGCATCATCCAATCCCTGCAGATGGTCTTCCGGATTGGTGGTACCATCATAGGTACCAACCAACACATTCTTAACCTTGGCCGGATGGGCCGCCTCGGTTATCTCCCGGGTGAACGCAGAAGGTTGTTCACCCAGGCGCAGCAGATGAAGCTGCCAGTCCAATGGCTGGACATTTGGATATGCCGCCTGACCTCCAAAGAGGGCCGGCTGCACGAAATGAGGGGGATACTGACCGTAGACCTGAGTAGGCACATACGGTACAACTCCAATCATATGAGGGCCAGAATGGACGGTATTACCGCCTGTCTGACTCTCATGCAAGGAAGATGCATTCCCGGCAGAGATATTGTTAAAGCTGTCAGGAAAGTTCGACGTGGAAGCCAACTCAGACAGCTGCTGATTTCTCTTTCGGTTGATGATCTCTCGGGCATCAAGAGATGACTTCTTACTTCTCACCGGCTGTTGAGTCCGGCGGGGGTTATTGTTATTCCCCTTGGGAAGAAGAATTTTGGACCAATCAATGGTCCCGGCTGCCTTCTCCTTTGGATGAGGAGTAGGCTACCGATCTTTGACTGACTTCCCCTTTTCCAGAGGAGTCTTCTTGGCCGACTAACCTCTACTTGGGCCAGCCCGGCTCTGGGTGATCAGCTCTTTAATTTCACCCTTGAAACTTGTCATGAATCTCATGAGCTCGTCTCGGGTGACAGGCGCTGATCTAGTTGTCGCATGGGTTTCCCCTTCCGGCTGCCCAGGGGGACTACTTGCACCCGCCTGGGAGGCATTCCGCTCCAGAGTCTCTCTGGGCCGGATGCGCTTGATTCTGAGAGAGCCGTCTTCGGCTGTAAAGGTTTCGACTTGAGGATCTTCATCCTCATGGTCTGTAAAGACTTCTGGGTCTTCGCCCAGACGGTTAGGGGGTGGTACAGACTCTTGAACCATCTTCGAGGTACCCTCCCCACAGACGGCGCCAAATGTTTTGGGTGTTTTTGTCCCTCGGGAGAGTTACAACACGAAGACTGATCCGGAGTGAGCTGTACCTGCAAAACAAACGGAGACACCAGTTGGGTGGTGCTCCGCCTCCGACGCACAAGTTAGAAACTTGAAGGGAGAAAAAGGTGCGGAAATTTAGGTGGGGTTCTGCTCGGATTCCAAGCTCAGGATGTCTCTATCAAAGAGTAAAAATGTAATAAATGGTAAAACGTGCCCTCAAAAAGAGGGACATCTCCCTATTTATAGGTTCTTTGGGATTTGTGCCCCTGATTAGGTCACTGAACCCTAATCATTGGTGGGCTGCGCCGCTTTGCAGCTTTCTCGGGATTTGGGCCTGAAGGCCGCCTTTTTCCCTTAATTTCTGAAGTGACACGTGTCAAGCAGGGATTGGTCCACTTTGGGCCATCCTGAGGCTGACACGTGTCATCCTCTGATTGGACCACGTGGCGGGGTAAAATTGCCCTAAACACAAGGGATCTTATATTATAGTCCCACAAACTAGTTATTTTAACATAGTATGTGCACAAATTGACTTGCTAATTTCCCTTGGCAAGAGCAAGCTACATTATCACTCCAGTAATTCAAATTTGTTTTAATTTACAAGTAGATGTAAACCATACAACTATGTCACCATACAGTAAGCCTTATAATTTCATAGTCAATTGTGGGAACAAATCTCACTAGAAGCTCTTTATTAATTTAGGGGTGTGAATTTCCTTAACCTTCCCTCTTACTCTTAATGAGATTGACTTAGATTGGATTTATTTACAAGACACAAGACATACTCATTTTTGTATACCCTGTAAATGAACTATTTCCCATGCATTCTTTTTAGTTTAAGCACTTTAATCATGTTTAGAAATACTATATTTATATATACTTCGTGGGGAGGAAGTACGGGTACACTATGTGTACGAAAGCATCTTATACACAAGCATCCCATTGGTGGAATGAGAATCTTTTTTAAGTTTGGGTCACCCTCATTTTCAGTTGAACATTATTTTTTTTTAATTATTTTTTAAATTTTAAAGTTTAAATTTTAAATTTATCAAACCTTTCAACTACCCAAATTAATATAGTATATAGGACTTGTTTGGTAAAGAGCTTTTTGAAAATCTTTTAGCTTATTAAGCAATATTAGAGGTTTGACCAATTTAAAAAGCTAATTTGGGTGTTTGGTAAATAACTTATTAAAAGAGCTTTTTGGTTCCAAAAAACTCTTTTTGAAAAAGCTCATTTTAAGAGCTTTTTACAATTAGCTTATTGAAGAATTAGTTTTTTGGGTATTAAATACACTGAAACAGCTAATAATAAACAAGATATTTACCAAACACTTTTACACAATCAGCTATTTACAACTAGCTAGTCAAAGAAGCTAATATAACCAGCTAGTCAAACCAGTTAATATAATCAGCTAAAAGCTAATTACCAAACAGGGCCTATATAATCTCCCAAACAAATGGTCTTTGATATTTTTCCCCTCATTTTTTTTCTCTCCTAATTTTTTTCTCAGTCCAGTTTTTTTCTCTCTCCATTACGGAACATTCAAGAAATCTGAAATTTTTAGTTTTGCCATGCAATAGTTTGACCCCGTGTAATTTTCACTGATTTCTCCGGTAAATTTTACGTCGTCGATCAATTTTTTTTTCTTCCGATTGTTTACCGGCCGTTTTCGCTTGTGGGTTAAAATTATTAACTAATTTTAATGATAATACTTATGAAGCATAAACTTATTTGAATACAAATTTGGTTGACACATTAATATTATAAAATTTTCGTAAAATTAATAGTTGGAAATTGGTATAATGTTTACTACCGAAATTGAAATTGGACAAACAAAAATTTTTCGGAATTGTAATGGACATTAAAGTTTTGCCGAAATTATAGTGGGAGACACCAAAGTTTCGCCGGAAGTGTCATAGATACATTTTAATAAATAAATTTCTTTTCACATAAAGAACGTGCTGATACCCCTTTGTCTAATAGTCTAGAATACAAGCTTCATGTGTTAATGTCTACATGATACCACAATTCTAACTTTGTGACAATACATGATTTTTGTTTTTTTTTTTGGTCTTATAACTTTTCAATTCTGCAGAATCATATCTAATTTTAAAATATTAAAATAACAAAAACATACTTTTATTTTTATTTTTTTATTTCTTTGAAGGGAACAAACTTATACCTTTAAATATTTATATTTTTTATATATTTAATAACTATTTTATTTTTCTCAAAAAAATTTAAAAAGTATTTTCTTAAGTAAAAATTTTTCAAATTTAAGAAATGTAAAAAGAGAACATCTTTATTTAATACCACCATACTAATAATATATATTAATATTTAATCGAATAAATATGTTGATATCCCCTTACTCCAATGGTCTAGATATTAACGAAATTGTGTATTATGCAAAGTCATTCAATATTCGAATCTTGCAACCTTAAAAAAAACAATGTATTTATTTTAAAGAATCATTCTTATTTTTATAAAATCTAAATTAATAATTGTAATATCCGAATATTTTATGATTTTATATAATATATTTTATAAAAATATAGTTTAATTTTATTTATTATATAACTTTCCTAATCTCATATTTTTTATTTTAGAGTTCGGAAAGATTTAAAACTCTATTTTATTTATATAGAACTCTACAATCATAAACTAGTTTAAACCCTATTAATATTCTAAAACCTTTAAAGATATATGTGTGTGTGTGTGTGTATATATATATATATATATATATATATATATATATATTTGTCTTGAATATTGTAATTCCAAGGTACTTTGTCGAAGGTAATCACACTATCAACCCTTAATTAGATCGTTTGTTTATAATTTGATTGTATTATTTATTTTATGTAATCACACATATTTATTTTAGAATTGTTTGTATAATTATTGCTTTATATTATTATTGTATAATTGGATATTCATATGCTTGAGTGTATATATATATGATTGTCGTATATAATTTTATGATACAATCTGATTTAATTGTCTTGTTATTATTGTTATATTGATTGATTGTGTTATTTTTCTAGGGTTATTAATGTTGTTGTTATAGGGAGTATTGTTATATCGAGGTTTTAGGGTTCCTAATGCAGAGTATTATTTTTGGGTTGAGATTTGATTATATTTGGGTTATTAGTATTTTTTTTTAAGAGTTAAGATATTGTGATCGAATTGTTATATTATTTGGGAACTTGTGCTATTGTGGAGTTATTATTATTAATTTGTGAATTGTTATTTGATCGATGTACGATATCAAAATTAAAGGTTGAGAATTATTATTTTGTTCTTGGTTTGAGGCTCGGCGTTATATGACTTAGTCCTTGGCTTGTTCGTAAGAGGGTAATAATCATGAGTTAAGAATGAGGTACAATATTTATTATTTATTTTTCTATGGTCCCCTACGGTGGGAATTGGCCCGTATGTGGTCTGGTTCAAGGTGTTTTCTAGTTATTGGGAGTATTCAAGTTTTTATACTTGTTTGTTTTATTCGAATTACCCATGTCCAAGGCTAAGTATAGAATAAAGAGCATGGCACACTATTGGTTACGAGTTGAGTAAAGGATTATTATTATTTGAGGTTGAGTTGACAAAGGTTATTTTCAGAGTATAATGTGTAATGTAGTTTCGAACTACATTGTTTAATTGAGTTGATTATATTAATTATTATATTACTCTTTGTATTTTGATAAGTGGTGATTACTCAGCTTTTTGCTGACGTGTGTGTTGTTTTGTTGTGCTACTTGTGTTTGTGGCCATGTCTTTTTCTTATGGTGGCCCTGCGACGATCTATTTTGGAATTTTTCCTTAATGGTGAGCAGTCAAGTTTGTATAATCAGGTTTGATCAAGTGATCGTAGCTAAAGGGAGCTCAAGTGATCGATTAGTATGCTATATCATAACGATTTCGTAAAGTTGTAAATAGCTCACCTAGATTTATTAGGATTTGTAAGCCTTAACACTTGACAGGTTGTTGAGTGTGGCAGTAATACCTTCGATTTAGGAGTATGCTTCCGCAATTTTATTTAAAGGTCGTTTATTTTTCCTTTAATTCTTATCTATTTTCAGTTAGTAAATCGGGGGTGTTACAATAATAGTAATACTTTCAGATCTACATAAACAATGTTTTTTTTTTCGAATAGGCATAAACATTGTTTTAAACTATAGTACACACTAGAGTTTTTTAAAAAAAACAAAAAATAAAAAACATGAATACTTATTTATAAAGATATTTTGGAGGGAATTTTCCCTAAGAAAACAAAAAATTTATGCTTATCCATGTACAAGTACGATGTATCCCATTTACAATGTACAATAAATGTAATTCATGTTTATTGATATGATATTTTTAAAAACCAAAAGATTATGTAATTGTTAATATTGACTATAATACATGTTTTGGATTTCAAATATAACTTTAAAAAGTACTTGCAATTTGGAACTCCCGTGGTAATACATAAAACCTACAATTTAAAGTTACAAAACGAATGACAAATATTTTTATTTTTCAATATATATATATGAAATCATTACAATCTGTAAAAGTAACTGACACATCTGTAAACTGATCCATTTAGAAAGTGATGCACATCACAAAACTCACAACAAAACTCACAACACAAGAAGTGTAAACAAATAATAGTTACGTATTATTTTTAATACATATCAAACTTTTAAAATGAAGTACATGCATATTTTTATTTTTATAACCCTAAACCCTAAATCCTAAACCCTAAATATAATGATATGAAGCAATAATGATCATTAATATTATTAGGCATCCTTTTGCATATATACAATATCATATTCTCCTTTAATATTATTAGGCATCCTTTTATGATCCATAAGTTTCCAATTTAATTTACTTCCAAAAAAATGAAATACGTTAAATTTTAATGTTCGAAAATAAGAGGAACATAAATTACATTAAATTTAACCAATTTATGGACATGATACTTACAATGCAAAAGCATCCAATTAAAATTTAAGGAGACATATTGTCTTTGATTGAATCATCAAATTCTTTTGATATAAACATATATGGTACAAATAAATAAATAATAATATAACATATGTGCTAATACCCCTGGTATAGTTAGTGAATACTTCTTTATTATTCATAAGTGTTCCGTGTTCAATTCCATACTACACCCTCTTTTTTTTTTTTTTTTAGGTTTAATTCACATAATAGTCATAGATAGTAATGTTAGTAATTATCAATAACACTATTCGAGGTTTCCTTAAAAAAGAAAACACTATTCGAGGTTTGGTTCTTTTTTATACTTATCCATGTACAAGTACGATGTACCCCCACTTACAATAAATGTAATCCATTTTATTGATATGATATTTTAAAAAAACAAAAAGATCCGGAATTATTAATATGGACTATAATACATGTTTTGGATTTCAAATAAAATTTAAATAAAGTAATTACAATTTTGAACTCCCGAGGTAATACATATAACATACAATTTAAAGTTACAAAACAAATGACAAACATTTTTTTTATATATATAATATAAACATTACCCTACTATACACATATCAAATAGATGAAAGCATTACAAGCTATAAAAGCAACTGACACATCTGGAAACTAATCTATTTAGAATGTGATGCACATCACAACACAAGAAATTTACATAAATTATGGTTACGTATTGTTTTTAATACATATCAAACTTTCAAAATGAAGCACATGAACATTATTACTTTTATAACTCTAAACCCTAATAATATGAAGCAATAATGATCAATATGTAAGCATCATTTTAGTATAAACAATATCATAATTCCCTTTACAAAAATTAAAAAATAAAAATGTACATAATAAAACTCCATTTCTTTTATGATCAATAACTTTCCAATTTAATTTACCTCCGAAAAAGAAAAAAAAAACGTGAAATTTTAATATTAAAAATAAGAGGGACATAACTTATATTAAATTTAACCAAATTTATGGACATGGTACTTACAATGAAAAAACATCCAATTAACATTTAAGGTGTCATATTGTCTTTAGCAGAATCCTTTAATTATTTTGACATAAACATATATGGTACAAATAAATTAAAAAAAAAATTCTAAAATATATGTGTTGATACCCTCTGGAGTAGTTGGTGAAGACTTCCTTGTTATCAGTGGCGTATCCAAGAAATTTAAAGTGTGGGTTCGAAATCGTTATAAAATACTCTCTAAGATATAGGCCCTTCCAATTTTTTAATTGCAACGTTGGTGATTTCACACTTGTTATTGCACATTCTATAACTAAAACATCTTAAGTGATATGTTTGGTAAAAAATTAGAAAGAGTTGATGTCATAAATATTTTTTGAGATGAATCTAACCAGATCTACTTGATTATATATATTTTTTTCCAACATATGAATTACAAAAAATGATTAAAAAAGTGTACAAAAATGTTGCAATTAAAAAGAACGTAGGAACTACGAAGTATGAATTAAATATTAATAAATACATTAAAATCAAGATACATATAACAAAATATATCGTCCTAAAAAAAAATAACTAAATATATAATACAATTAACAAAAAAAAAAGGGTTCTACAAAACATTCAGGTTTTCATGTACTTTGAAGAAGAAACTTAGGAGAGAGAAAATAACAAGGAATAAGGGATTTGATTTTTTGAGAAATTAAATGAGTTTATAAAGATATTTGAAGTTTAAAGAAGTAATTGAAGTAAAAGGGAAAAAAAAAAGTATTCATTTTTTTTTTCAGTTTTCGGTGAGTTTGTTTGAATATTG